>NC_090650.1:220290935-220655073 GCF_040937935.1 Hyperolius riggenbachi
CTCGCCTTTGCCTCGGTCCGGCCCTGCTGATGGCTAAGATGGTACAATGCTCTGCTGCTACAGGAAAGTAGAAGGAGGCCAAACCATACACACTAGCATAGAGCTAGTAAACGCTCAGGTGACAGTGACAATTTAGCAATGAAAGGGAAGCCAACAACATTTTTATTCCTGCAGTCCTCACAGATGGTAGGAGCTGAAGGACAAAAAATGATCAGGAAAGAGTTAACTGTAGCAGAGAAGAGATCACTGCTAGCTAGGGGGGAAAAAAAGAGAAACCGGTCATAAATTAGGGATAGATAAAGTAATTACCAGCTGCTGGGGTCAGTGTCACAGCTGTAAAAGAGGTGAAGAAACCAGCAGAGCTCACTGATGTTCATATATGCCTGCATTAAAACTCAGCAGAACTTAGTTCTATCTGCTTTGTAATGTAAATCCCTGGTATTTCTCACATTGACTTGTATATCCATCATACAGAGGAATGGATCATCAGGTGCTGATAGTCATAACACATCAGGAAGTGAGAGAGAGAGATGCAGGGATTGGGGAACTCTGGAATTCAGCTATTTGTGCAGAGCAGGGCGCTGGATGGCTGCACTGCGGGACCAGAAGAGATTATTTACTTTGACATATGACCTCTTCTCTCTCCAAGTCCTGCCGCCCTTCTTATCTTATCTGATTTAATCGCCCTAGGCCTTTTCTGGCCTTCCCAGAAATCTGGCCCTATGTACACCTATACCAGTAGTTTAAATTTTACTTTTTTTTTCAATCCTGGTTCTTTAATCCAAGGTGAAAATAAACAGATGAGAAAAACAATTGTATCTATCCTCCTCCTAAAATGACCTTTTTTTAGATACCCCACAGTTTTATTTTATATCTGAATATAGTTTTTTTTTTAATTGTTACAGTTTCATTGTCTGCTCAATGATACCTTTATTGAAATATGTCAGAGCTCAAATCTATGAATTATTCACCCTTTTTATCTCTTTCCTGCTCTCCAAAGCCATTTATTGACAGGAAAGTGTTTTATGGCTGTTATTACTTATCAGTGAGGGTTATGCTATAGTCTGACCCAGTCTGACTCGGTCCCGACCCGGGCAGAAACTGTGACTTGCATACCTGATGTTTAACTTTTTTCAGGGAGAAAAAAAAAAAGAAACACAGCTTAGTTATATGTGTGCTTGGCACTATACACACACAAATCTATCTCATCATGTCACCTCGGTTGTCCTTAAACTCTTAAGGACCACAGGCTTACACCCTCCAGTGACCAGGCTACTTTTTACAAATTAGTGCTCAGCACTTTAACAGCTCGCTGCAGAGCCATACAACTGAACACACAAATTAATCCCCCCCCCCTTTCTGCCCACCAACAGAGATTTCTGTTAGTGGGCTCTGATTGCTGCTGCAGCTTCTTTTTTTTAAGATTAATTGAATTATGATTACATTCTTAATACAAATGTCTATTTTTTATTCCCTCCCCTCCGAAAACCAATCAGAGTGATCCTCTCTCATAGGCAACAGCCTTTGAGAGGATTGCGTGGCGATCCTCTCCAGGGGACAGCCAAGTGACAGGGTGTCCCCAGTACAGCACTGTGGTAGATCGCAGCGCTGTACAATGTAAATAGATAGCGGTTTTGCTGTCTAACAGTCTGCCGGCAACGATCGCCACTGGCAGACTGTTTACAGAGCTCCGCTCCGTCTCTCAACCAGGGATGCACGGGCATCGGCGTGGGCGATCCCCGCTGATCTCCTCCACCAGGACTTGACGCCAATTGGCATTAGGCATTCCTAGAGGAGCCACCTTCCCGGCGCCTATCGGCGTTAGCTGATTGGGAGAAGGTTAAAGGTGGCATAGTCCACTGATTCAGTAGGACAAAAGAAGCACACTGCAGGAATACGAAGCGATAGAGCTGTACCACTTTCACATTGTAATGCACCTGATCTTCCTCCCCAGTATTTTTACTGCTGGAGGTGGTGAGATTTGCACAATAAAACCCTCTACAGATAACACAATTTTTGTGCAGTAGCTAGACACAAATCTGAAACATCCTTGCTTTAAAATGTGCACACACTTAGAATGGTGCTAGTTGTGAAGTGTTTCACACTGTGCACTTTGATAAATAACTTTTGGGTCAATGAAACTTTTCAGAATTAACACTGGAAAAGCTGCATTGAAGTATGCAACAATAATTATAGCACCCTCATGGTGCCTAAAGCCCACACTGGCCCTCATACAAACATGCTAAGATTGTATTCTTTCATCTATCATACTGTATAAAAGTGAACATATTTCCACACATCTTTTCCCTCTCACTGCCTCTGCTGTCATCATGAATGCATGCTTGTCGTCATACTCTAGTTGCAGGGATGTAAATTGTACCAGGCCATGGCGATTTACTGATGTGAATTGCATATGACAGACTCTTGTAAAGAGACACCTAATCTAAGCTAGGTAAATTAATTGCTATAACATCTTATTAACCCAAGCCTTTGCCAGCAGGTGCTTTCCTGTAATGTTTTATAAAATCTTATTTCTACAATAGATGTGATACCAATTCTGCTAAAGGCTCTTCAGCTTCAATCATGAATCTTTTGGACCAGTTACCATTTTCTGTAACCGAATTACAATAAACATACAGAATATAAAACATCATAGCTTACCTTGAATGGTGCACAAGATTTGATTGGATAAATAAAGATGTGATTGAGAGTAATTGGCTTGCCATTTTTAGACATGTTTTCTCTTTTGTCACAGGAACATATATTTTTTGACTTAGAAAAGTTAGAAAATGATGGACTTTTGACAATCCCATTTTTTGAGACTTCTTCCTTGCTAATAAACAACTGCCCTTCATTGGTAATGGCACTTTGCTTTCCAGTGGCAATAAAGTTCTGCTCTCCAGTGTCTAATGTCGGAGGTAAGCTGAGAGTGGCAAACTTTTTCACATCAAATACTTGTTCTGAGTGACCTGAAGAACCTTTTAAGAATGTGTCTACTATGAAATGTAGAAATGCTTGAGCATCTTCAAATGTTGACATGAACCCGAATGATATTCTGACTGAACCAGTGGGTCGTCCATTTATTATGTCCATGTCATCACCACAAACATGTCCAGCCTTTCAGAGAGAATAGAATAATAAAATATTAATGCTATTCAAGGTAACAATTCAAGCAAATAGTTGTCCCTTTATTTAGGTATTATTGAGTAAAACACTATTTGTAAGTAGGAATGGCCAATAAGATGAAAATAACTCCAAGTTGATGTGGGATTATGCACATTTTTATGCACATTTTTAAAGCTTGAAAAAGGACCATTTACATCCGACCAAGGTTGACCTGGATTGGTCCATTTTCAAAGTACCGTATATACATTTGCATATAAAATATGCATAAACTTGGAATTATTTTGTATCTTATTGACCATCCCTATTTTACATAGTGTTTACAAATATTTACAGAAGTGTGTTATTGAATGCAAAAGTGGTTATTTTGTATTCAAGGTTTGTAATTTTAGTGTGCTTTTTTGACCCCAGTGCCTCCAGTCTTCAAGACCTGACAAAAACAATCTGGAAACAACTAACTAAAGGTGGCTGCACACCATACATTTTTTAAATATCTTTAAATTCAGGAATTACAATCACTTTTTTTCTGATTGAATCTTACTAATGTACCACACACCTATGTTCAATTTTTCCTCAGTTATGATAAAACTGATTGAAAACTCAGAAAAAAATGCCTGGGTTGTACATCAAGAAATTGTCAATCTACCACACACCATTCAATTTTCATATAAATTGATCATAAAAAAAACTCCTCTTCTTTTATCGAATAAAAATGGGAAATGTGATGAGATCGATCATATCTATCGAATTGGTGTAAAATTGGATCTTTTAATTGTATGGTGTGTGGGCACCTTTAGTAAGATCTAGCAATATATTTGCAATAATATTTACTTTAAGACCTACTTCTCTGTGCATCAGACCTACCGTATTTTTCGGATTATAAGACGCACTTTTTCTCCTCCAAAAGTGGGGGGAAATGTGGGTGTGTCTGATAGTCCGAATGTGCTGTAAGATGTCGCCTCGCCCCCCCCCCCAAGCAAAGTGCAGCCGGAGATTACCTATGAGCCGCACGCTTTAAATCTACATGCCCGTCTCCTCCTCTGTCCTTTCTTGTTTCCGTTTTGCGGTGTGGCCTTGAGCTGCCAGCCTCCATCTCCTTCTCCAGCATGATGCCTCTCATATGCTGCAAATATGGCCAGAAGCTGCAAAGGGTTGTAGGCATTGTCCCATTAAGCAATGCAGCGGATCGGAGCAGATGCGGTATATGCCCCGGGACCATGCCGCTGAAGGGAACAAGCGAGGCAGCAGGCAAATCTTCACAGAGATTGGACTCATAGTCTCCCGGTGGAACAAGGCTCCATTATTGTGGCCAATCACTGCTCTTCCTGAGCAGCAGTGACCTATCAGGCATCAGTGGGCGTTGATCAAGGACAATGCCCACTGATGCCTGATAGGTCACTGCTGCTCAGGGAGAGCAGTGATTGGCTGCAATAATTAAGACTTGTCCCACCGGGGAGACCATCGGATCCAATCTCTGCAAAGGTTTCTTTTCTGCCTAGCCCCTCCCCTCGGCGGCATGGTCCTGGGACATGTACCGCATCTGCTCTGATCAGCTTAGTGGGACAGTGCCTACAATTCTTCGCAGCTTCTGGCCGTCTTTGCAGCATATGAGAGGCATCACGCTGGAGAAGGAGATGGAGGCTGACAACTCACGGGCCACACAGGAAACCAAGAAGGACCGAGGAGGAGACGGGCATCTAGAAGTGTGTGGCTCATAGGTAATCTCTGGCTGCAGGGGTTGGCATCTGTCCGTCTTTGTAGGACATGAGAGCCATCATGCTGGATCAGGAGATGGAGACAGCTCACATGCGCTGGGTCATGGCTCCAAACACAGATTTTTCTGTGCATTAGTCTGGCTACTGTGTGAGCAGTGGACTATCTTTTAGATTCCTGGTTTTAGTTGGTCCATACTGCTTTCCTTTTTCAGATTTTTGCATGGAGGTTCTGTTCAGCCATGGGCAACAGGTGCCTCTGATTGTGTCATTATTTTCCAGAAATCCTTGGCTGCAGAGCATAGTGGGACAGCCAGGCAAGGGGAAGGTTAGTGGCTGGCGGGAGGGGAGAGATGTGGGGACAGCCAGTAGCCATGATTGGGGACGAGGAGGTCACAAGGGGGTGGAGGTAAAGGAGAACAGAGGAGGCCACAGCTGGGACAAAGGAGTTCACAAGGGGGACAGGAGGTCACAAAGGGAGCAAAGGAGGACAGAGGAAGACACAGGGGGTCACAAGGGGGGTGGGTTAAGGAGAACAGATGAGGTCACATCTGAGTCACAGATGAGGGGAAAAGGAGGACACAAGCTGTACACAAGTAAAGCACAGGGGTGACAAAATAAGTACAATGCCCCTGCACCATGGACCCCCACCAGGTTTAGTTTTTTTTTTTTCCTGGTTTTTGTCCTCTAAACCTTGGTGCGTCTTATGGTCAGGAGCGTCTTATAGTCCGAAAAATACGGTACTTATCTTTGCTTAAAGGAAACCAGAGCTCTTGAAAAGAGCACCCGAAATGAAAAAGATTTATACATACTTGGGGCTTTCTCCAGCCCCATAAGTTCGGATCGCTCCCACGCTGCTGTACTCCGCTGTCTGCACTTCTGTCATTCGCAGCCAGTCTGACGTAAGAGAAGTTCGCTGTTTGCTAATCTCTCCAGCAGCCACTGGAGAAATATGTAGAGGGTGCACTTCTCCTGCGTAGACTGGCCCCGACTGGTTGAAGTGACGGGACCCGATACTGACGCTGCAGACAGCGGAGGATGGTGGCGTGGGAGCGAGCCGAGCTTGTGGGGCTGGAGGAAGCCCCAGGTATGTATAAATCTTTTTCATTTCGGGTGCTCTGGTACACTTTAAGATACCGGTTGTGAAATAAATGAGGCACGTTCAAGGCTGCTAGGCTGTGGCCACTTCTACCTTCTACCATAAGAAATGCATCAGTGGAAGTAATGGGAGTGGTGTCCAGTAGGTAGAAAAGAAGCACAGTTTAGGACTATAGAACATTACTAATAGCCATGGCAGCATATCTGTTTTCCTGTCTAGCAGGTTACGTTCTCTACTGGGCTAGAGGCACTACTGGTTGAATGTACATGTTCTTTCAAAACTATAGTGGATTTGAAGCATTTGGTACATTAGTGATGATTATTGAGATGCAGTAGGTTATGATTTTAATTAGCCTATTTTCAAACTGCATAAAAATGCATAGTTTTAGCATAAAGTTTGCACCAACTCAGGAACCATCTCTACAGCACACCACAATGATTGAGATATGCCATTAGATTCGCTTCAGTACAGTATATCTACACCCCTGCAGACTTCATTTAAACGCCCAGGGGAGTAAATATGCGTATCCCCGCTGCTACCAATGCTGTAAGCGCTCCCGCTTATTTGTGTGCTCGTTCACATTGCCATCTGCCCGCCAGGAGATCAATGAATGGGAAAGCAATTCTTAATCATTGATCTAAGTCCCCGTAGCAATGATCGTCGCCTTCTATGGGAAGCTGCACGATCATGCTAATAAATAAATGTTTCCCCTCCTCAGTACGCTTCCTGTAAGCATACATATTTCGCTTACAGGCCGCATGAAAAAAAAAGACTGAGGCCATCTTGTGGCCAAATAGTAAAACTACATCTAAAAGCATTTTTTTAAATGCAAAGACCTGTTTTTACATTTTAAATTAACCTCTTACCTCCCACACTCCCCAATAGTTACCAACATTTATTTTTTTTTGTAAAAAAAATAAAATAAAATACATTTACAATTATAAAAAATACATAAATAGTTTTCTTAGGGACTGAACTTTTTTAATATGTATGTCAAGAGGGTATAATACTGTTACTTTATAAATTATGGGCTTTTTATTAGTGATGGACGCAAAACTGAAAAAAATGCATCTTTATTTCCTAATAAAATATTGGCGCCAGACATTGTGATAGGGACATCATTTAAATGGGAAAATAAATAACGTGGATTTTAATTATGGTAGCATGCATTATTTAAAAATTATAATGGCTGAAAACTGAAAAATAAGGATTTTTTTTCCAATTTTTTCTTATTTTCCCATTAAAAAACATTTAGCATAAAATAATTATTGGCATAATGTAGCACCCAAAGAAAGCCTAATTAGTGATAAAAAAAAACACATTTAACACATTTCAGTGTGATAAGTAGAGATAAAGTTATTGGCAAATGAATTGAAGGAGAGCTGAAAGGTGAAAATTGCTTGGATGCTGAAGGGATAAGACCCCTCAGTTGTGAAGTGGTTAAACATTCATATTATAACCTTGAACTGAGATATTGGTATTTATTCAAAACCCTTTTTACAATTATGCTTTATAAATATCTTAATTGTGTTGTAAACAGTACATATGACTGCCAATTGTGAGTAGGGTGTCACACCAAGCTTGTACTAACACTCTCCCTATAGAAGTCAATGGTGGAAGAAGGTGGGTGGGGTCAGCAAGGCGGTGCAGATCTTGGGTGGTAGACTCTTTGAAGGATAACCTGTCCATCATTTAAATACACAGCTTTCATATGACTGCTGTATTCTACAGCAAAATGAAGGTATTTGGGAGTTTGTTCAATGTGTTGCTCCTATGTTGCTCATGAAACAGTGAGCCTCTAGATACGCTTTAAAGCAGTGTAAAGCTGGCCACTTTGCATTTGGCTTTGCATTTGATTTTTCAATAACTAAAACAATTTTGCATAATTTTCACTGTGTTAAAATACATTCCAATGCAAACATTACTTCTAGAGTGATACCAAAGCAGGTCTCCTTGGCAATTATTTGACTTCCCTCATTACTACAAACAATCTCCAGGTCTATTAGTACTTTTGAGTGCCTGGTAGCTGCTAAGGCTAAATACACACTATACAATTTCCCATCTGATTGACGGGATAGGACAAGTATTATCAATTTGTCTGATATGCTTTCCTTATCGATCAAAAGCAGTTTGACCATGTACACAAGATACAACTTCCAATCATCGTACATTCAAAAAAATTAACATTTTAAAACATTAAAATAATGTTAGTAACAAGATGTCATTACCAGCATCTAGCATTGCATTGTGTCTCGTCCACTTCCTGGTTAGTTTGCAGGTGTCCTGCAGCCAGCCAATCACAATGCCAGAACTGAAGCATGGTGATGGTGCAAACTAACCAGAAAGTTAAAGAGACTTGATCACCGGGAACAGGTGATGTATAATAATGCTCTTATTCTCACAATGAACCTTCCGCCCCACTGCCTAACCTTAACTAATCTCCACTACAGTCTGCTGAAAACCCGCCCATCGGGAGGGTCCGACGTGTGTTCGCACCTTTAGATTTACACTGCTGCTAGGTTCATGTACATTTAGCTCTTTATGTGATATAACAAGATAAGGATTGGGGGTGTGGCCTTTGTTGAGGGGTGGAGATTAAAGCACCAGAATGTCTGTGCCTACAAGCTCTGAAGTTTAAATCCGGCCCTGTATGTACATATTTATGTTTGTACTACAAAGCTGCTATAACATTGTTCTGCCTTTTTCATTTTTCTATTACATCTTGCATATTTTATAATTTATTAACTTGTACCTACAGACCATAATATGCAGCTGGTAGGAAAAAAACTCATAATAAACAGTTTTTACAAGTCACAATGACACAAAAAGAGTTTGTTGTGATAGGATTTGATAAGGTGGGTGTTATGTGATTGCCTTTATGCTCTTCCTTCTTTTCATCTACCACACTAGAAAAATAGCCCTGCAAGCAAATTTTTGATGCAGTACACTTTTATTTCCCAAACAATTTTATGGCAAGGGATGTGGCCGGCCTACACTGACATGTCCCCCACCTGTCAAGGTCCTGAAGAGTGCAAGACCTTGTCTGGCTGCTTAGAATGAAGGATACTTTGTTAGTTGCTGTGACAATTCGCTCTGGAATTAAAAAAATAAGTTTGATGCAATACTTTTGAAACATCTACAAATTTGAAGCAGAACTGTAAATTCATTAAAAGCAAACAGTTTCACTTACCTAGGGCTTCCTGAAGCAGCCGTCCTGTCCTGCGCCGGTCCTGCCCGAGCTTCCGTTCTCCCGCGGGAGCTACTTTCATTACCGCCGACTTGCAACTGCGCCTGTGCGCCCTGGGCAATGCGACACTTTCTTCGCGTTCCCGCCCGCTATAGCTGCTCCAGCTGGTGGGAACGCAAGGAAAGCGTAGCATTGCCCGGGGCACGCAAGCGCAGTTGCCGTCGACTTGTACGCCGGCGGTAATGAAAGTAGCTTGCGTGGGAGAATGGAGGCTCGGGCAGGACCGGCAAGGGCACAGGACGGCTGCTGGGGGCTTCGGGAAGCCCCAGATAAGTGAAACTGTTTGCTTTTAATGAATTTACAGTTCCGCTTTAAGTGTGTTTATAGGTGATTGGGGAGGGGGGGGACCACAGTAACAGATTTTAAAATGAGATCTTGCTTTAAATAGGGCCTAGTGTACACATCTAGAAAATATTACTATGTATCCTAATTGTATGAAGACGAAAATTGCATGTACAAAATACTGACCTGTAGATTACTTTTTATCTCATCAGTGGTCAATCCCAAAAGTTTCTGGCAGGCCCCACCATTGCAGAAACAACCTGTGCGAAAATGGATATTGTATAAACTGGCCAGTTTGTCAACCTGTAAAAACGAGAAGTTCGGTTTTATTTTTCCTTTAGGCAACTGCATGGCAAGAACATATATTTAGCTACTTAACCATTTATGCCACCTGGACGTGATCCTCACGTCCAGGCGGCTGCTGTCCTGCTGCTGCACAAATGTGGGCGCACCTGCACACCCCCATGCCGCCCCACGGCAGCCCTGAGATCAAAGAATGGGAACATGGTTCCTGTTTATTGATCTATGTCCCCGGCAGAAAAAACAACGGCCTTTCATCAGAGGCCGTGGCCTTTCTGAAAAAACATAGTTTATTGCCCTCCTCTCGCTTCCTGGAAGTGAGAATGATAAAAAAAAAAAAAATCTCAATGTGGCCATCTTGTGGCCAAATAGTAAAACCACATCCACATACATTTTTCAATACAATAAACACACATTATTACATTTTAAATTAACTGTTTATTTCCCACACCAAGAATTACCCGAATACAATTTTTAATGGAAATAAAAAAAAAATTAAAATTAACAATTACAAACATTTTTTAAATTATAGTGATGAACGTAAAACTGAAAAAATTCCCACTTTATTTCCAAATAAAATATTGGCGCCATAAATTGTGATAGGGACAAAATTTTAATGGTGCAATAACCGAGACAAATGGGCAAATAAAATACATAGGTTTTAATGATGGTAGCCTGTATTTATTATAAAGCTATAATGGCGGAAACCTGAGAAATAATGATTTTTCCATTTTTTTCTTAATATTCCTGTTAAAATGCATTTAGAAAAACATAATTCTTAGCAAAATGTACCACCCAAAGAAAGACTACTTGGTGGTGGAAAAAAAAAGATATAGATCAATCATTGTGATAATTAGTGATAAAGTTATTAGCGAATGAATGGGAGGTGAAAATTGCTCTGTTGTATAAGGTGAAAAATCCCAGTGGGCTAAAATGGTTAATGCAATGATCATTATGGTGTGTCTCATTCATACTTTGCAATTTAAAAGAGAAAAAAGTATGAGTTTTTGTAAACTGAGATGTATAGAATTAAGAATTTTAAAACCTTATAGGCATACTGATAAAACATTCAGTGAGGGAGCATATTAAAAGGGAAAACAATGTAAAACTTTGGCACAAAATTTAAACTTTGAAAGTAGTGGGAGGTTGTAATTGTGATGGCTAGACAACAATAGATTTTTTTCCCAAAAGGAAAATTAAAATCCTTTTTTTTATAGGGGGCCTGAATTCAGAGGGATATAGAGGTTGTCACATTTATTTCCATGTAAACAGCCTTTCAACCTTTTACCCATACACTTCAAACACAAACATACAGATCAGAGGTTTCTGACTGAAGTCTGACTAGATAGGTGACATGCTTGTTTCAGGTGTGTTGTTCATGTTCAGACACTACTGATGCAATATCAGCAGGATTGCCAGGCAACTGGTATTGTTTAAAAGGAAATAAATATGCCATATGATTCTCACGTCTATTAATGTTCCATGCCATAATGTAATATATTTATCAGGGCCCCAATTTTTTTAATCCAATCAGGATCCCTCAGTTTAATTTATAAGGGTCTCTTTAAAAAGACCTGATAGATAATCCCCTGTGATTTGTATTCTTTATGTTTGGTCAGTGGTGTCACCATGATCCCCTACTGTCATCTTGATTTTCCTTTGTACCCTAATGTTCTAAAGTAAAGTGAAATAAGGGTTCCTACATTGATTGGAATTCTGACATCAATGGATGTTCCTTGCCGTTTAACAGTGATGGGCTCACAAGTTACCTACTCGAATTTGTAAATAAAATGAGGCTTAATTGCCTCAGCTATGTCCACCTCTGGGGTTTCCAGATTCCACCATTTTAATGTTATCTCTACCACCTTCTTGGGTCAACCACATAAGTGGGAAAGGACCCCTTGAGCAGTACTGTGAAAGTGTCTTGTCAGAATGGGGAGACTTTGCTGCAGCTGCACCTTCTTTCAAAGTATCCCAATATACATGCAAACTGCGCCTGCCTCAAAGTATCTCTAACGTTGAGTATTCGCTACCACAAGTCCACCATGTTATACTGAAAATTGTTGTGACAGCGCTCCTCTTCTCAGTGACTAATACCTGCAAAAAACAAGCTCCACATAGTGCATTATCAATAATACAATTTCACTGCATGCACATCCACCCAGTGAGAATCGGTGTATTGTGTTTCACTCCATGTGACATTCAGAATCCTCTCCCTTCAATATAGCCGCTCACCAGATAGATGCCACCTCAAAGCCAGGTGGGTCTAGCGCTTTGCCAACGGCAACAAATTTCACATCTCCAAACTTCGCCTTTTGTAAAATCTCCAATTTAATCCAAAAAGATCATGAAAAAACAAATAAAAAGATACATAGCGTAACACTGTTTACACATAGAGTTTCCTGGCCTGCGCCCTCTAGTACACTCACTCAGATCAGTAGTTTCAGCGCATATCGGGCTTCTCAGCCCAGCAATACCGCTCTCTCACCGCGGTGTCGGCGTCCCGTACTCCCGCTGTTTCAGTAGTATCACTGCTCGGTTTCGTACATGCGTCCCGCTGCTCTGTGACGTCAGACGCACCTGGCTCCGCGGAGCCAGGTGCGTCTGACGTCACAGAGCAGTGGGACGCATGTACGAAACCGAGCAGTGATACTACTGAAACAGCGGGAGTACGGGACGCCGACACCGCGGTGAGAGAGCGGTATTGCTGGGCTGAGAAGCCCGATATGCGCTGAAACTACTGATCTGAGTGAGTGTACTAGAGGGCGCAGGCCAGGAAACTCTATGTGTAAACAGTGTTACGCTATGTATCTTTTTATTTGTTTTTACATGATCTTTTTGGATTAAATTGGAGATTTTACAAAAGGCGAAGTTTGGAGATGTGAAATTTGTTGCCGTTGGCAAAGCGCTAGACCCACCTGGCTTTGAGGTGGCATCTATCTGGTGAGCGGCTATATTGAAGGGAGAGGATTCTGAATGTCACATGGAGTGAAACACAATACACCGATTCTCACTGGGTGGATGTGCATGCAGTGAAATTGTATTATTGATAATGCACTATGTGGAGCTTGTTTTTTGCAGGTATTAGTCACTGAGAAGAGGAGCGCTGTCACAACAATTTTCAGTATTTCAAAGTATCCCCCCAATGTTCCAGAGTACGTAGCTAGGTCTGGCATTCAGAAGGGGGTGGGTGGCTGCTTGGTTACTTCCCTTCTTTCCTGGTCAAGGTGCAAGATGCAAAGGAAAAAAGACTATTGTAGCATAGGGATGCTATTGAGAAAACTGTTGCATTACCACTACCTCTGCATTTGAAAATGTAATTTCCAAACAACACCTCAATTTTGATTTAGTGATTTATTTATTTTTTTCAAATCATAGCAGTTTTTTCAGGGGTTTCTGCAATTAATTTGGAAATGCGCTTAAGATGGCAACCTATATACTTCAATGCAATCTGGTGATAAGAGAACTCAGAATGTTTAAAGCAAACACTGCATTTACTGAATGCAAATCAGAAAGGTACATTTCCATTCACAATTTATAACATTGGCATTCTGTGGATTCTCTCTCTAATGCTCATCTATAATAATACTGTGTTTACACCACACTATTATTACTACCATACAGGTACTTAGCATTTTAATAGGATGCCTGAGGGTGAAGAACAGCAAAATTACAGGATTGCTTTATCACCACTTACAGAAACCCATCCACCGTTTTTTGTTTGTGAAGTACGCTACACAAAAAAAATGTGTTAATTGCTTGTTATTAGACCATCTGCAGCAAGAACAAGTTCTGCTTTCAGGGTATTATTAGTAAGATCTGCAATTACTTAAGCAAGCGATCGAGATATTGCTTTGCAAAGTTGATTAGAAACATATTTCTTTAGTATAGAAACAGCTACACTTAAAATATTCTGTAAAATAAAATTAAATTAAAGTGAAATATGATTGAACGCATAATTCCTGATTTAGATCTTGGTTTAATTGTTTACATTCAGAATAGTGTCATTCTGATAATCTCTTAAAAGAAATAAATGGGATCTCTGTAAGACAAATACAACAGTTTTGATATTTAACGAAAATTCATATTTTGTAATATTCAGTCATCATTACTGAGATATATTTCATCAGGAATTATAATATATCCTCTAAATTGTAAGCGCTCAAGGGGGCAGGGACCTCCCCCTAAGGTTTTCTGTTTCTGTAGTATTTTATCAAATGTACTAGTATGCACTAGTATTGGTAAGGACTGGTTGTTCTTTTTTTTTATGTAATTAGACTTTTATTTTCACTTTAAAAAAAAAAGAGAAAGATATAGCTTACATTTTGCACGCAGTGCTAAAAGTATACAATAGGGGGGCGTGGCCACCGCTCGAGCAGGACGGGTGGATAGTAGCTGAGCTCCGCCGACAAACCTTCCAAACCGGCTCAAAACATTGCCTGCACCGCTTCTCTCAGCCTCTGAAACGGAGGAGATGGCCCTGGAAACTGACCCCAGCAAAAAGAGGAAGAAACGCGGCCAAAAACTACAGAAACTCACTGATTATTTCACAGAGAAGGCCTCGCGCGCTTCTTCCTCCTCCAAAGATGGCGCTCGCTCTCAGCAACAACAAGCCAGGGGACTCCCGCAGGTTCCACAATCAGCCACGGTATGCAGTCCCTGCACCTCGGATCAGCCGGCAGACTGCTCCTCCTCATCTCCAGACGGCTCACCATCCACCAGGAGCCCAGAATCAATAACCAAACGCACGTTATATATTTTCAGTACAAGACGGCACTGCCCTACTGCATAAGCTGAAAATTCAGATCCCTCCGCAGCAACAAAAGCATGACAAGCATACTCCTCCAAACAAAATGTCGCAAGATTGGCAATCCACCAAGCGTTAAGGTTGACGGCTGATCCCCTACTATCCTCTCCATTTAAGACGCTCTCCTGCCGTATTGTTTCTAATTTGGATTTACCTTCACCATATTTCGCAGACTCTCTGGCCAACCAAAAAGTATGGCTCCCCATTCTCTCAGTACTGCCCCCGAGTCACTGGGTGAGATAATGGACAAACCTCTCACCTTACTTTTGGTTCTTTTCACTTGCATTGATATCTGCATATCTGTTATGATTAAGCAGCTTTGTTTATGTTGTATTGTTCTTTCGTTACCTTTAGAGATTATCTTGATGTTACTATGGGGTTGGTTCCCCCCAAATGTGACAGGGCCTACAGGGAATATTACCCATTGGTCACATACAGTTTTTTATCCATACTCTACTGGTATAATTCTTTACTCAGCTGTTTTCTAGTTCTTAATGGAGTTAAATATAGTTTCCATAAATGTTAGAGGTCTAAATAGCGCCTTTAAAAGACGCCAAATGTGGAATGAGATTGGGAAAAATAAGGGATCTATTCTTTTTGCACAAGAAACCCACCTTTTACAAAAAGATTCACACTACTGTAACAACAAAGATTTTCCTCTTATCCTCCACAGTACCCACCCCAAGAAAAAGAAAGTAGTGTGCATAGCCTTCCACGCGGATTTAAATATCTCAATTAAAAGTACCATAATTGATACTCAAGGCCAATATATCATATTTGTTGGTATAATTAATAACCAACCCTTTACACTAATCAACATATATTGCCCCAATAAAGCACCCAAGGCCCTTCTACAAAAAGTCATAAATAAAGCCAACACAGTAAAAGAGGGGTTTCTTCTTATAGGTGGGGATTTGAATGCAACAGTGAGCAAACTAGATTCCTCATCTAAATTTAACAGATCCTCCCCACTTTTGCAAGCCTTATTAAGCTTTAATGATTTATTCGACCCGTGGAGGATACAACATGGTACACAAAGGGATTACTCCTTTTACTCCATGGTCCACAACTCTTACTCCAGAATAGACAATTTCTTAGTAGACAGAAATCTTCTCCCCCGTATCCGTGCAACAGATATTGGATCAATAACATTGTCTGACCATGCCCCGATTCATTACCAATCCCACCTACCAACAATCTATCACAAACGATATATTAGAATTCTTCAAATTTAATGACTCTCCAGATATTAATGTCACAACTCTTTGGGCCTCTCACAAAGCCTTTGTCAGAGGTTTATTAATTAAACTAGGTGCTAAAACCAAACGAGATACCGCTAGGAAATATAACGCCCTAATAGACCGAATTAAAATAACCGAACAATCTCACAGGCGCTCGCAGGACCCTACAACGGGCCATAGCCTATTTCTACTCAGGCAACAACTAAAAGATCTCCTCATAATAAATTACGAACACAACCTCCACAAGCTAAAACAATCACACTACTCACAATCAAATAAAGCCGGCTAGGCTCTGGCTAATCTCATTAAACATAAATTAAGCAAATCTAGAATAGCCTCCGTTACCCATCCTATCACCAACAAAAAACTTTTTGATCCCAACCAAATTGCTAATGCATTCAAGGATTTCTATTCGCAACTTTACAACTTAAAGGAAGACAAAACAATCACCCACCCCACTCCTGACGCTATATCAGCCTTTCTAAAATCAATTAAACTTCCCACTTTGACGCCAGATCAATTAGAATCTCTTAACAAACCATTTATGCTAGATGAGGTACAAAAGGTAATCAAATCCCTAAAACAAAATAAAGCACCAGGACCAGACGGATTTAATAATCAATACCTTAAACTCTTCTCTAATGTACTTGCCCCCACGCTAACCAAACTTTTCAACAGTTTTGCCTCTGGTAACCCGATTCTTCCTGAATTTTTAAATGCTAATATTACGGTGATTCCTAAGCCGGGCAAGAACACGGAAATAATAGCCAATTACAGACCAATCTCCCTGCTAAACGCAGACATTAAGGTCTATGCAAAAATCTTAGCCAATAGGCTTATGAAGGTATCACCAACCCTCCTAGTTGCTGACCAAGTCGGGTTCACAACTGGCAGACAGGCCCCAGACGGGACCAGGAGAATGATAAACATAATCAAGCATATAGAGATCTCGGGAAGGCCTTCTCTGCTTCTATCTTTAGATGCAGAGAAGGCCTTTGATAGAGTCCATTGGGGATTTCTTGAGCAAACTCTGAAAAAGTTTGCATTGCAGGGTAACATATTGAAAGCGATTCTCTCTCTATACTCCTGTCCATCAGCAAAAGTAAACGCTTCAGGCTTCCTCTCTAATGTTTTTTCCATTTCTAATGGAACCCGCCAGGGCTGCCCCCTCTCCCCGGTAATATTTACCCTGTTGATGGAAACAGTAGCAGAAAAACTGAGGTCCGCACCCAAAATACAAGGAATCGAGATTGGCGATACTTCTCATTCCATAAGCTTATTTGCGGACGATGTCATCCTTTCCCTAACCAATCCCCTCAGTTCCCTAGACCAAACCATCAAGGTACTCGATGAGTTTTCGGCAGTTTCACTATACAAATTAAATCATACCAAATCTAACCTCTTGGGCATTAACATTCCTGGTCCGGTGGAGGAGGAAATCGTCCGCAAATACCCTTTTCCCTAGGCTTCGCAATCTCTACAATTCCTAGGAATTCAGCTTCCTGTTAAAACATCCCACTTATTCAAACTCAACTACATCTCTCTATTAAACAAAATTAGGGGGGAATGCAACTCACTATCTAAATTCACATTATCCTGGACGGGCAGGATAGCTGCCCTAAAAATGTTTATCCTCCCACATATCCTGTATATTTTTTGTACGGTACATATCCCCCTTAAAGCTTCCTTCTTTAGTGACGCGAATAAAACTATCAATCAATACATATGGCAGGGCAAAAAACCCAGAACTGCATACAATACCATGACTCTCCCAAAAACTGGGGCGGAATGGGTCTACCAAACCTGCACTCTTACTACTTAGCGGCTAACCTAGAACCAATCAAATATTGGTGGACCCTACCCTCAGATAAAATCTGGGCTCACTTAGAAGGCAAATTGCTGGGGGCCCACCCAAGAGAATTCCTTCTTGCCATTGCCTTAGGGTATAAACCCAATACATCCCCTTACCCACTATCTTAGCTGCAATTAAGGCATGGGAACACTTCATAAAATATCCCCCCAACAGATCCCCATCTTCCTTAGTAAGAATACCAATCGCCACCCTTGCATTACTAAGTCCCAACCTAAAGCTCACAACATGGGTTGAAAGTGGAATTAAATATCTCTACGACATTATTAAAAATGACAAACCTATCTGTTTTTCTAACCTACAGTCCAAATTCAACCTACCTGACTCCCAACTATTCCCATACTACAGAATTTCCCATATCTTGAAAGATGCTATTTCGAAAATCCCTACCCTACCTGACTCCCTTCTAATCTACCTTAATTGCAAACTGCCTGTTAAAGGGGCAATCGCCCTGTGGTATAGACTACTCATCCCAGATCCCCACAGCATACTGAACAAATACATAAAAACTTGGTCAGTAGACCTTGGTATATCCCTAGAGCTCCAACAAATCTTACAAGGTTCTCGTTCTCTTATCAAGCTCTCTCGCTCAAATTCTCACTGGGAGATACACCAAAAGATCCTAAGCAAATGGTACCTCACCCTTAGGCGCCTTGCTTCCTTCTCCTCAACTAACTCCCCTACTTGTTGGAAATGTAGCCAATCTACCGGCACACTACTACACATGCTCTGGGATTGCCCGATTGTAGCAAATTTATGGACTAAAGTCCAAAGCCTGTTACAAAATATGATCTCGCCGGCATTTACCTTAAAGAGACACTGAAGCGAAAAAAAAATTATGATATTATGATTTGTATGTGTAGTACAGCTAAGAAATAAAACATTAAGATCAGATACATCAGTCTAATTGTTTCCAGTACAGGAAGAGTTGAGAAACTCCAGTTGTTATCTTTATGCAAACAAGCCATTAAGCTCTCCGAATAAGTTAGTCGTGGAGAGGGCTGTTATCTGACTTTTATTATCTCAACTGTAAGTGAACTGTTTACTTTTTCTCTGCTAGAGGAGAGGTCATTACTTCACAGACTACTCTGAAAGACTCATTTTGAATGCTGAGTGTTGTGTAATCTGCACATATTATAGAATGATGCAATGTTAGAAAAAACACTATAGACCTGAAAATAAAAGTATGAGAATATTTTCTTTGCTGCTAATCTTCTAGTAATTATTCATAGTACACAACCAATTCACTATATCATATTTTTTTTTTCGCTTCAGTGTCTTTTTAACCCCTGCTCTCGCCTTACTCCTATATGGTATAAACAGCATACAACCAAACTTACGTCCTGTGACTTGTCATATCATAATGTCCACACTACAACTAATTATGTACAACTGGAAATCCTCAGATGAGCTCCCCTTTGCCCAAGTATTATCCACCACCAAAATTAACCTCATAATTGAACACAATATCAGAAATAGATCATTAAATAAATATGACCATTTCACTATTCCACTAACTCTAACCGATGCTATTGAAACCACTAATACGGACCTCCCCTCACTCCAAACCAGTAATTAACACTCTTGGCACTAAGCTCTTCAATCGTAAACATCTCTGATTAGGCCTGTTACCTAGTCCAAGCTATAGCCCTTTTACTTCAGCCGGGAACCACGTTATGGTTGTTGTTAATGTTAATTTAGGTTAGACCAGTTAGGTCGTGTTATAAAGGTTAGGTACGACTTTGACGTCATATTGTGTCATCACGGGATCACCGTGAAAATCCCCTTTATAAGACCTATGGGGTTAACATTTAACGCAAGGAAGCCGGCTTCCCAAGCCCGATGGGCCATGTAAATTGGGAAAATTGCTAGCTAGCAACTCACCAACCCAACTATAGGTCCTAATTCTTGTTCTACTACTTTTTACCCAATACGGTGCTACCATGGCGATACTTGTTTATCTGCATTGTTACTGTCTATATTCTACAGATCGATATGTTAAACTTCGACTCCTCTTTCTTTTGTTTGTTTATTTTATTTTATTTTTTCCCACACACTGTAACATTTAATGTTCAGCTTCTTTCCATCAGTTTGTATTCTATTAAAATCAATAAAAAGTTATTGGAAAAAAAAAAAAGTATACAATAGGTACATAGAATTACTTGAGACTGTTCTAGTTTACAATTGCTTTGTCACTGCACAGATCTAGCAGAATATTTTGTCCATGAGATCCGATGTGTCTGAATGTCATAGTTTGAACCATTTCAGAATCAGTCCCTGAGCAATACGCAGGTTATCCATTCATCTCAAGTGTATCTATTGCAAGGCCATTGAGCCTCTTCCAAGTGGGCATGCAAGAAAAAAACATTATGAAAGCAATTGGTAATTATAACCTGAACAAAAATAAAGTATATAAACACATAAACTACACACGTGTCAGAGCTTCTTTAAATTCTATATACATTAGTTATAAAGTAGGATTAATCATGGTCTCCAGTGGACATAGTCGTCCGGTAAGTACCAGAATCTTTGAAAAGGATCCAGTTAAGCCATACCTTTTTATACTTTTCAAATTTGTCTTTCCTCGCCAGAATTGTCTCTTCCGCTTCCTGGAGGAAGTTAACCATCCGAAACCAATCTTTCAGGGAAGGTGGGCCAGGGAGTCCCCATCTAGTAGGAATCAAGCTTTTAGCTGCGTTGAGGAGGAATGGTATAACTGAATTTTTATATGTTTTAAAGGTTAAAGGTGTCAAATGAAAGAGAATCTGCCAAGGATCTCTTTCCAGTTCCATTCCTGTAATATCTTTTATTAAGTCTATTACCCTCGCCCAATAAGATGTCAATTCTGTGCATTCCCAGAAAATGTGAAGGATAGTCCCCCTGGCCCCACATCCCTTCCAGCAGGCCCCATCCACCTTGTACAGTTTTGCAAGAAACTCTGGCGTCCTATACCATCTCACCAATAGTTTATACCCCCCTTCTTGTATGTGGGTACTTGTAGAGGAGGTATGAGTCAATGACATTATTTTGGCTTGTTGAGTCTCGGAAATCGTTTGGCCTATGTCTCTCTCCCATTCCCGCAAAAAGTGTGGCTTACCTTTGCACCTGCTCTCCAGCAGAGACTTGTAAAGAAAAGAAATTGCCCTCGGTATCTTTCCATCCTTAGCAAAAAGCTTATCCCATTCTGTCATATCTATGATTGCTCTTATGGACCCTTTAGTGCCTGCCCAGTGGGAGATTTGCCCCAGTTTCAAACAATCTAGGGGGAATGAACCATATTCTTGCCTAAATTCCGCAATTGCTTTTATTTTATTACCACTCAGAAAGTGTCCCAGTGTCAGGTTTTCCTTTCCCCTCTTCCACTTTCCAAAGAAACTTCTTTCTAATCCTGGGGGGAAATGCGGGAAGCCTTCTTAGGGGATCAAAGGTGATGGTTCTGGGGCCCAAATCAGAGCTTCCCTGATTTTATCCCATTGTTTAAGTGTATGTTTAACCCATAGTGGAGTTGTTCCCGATTGGCCTCTGGTATCTGATCTTAGCCATATTGTGCCCACCAAGTTTCTACCCGATATCATTTTTTCTAGTTTCACCCATCCTTTATGTTTGTCATGGTGTTGCCAGTCCAGAGTTCTGTTGAGGGCTATAGCCTGATGGTATAATTTTAAATCTGGGATTCCCAGTCCACCTCTATCTTTAACCCTTGTCATCATTTCGTAGGATAGGCGGGGTCTTTTGCCCTTCCATATAAATTTACCTAGTAGGGATCTAATTTTCCCCAAAAAAGTTTTTGGCAAGGGAATGGGAATCATTGACATAGGGAAGAGCAATCTGGGGAGGATATTCATTTTAATGATACTGACTCTACCTAGCCAAGTGAAACTCCTTCTATTCCATTGTTCCAAGTCCTTTCCAATAGTATCCAGAAGTGGATTAAAATTTAGGTGGTATAAATTGTCAAGACTGGTGGGCAGTGCAATCCCCAGATATTTCAGGGAGCCTTTCTTTGCATTAAAGGGGAATTTTCCTTTTAAGTCTTCCATATCCTCTTGACTCATACCCATCCCTATGTACTCAGACTTGCTCATATTGATTTTAAAGTTTGACACTACCCCGTATTCTCGAAATTCTTGCACTAAATGGGGTAGGGAGGCGCATGGATCACGAATATAGAGCAGAATATCGTCGGCGAAAGCAGACAATTTGTGAGGGTGACCCCCTATATCTATCCCCTGGATATTCTGATTCATTCTGATGCTCCTAAGAAGTGGCTCCAGGGTGAGTAGAAATAGAAGGGGTGAAAGTGGGCAACCCTGCCTTGTGCCATTTGCCAAGCGGAAGCTATCAGAGAGGGTGCCATTTGCTCTTATTCTGGCAGAAGGCTTTGTGTAAAGGCTGGAAATCCATGCCTTCATGGTGGGTCCGAGTCCTATATGGTCTAGTACAGATTGTATAAGTCCCCAGTTCACCCTGTCAAAAGCCTTTTCTAGTTTCAAAACTTTTTATTAAGTTTTTTGAAAAAGTATAACAGCATTTACAATAGCCCAAAACATAGGGCGTGACAATCTTTTATATAGATAATAAACATATATATAGAGAAATATGCAAGACATGTTTTAACTATATAGAAAAGTAGTTAGTGTAGAATATTCGTAGTCCCTAGAAGGAGAGGGCACATGAGCGCAATCCCAGCGAGGTTGAAGCTGCTAACCAAGGTTGCCAAGTTCTGGTGAATGGCAGGGTGGTGTCATTAACTATAGCCAACATTCCTTCAGAGATCAGAATATCTGTGATTATAAGGTCAGTAAGTTCTAGTGAGAGGGTAGGTTTTAGCCACTGTCTGGCAATGTGGAGGCGCGCTGCCTTAGCAATGTGTTGCGCCAGCCTATGCTGCGGGTACTTCCATTTCAATGGTTTGTGACCTAATAAAAGCTGGAGTGGGTCTGGGGAAACGGAGATCGCCAGAGCTATGCCTATGACAGAGGCAACTTGGGCCCAGAATTGTTTGGCTATTGGGCAAAACCACCAAACATGGGAAACATCACCTATTAGCCCACATCCCCTAAAACAATTAGGGGAGTTATCCTTGGAGATGTCGTGCATTTTCTTAGGGGTAATGTATGTTCGGTGGAGTATTTTATAATTGGTCTCTATATGGGAGAGGTAGCTACTTCCCTTTGCAAGTGTAAGACAACAGTTGGTCCACTGTTTGATGGACATTGTCTGTCCCAAATCTTCCTCCCAGAGAGTCATTGACTTAGTTTTAGTATGCTCTAGAGGTTGTGAAATAACCGAGTATAAATATGAAATGAGGCCTCCTTCAAGAGGTCTGTGTAGGCACCAATTTTCGTATGTAGTATGCGTGAGAGGCGCCGTGTTTGATCATATTGTTGACTTGATATAGTGGTATATTTGAATTGCTCTAAAATGTTCTTTCGGTGGGAAAGAAGTAATTGTTCTAAATTGAGACCAGGATGGCATCCTGTCAGCTACTGTAAATTTAGATAAGGTTGTGAAACCTTGGGTTATCCACCAGTGGAAGGCCTGTGTGTCCCAGCCTGGTGTAAAGTCCGGGTTGTTGAATATAGGTATTTGAAGGGGAATTTGGGATTGAAAGTTTTTGAGGTATCTCACTTTAGCTCATATAATAAGAGAGTGTGCTGTTATGGGTGATTGATGTTTATATTTGTTTTGTGGTGAAAGCCTAGACCATTGAAGGGCCGCTAGTGTTACTGGTGCTAGAAGGTCATTCTCGATGTCTGTCCATAGGGGATGGTTGTATTCTGAGTGAAGTTGGGCTAATTGGGCGATCTGGGAAGCTCTGTAGTAGCTATGTAGGTCTGGGACACCAAGTCCACCTCGTGTTCTGTTAAGGTACATAATATGCTGGTTAATTCGACTTTTTTTGTTATTTGTGATAAACTTAAAGATAGAGGTTTGTAGGTCTTTGAGGGATGCTTTGGTCACTTGGATAGGTAATGTCCTGAAAAGGTATAATAGCCTAGGGAGTAGGTTCATTCTTACAGAGTGAATGCGGCCAGTCCAGGATACCGTAGGTGAGTTCCACCTTATCAAATCTTGTTTAAGTTGGTTAAGCATTGGTTTATAGTTTAGTTCAAAGAGGTCATTTGGGTTGGCTGATATTTTGATGCCAAGATAGGTGATGTATTTAGTTTGTTGGGAAAGACCCAGCTTATTAGCCAAAGCCTCTGCACTTTGTTTGGTAAGGTTCGTAAATAGTACCTCTGATTTGTTGATATTTAGTATTAAGCCTGATAGTTTGCCAAATGTTTTAACTAGATGGAGCAAGTTAGGGATCGAAGTGTGTGGTGAGGAGAGGGTTAACAATAAGTCGTCGGTGAAAAGGTTTGCTTTATATTCTGAGCTTTTAAGTTTAATACCCTGTATATCTAGGGAGGAGCGAATTTTGTTGGCTAGGGGCTCTATTATTAGGGCAAAGATGGCGGGGGAGAGGGGGCAACCTTGTCTGGTTCCCCTTTGTATTGGAATAGGAATAGGGTTATTGGTGGGTAATTTGAGGTATGCCATTGGTTTGGAGTATAGACTGTTGACAGCTTGTAAAAAGGGGCCATATATTCCTGCTCTATGAAGGGTAGTGTGCATGAAAGTCCAGTCAATGGTGTTGAATGCTTTTTCCATGTCTAGGGATAAGAGGGCAGTGGGGATTTTATGTGTTTTAATTATGTGAAGGAGGTTGATTACTTTTCTAACATTGTCTGGGGCTTGTCGAAGTGGGATGAACCCGACTTGATCTCTGTGTGTAAGTGGTCCTATTAGTTTATTTAGTCTAGCTACTAGTATAGTCGTGAGTAATTTATAGTCTAAGTTTAGGAGAGATATAGGTCTATAATTTTTTATAACTAAGAGGTCGCGCTTGGGTTTGGGGATGACAGCAATTATTGATTGTAGAAATTCAGGAGCAGGGCTTTTACCATTTAGAATTGAGTTGTATAGCTTTTTAAGGTAGGGAATTAATATTTTCTTAAATTTTTTGTAATAGATAGCTGAGAAGCCATCTGGGCCAGGAGCCTTGCCATTTAGTCAGTGACTGGGGTATTGAGTGTGGAGGCTTTTTCAGGGCGCAATTTTGGTGTTTGTAGATTATGATAGAATGAGGTCGTACTAGAGCTAGTCGCTTCTTGAGTTTTAGCTTTGTATAATGTTTTGTAATAGTCGGCAAATTCGTTTTCTTTTGAGTGGCTATTTTGATGATTTGGCCCCTGATGGTAGGCTTGTGTGCTAGCCATAATATATCGGGTTTAATGTGGTCTATATCGTTGTGTTGGAAATAGCTTGTGAGGTGTTCTTCTAACTCCAGAACCACTTCGCCATCAGACAGCAGACTTTCATTCAGTCTCCAGGGTGGGCGTGCTATGGGGGTTGTTATGGATGAACATGCGGTCCAGACAATGTCATGATCGGATGGGGGTTGCTGTGACCTGTCAAGAGTTGCGTTGGGGGCGATGTTGAAGTCACCTGCCCATATAATTTTGTAGTTAGAAAAATTTTCTAGATGCTTTAGGATCAGTTTTATGGGAGCAATTGGGGCTTCGGGAGGGGCATATAGATTTATTATGCAGGTGTTTTGTGACTGAATTGAGCCGGCTAAAATTATAAACCGACCTTCATCGTCTAATATATTTCTTTCCAGGACAAAAGGAAAGGAGTTTTTTAGGAGTGTAAGAACCCCTCTACGCTTAGAGTTGGCGGAGGAGGCAAAGTGTCGCTGATAGCGAGTGTGAAAATATTTAGGGTAGGAGGTTTTGGTGAAGTGCGTCTCCTGTAGACATATGATGTCTGGGGAACACTTCTGGTAATCTAGAAAGGCTTTACGGCGTTTAAAGGGAGAATTGAGGCCCTTGGTGTTATGTGAAATAATATTAAGTTGCATCATAATATGGTGGGAGTATGGGCTGTTGAATAGTCAAAAGCCTTTTCTGCGTCTGTGGAGAGAAGCATTACTGGAGTGTCTGTAACTCGTGACCAGTGTATTATATTTAGGGCCTTATAGGAATTATCTCTGGCCTCTCTTCCCACCACGAAACCCGCCTGATCAGGGTGAACCAGGGACGGTAGACCATTCTTAATACGATTTGCCAATATTTTAGAAAAAAGCTTTATATCTAGGTTTATGAGAGAGATAGGCCTATAGCTCGGGCACAAGGCAGGGTCTTTTCCCTTCTTTGGCACTACTACAATATGGGCCTCCATACTTTGAGGAGGAAAGCTACCCCCTTCCCTTATACTATTTAGCATGCTACTTAATTTTGGTAGTAAATGATCTGCAAAAGTAGAATAGTATTTTTTTGTAAAACCGTCAGGTCCTGGTGATTTGCCATTGGGTGTTTCTTTTAATACCCCTCTTAATTCCTGCACTGAAATTTCCCGCTCTATATCCGTGCACCACTCCTCAGACCACCTAGGCATGCCAACCCTTTCAAGATAGGCTTTAATTTTCCCCTTACAATTAAGTATTAATTCTTCTGATTGACCCTTTCTGATGTTATAGAGAGCTTCGTAATATTCCTTAACCTTCCTGGCGGTAAGCCCGAACTGAGTTCGGGCTATGCCGCCGGAAGGCACCGCTCAGGCCCCGCTGGGCCGATTTGCATAATTTTTTTTTTGCTGCACGCAGCTAGCACTTTGCTAGCTGCGTGCAGTGCCCGATCGCCGCCGCTACCCGCCGATCCGCCGCAATTCCTCTCGCCGCGGCCGCCCCCCCCCCCCAGACCCCGTGCGCTGCCTGGCCAATCAGTGCCAGGCAGCGCTATGGGGCAGATCGGAGTCCCCTCTGACGTCGATGACGGGGGAAGCCCTCCAGGAGATCCCGTTCTTTGAACGGGATCTCCGGATCTCCGATCGCCGGCGGCGATCGGAGGGGCTTGGGGGATGCCGCTGAGCAGCGGCTATCATGTAGCGAGACTTTGTCTCGCTACATGAAAAAAAAAAAAAAAAATTTAAAAAAAAAGATTTGCTGCCCCCTGGCGATTTTTTTGCAAACCGCCAGGAGGGTTAAAGAGGCCCGCAATTTTTTCCGCTCCATATTCCAGACGGCCATTATGATTTTTAATCTTATGAATAAAATTTAACTCCCGTCTCTTTCGAATGCTATAAGCTAGTAATTTTCCACATTTATTATTATATTCATAGATTCTTGCCAACCAGAGTTTTTGTTTTGATTTGATCTGATTATCCATGATTTTGTGGAGAATCCCCCTCTCTTCTTTCAATGCTCTCTCTAATTCTTTAGTTGGGATTTTCTTATGGGCCATTTCAAGCTTATTTATCTTCTCCATCGTTTTTAACAATCTCCCCTGTTCCTCCCTCTTCCTCCGTGCTCCCTGTGAGATCAGCTCCCCCCTCACTACCGCCTTGTGTGCTTTCCAGACCATAGTTTCAGAGACTTCTCCCATAGCATTCTGTCTAAAGTAATCATATATCCCCTTTTCCACCTTCTGTTTTGCTTCAAGATCATCTAGGAGTGAGTCATTTAGCCTCCAGTGACTACCTCTGGAACGCGAACAGGACAATGCTAGATCTATCCATAACCCTGCATGGTCTGAGACCGTGAGGTTTTCAATTTTAGCTTTTTGTAACCTATGTAGGTAAAACTGATCTATCCATAGGGAATCTATTCGTGTGTATACCCCATGCACAGAGGAATAATATGAATAGTCCTTATCTAGGGGGTGTAGATATCTCCAGCAGTCCACCAGGTGTATTTGTTTCATAAGAAGGTAGAAGTCTCTTAAAGTTTTATTGGATAGGTAAGAGGTGCCCGTGGAAGAATCCATTTTGGGATTGCTCAAGATGTTCAGGTCCCCCCCAAACACCAGGACCCCCTCCGCAAAAGCTCTTACTTTTTTATATATGCGTCTCAAGAAGTGGACCTGGTGAGTGTTGGGGGCGTAAACGTTAACGAAAGTAAACAACCTATCACCCAATTTAGTTTTGACCGAGATATATCTGCCCGAATCATCCTGGTCTGTTGCCATTACCTGGAGGGGAGTATCTTTGGCTAGTGCTATGGCCACCCCTTTAGCCCTTCTGATGGGTGAATTATTAAAGTACCATCTATCAAATAGGTGATGAGGCATGCGTGGTACACATCTATCTCTAAAGTACGTCTCCTGCAGAAATAAGATTTGTGGTTTCAGCCTCCTAATTTCTTTCCATAACTGTCCTCTTTTACATGGTGAGCACATCCCCCGGACATTGTATGACATTACTCTAACTTTCTCCACTTGGGCCATGATCGAAGCCAAGTTCAACTATGCATTTGAGAGTCTGAACACATGTGTTTGAAACCAAAACAAAACCTATAACCAGTAACTTAAAACTCAAGAAACATAACGAACCAAATATTTGGTCCAGCATCACTTCCTTACTTTCAGAGCTAGTAGCATATAACTCTGAAGTTCTTCCCTCCTGAGAGGGAACCCTAGTGGGGGTATACCACCGCCTTTTCATCAATCACTTGACCTTCTTCCTTCCTCCCGGCATAGATATACATTTAATATTTTAGCCCGTGTTCATAACCCTGTGTCTGCATTCCTCTTATCGATAGGCTGAAACAGACAAGGACCCCACCACCAAGGCAAGTCAATTCAAATAGCGTATGTATATAGGCATAAAGAAAAAAAAGAGAAAGAATAAACAATGTAGGAAAAAAAAACAAAAAAAACTGACAACTGTTATTTCCTTGCGTGAATGTTGAGGTCCCCATCAGATCCAGCTAAGCAACGCTCGATCATCTCCACCAAACTCTAGAAGGGCTTATGAGCTCTGAGATCTAGGGCTTAAAGGTGAGGTCGGTGTGTGTAATCTTTTCCTCCTAGAATCCTTGGTCTGCCACCTTTCTCTCTGTGGCAGAGGAGGATGTTCTGAAGCCTCACACCAGTCCTCAAAGTCTGTTGACAGGAGGTCCAAGTCCTCTATGAATTTTTTCAGATCATCTTTTGCTTTTAACGTGGCTGAGATTCCTTCAATTGTAGCTGTGAGGGCGAAGGGATAGCCCCACCTGTAGATTCCTCCCTTCTTACGGATTGCCTCCAGTAATGGCTTTACTGCCCTTCTTTGCATCAGTGTCCTTCTAGATAAGTGAGGAAAGAGGGTGATGCGTGCACCTTCGAAATCAATACTATCTTTATCTCTCATGGTGCATAACAGTAGCTCAGTGTCAGTGAACCTCAGCAGCCTACATATAATATCACGGGGTCTATTTGGATCTACTAATCTGGGGCCCAGAGCCCTGTGCACCCTTTCAATATCAATGTGTGTTTGAGCTGGACGTCCAAGAATCAAGTTAAAAATATCAGTTACCGTAGCCCGTAAATCTTCTGATCTTGCTGATTCTGGGAGGCCTCTAATCCTGACATTTTGTCTCCTAGAGCGATTTTCTTGGTCATCCAGTTGTGAAATCAGGGTGTCTATCTTACGGTCTTGCGCTGTTATTTTTGTCTGCATCGCCGCCATTTTAGTATCCGTTTCTCCATTTTTGTCTTCTAAGTTTACCACTCTGTGCCCAATTGCAGTGATATCTTTGTGCAGTTCATCTATTTCCCTTCTGAAAGCACGTTCTATTCTGCTTGCAAATGAATCTAAGTCCTCCTTAGTTGGAACTGATTACGTATCTGAAATCTAAGCTCCTCTATTGCATCCTCATGCTTGGATTTCTGAGTGCCTGGGGAATCACATGCCTTGTTCTTGCCATTACCTTCTCCTGTTTTAGCTGTCTGAGCAGGAGAGTTCGATTGCGTAGTTGATCTCCCCCCTCTCTGCCCAGGTGAAGGAGGGGTATCTCTCGCCGTGTGCATTTCTTCCTGCAGTAGTGTCTGGGATCCCAGGGGATTATCAGTTTTGTTTATGTTCTTCTGGCCATTTCCCTTATTTTCTTTAGCTGTCAGGGCCGGCGAGTTGGTCTGTGTAGCTGGTCTCCCCTCTCTCTGCTCGGGCAGTGGGGAAGCACTTCCTGCATCCTGTGCGCCTTCATGTGTTAAAGCCTGGGGGTCCGAGTCACTATTCCTTCCTCTCCCCTCTCCCTTCTTAGCCGGTAAGTCTGGGGATTTGGATTGTGTATCTGGCCTCTTTTCTGTCGTGTCATGGGATGAGGATGTATTCCCAGCCATCTGCTGATCTCCCCCTGTCTGCCTGCCTCCATGATCTGGCCCCTGCAGTTTCTGCGGGCTGCTCGTCTTGTTTCTGCCCGTGAACTGGCCTTTCCCCTCTCCCTTCTTAGGTATCATACTTGGAGGGCTCCGATGTCTGCCCGAACCTCCTCCCTTCTGATTTGATGGCGGTGGAGTATTCTCGTCACTGCAGGCAGCCTCCTTCTCTTGCAGTGTCGGCGCCATTTTGGAGAGCATTGCCTTCTCTGTGTTTGCTTCCCGTAAGAAGCGATTGATATCAGACCCCGATGAAGTTTTTTTAAGCCTTTTTCTGGAGCTTCTTGTCACCCTTTTCTCTGTTGGCATACTGCGATTGCCTGGGAGAGAAAGAGCGTACTATAACAGCGGTATAAGCAGGGTTATAGCTTCTCTATGCTGGGAGCTCTGGATTTAGCGCCCTACTCCGCCATGAGCTAGCCACGCCCCCAGGGCTGGTTGTTCTGATTGTACAATGTGCTCATGTATCTGTGTTTCCCGCTTATGTCTGTTTTGTACTAAGTACAGCGTCCAGGAAGATGTTGGTGCTATATAAATAAAAAATAATAATAATATTATAGAGTATTTTATTGTTTAGCAATGCTGCCATATATATACCGCGTGTGTGTGTGTGTGTGTGTGTGTGTGTGTGTGTGTGTGTGTGTGTGTGTATGTATGTATGTATGTATGTATGTATGTATATATATATATATATATATATATATATATATATATATATATACATATATATATTAAGCAAGAGGCAAAATAATACATTTATGCAATTAATTATTTTCATATCAGTGGCATCACTAGGATTCTGAATCATCAGGTATACCTCAGGGTCATAATAATAATAAAAAGCGTGGGTATGTCTTAAGTATGTAAATTATTTAATGCGCATCTCCAATCACAGGGATAAGACTATACAGCTATTTGCAAAGCCAGGATGAAATCTAATAACCAATTATTACTTGTAATTGTTTTTTAATTACATATTGCAGTTGGAGAGTGCTGCAGACATATCCTATGCTATGTTAATGCAAAAAGAGAAAGAACGCTGTACTCGGGGCTGCCTTTTTGCACCCAGTGACAATTAGAGTGTACTAAAAAGGGCAACAGCACAATAAAACATTGGTCTTAATACAGATCAAAGAGGCATGTTCCCATCCTGGAAATGTCGGGAGTTTGTTACAGTGTGGAGTAAAATAAGAGGGCAAGGTATCAACCTCTGCCGGCAAGTGCCCGTTTCCATTACAAGCGGTGCGATGCAACTACATACTATTATCAATAAAGTGCGCTCAATACTAGTGCAATATTCCCACCCTATAAAACAGGCCTATAATGTGTCTATATAACACCACACTTCCCCACAAGGTGTCTGGCACCTCCAATAATTGTGCACCTGTGAGAAAAATTCCTTGTTATGAAGGAATATTGGATCGCAGTCCTTTTCCACCAAACATGCAAGTGTACCAGTCTTAGATTTCCACGGTCAATGCGCTCTCAATAGATTTCTCCAATCTTTCAATCTTCTGTGCCTTTATGCTCCAATTGTAAACATAGGGGAAAAAAACAAACAAACAAACATAGCGTGATTCTGTAAATAGCAAATGACTACACCACGTGAAATGAAAATTCTCATGTGGTCCCACCACAGAAAGGTATCACAGCTCCTCACCCTCTGTAATGGCTGCCAACCCACAGACAGCTTGTGCGTTTACTCTGCAGTGATTTAAACACTTTCACCTTCCACCACACTGTGCTCCATAAAATGTCACCAAGATCTCCAGCCTCTCACCTTTTGTAAAGGCTGCCAAATTATAGGTCAGCTATAACGCTTAATGTATTCCACTCTCGCTGTTTCCTCACCAGTTTACACCTCCATCACAGCAATAATCCATCAAGCTAACAACCTATTGAATGTTTCCATAACATTATGCGCATATAGTATCCACAAGACGAGCTGTAGTCCACTGTCAGGAACCGACCCGCGGCACGCCTGTGTATGCGGTTCCCGACTGCGGGTTTGACCAGATCAAGCAGGAAGCAGCCTTATTCGAGCTAAAACAAGGCTGGGACCCCTCAGAACACCTCTCACTGCCACCACTAGCTGTTCGCTAGACACTTCCACTCTGCTGTCGAGTCCTCAGCGCGCACTCCGCGTTTTCATATTCGGGTCAGCTTTGCGCTTAGGCCAAATACGGGAACGCCACGCACCCACACACACACACACACACACACACACACAGTTGCAATCTTACACTGTAGTGAAGCAAAAAACCACTAACAGTCGTTCCGAACGATACTGTTAGCCACTCTGCTGTCGCTACTCGCACTGGCGTTTTTCGTACGTTGGGTCAGCTGCGCGCTTTAGGCCAACGTATGACAAACGCCCCCACACACAATGCAATTACAATTTCATATGGTAGTGTTGCTCAAACATACAATTAGGCACGGACTTATACACAGCTACACTGCAGTCTCCTCTAGGCTATGAGTGTTAGTTTAGTACCGCAGAAGTCAAGCTTATTAAATAACGATTTAATATTCCATAAAAATATAGAACAATGCAGAAAATAATATATACAGAAGATGTACAAAAAACAAAGTAAAAAAGTTACAAGATAAAAGTTACAAAAATACACACACGGATATTTGCGTAAAAATAAATGGGGGAAAAATAGAACGTTACAAGCTTAGAACGTTGTTTGATGGGAGGACGCCGTTTCGACCAGGAGTCGCGATCATCTCTAGCTAAAGCGCTACCTCCAAGACAAGACACTTACTAGGTATCTGCCTCTGCTTTTTATACTCTGAAATGTCCCCTGGGGCATTTAATGTCCAGCCCCCAGGAACTAATGCAGTTTCCCCGTTTGTGACATCACCGAACGCTTGTCATAATCTTTCCTGTGATATGCAAGCTTCAAAGGGTTCCTGTTTTAGCTTCTTGAAGGTTGCAGAATTCAATAGGTAAGATTGTATCCTACCAGACATCAAAAGGCTTCCTCCACATTATTTCCTTGGTTAAAGTGTATTTTAGCACATACATGAAAAGATTGCATTCTGGTTACAGGTAGCAGTTTGCCTGTAATTGCCTGTAGGCAGACGCGGACAATCACACCTGGGGCAGCAGATCAAAGTGACTGCTAGTGGCCTAATGAGCCGCTTCCTTGCCTATTGAAGGTGACTGGTAACGAGGTTCCCTTTTGTCTGTCTATTGACACCCACACACAATCACATTAACAGTCCATGAAGCTAGCTGCCAATACCTTCAAGCCATACTGGCTGACATCCACCTCTGAAAGATATACAGCAGACATAAAAATGATAGAATATGTTTATGTATTCCTAACATCATCAGCACCCCAATATATCACTACATCCACGTCCTTAAGCTCCGCCCAACGCGTTTCGTATCAAATAATCATCAGGGACCCCTGATGAGTACTTGATACGAAACGCGGTGGGCAGAGTTGACTCATTTATGAGACCCTTTGTTGAAAGCCTCCCATCATACATAAGAGATACCGTGGACCTCCTGAATAGAATGATGTACACATTGGAAGGAATGTGTGGTTGGCCAGCCTTGACGTAGAGTCACTATATAATAACATTGACCATAAGCTGGGTCTAAATGCCACAAAATATTACTTACAATCGAGAAGCATTCACCTCAAAGAACACCCATCCTTTTTACTGGATTTACTGGAGTTTGTTTTATATCATAATTACTTCTTATTCCAGAATAAATACTACTTGCAGAGAAGGGGCTGTGCGATGGGGACATCTTGTGCCCCCTCATATGCCAACCTCTTTCTGGGATGGTGGGAGGACACAATTGTTTTTGGGGAGGAGTTGGCAGTATACGCTTCACAAATCATCTACTGGGGCCGTTTCATAGATGATATATTCATCCTGTGGGACGGCCCCAGAACCCTCTTTACTGATTTTGTTGAATAGTTGAATTCCAATGAAATTGGAATGTTTTTTACTCATGAGATACATAGAGACAGTATACATTTCCTGGATGTGCAAATTGTGAAAAATGAGAAGGGTGGGCTTGATATTAAAATCTTTCGGAAGCCCACAGCAACTAATTAGTTATTGGAATGGCATAGTTTCCATCCTGAACCCCTGAAAAGAGGTATCCCAAAAGGGCAGTTCCTGCGGGCTCTCAGGAACTGCACCAATGAAGCCGACTTCCAAGTGGAATGCCAGACTCTGGATAAACGGTTTCGGGACCGAGGGTACCCCAGAGAAGTGATTATGGGGGCATATGAGAAAGTTTGGTCAGTTGAGAGAAGGGACCTGTTGATCCCTAAAACTAGAAATCCACAGAAAGAAGGTGGTAAAGCTAGATTGATTAGTACGTTTTCCAGTCAATCCAACAATGTCAAACGAATACTGGGAAGGCATTGGTCTATTCTAAAGCTAGACCCACAATTAAAAGATTACTTATCACGAGCACCTTTGATTACATATAGGAGAGGGAAAAATTTGGGAGACAATCTGACACATTTTTTTTTCCCAATGAGTAAAGGTGTCTCTGGGGATATTAAAAAGACATGGCTAGGCACCCCTTTAAAGGGTATGCATAAATGTGGAAAATGCAAGGCCTGTGCCAATGTACTCAGATGTAATAGTTTTAGGGCGCCTAAAGACGAGCAAGTTTTTGAATTATGGGATTTCTACTACGACTCTGAGGGGGTTGTATATGCTATCCAATGTCCATGTCCACTGATTTATGTGGGAGAGACCACAAGAGCCGTGAAGGAGAGAATATTAGAACACTTGGGGGACGTACTTCACAAACGTAGAACCTCGATTGCCAGACATTGTCATGAGAAACATGGTGGTGACTCCACATGTTTAAAATTCTGGGTCATACAGAAATGGAAGATGGGCCCCAGAGGGGGTAACCTGGACCAAAAACTAAGGCAGCTTGAGGCCCGCTGGATTTATAGAATGGGAACTCTCAGCCCACATGGTTTAAATGAGGGTTTCACCTTCTCCCCCTTCCTGTAAAATACAGGTTCATGTCCTCCACCTAACATAGAGAAACTGTGAACATCTGCCCTAGTGTATATACTGAAATAAAATACTTACCTGTTACTGCTGTTTGTGGTCCGGCCCCAATAGGGAGAAATGAGTGCTGACCAGGCCCCCCCTATATTTTTTACACTGATGGAACTGTTTTTTGTACATTGTGGAAATATGCCTTTTTTAGCAACTAGTACAAATTACCGTATTTCGCGCCGTATAAGACGCTCCGGAATATAAGACGCACCTAGGTTTAGAGGGCAAAAACCAGGGAAAAAAAAATATAAACTAAACCTGGTGCGTCCATATTTCAGGAGCATCTTGTACATGACCTCCCCCAAATGGTGCCCTCCTGTGTCCCCATGTCTCTCCCAGGTGTCCCTCTGTCACCCCCAGGTGTCCCCCTGTCACCTCCAGGTGTCCCCTGTACCTCCAGGTGTCCTGCTTTCTCCCCATGTGTCCACCTGTCTCCCCCTAAGTGTCAGCAGCCTGTCTCCCCCTAAGTGTCAGCAGCCTGTTTCCCCCTAAGTGTCAGCAGCCTGTCTCCCCCTAAGTGTCAGCAGCCTGTCTCCCCCTAGTGTCAGCAGTCTGTCTCCCCCTAAGTGTCAGCAGCCTGTCTCCCCCTAAGTGTCAGCAGCCTGTCTCCCCCTAAGTGTCAGTAGCCTGTCTCCCCCAAGTGTCAGCAGCCTGTCTCCCCCAAGTGTCAGCAGCCTGTCTCCCCAAGTGTCAGCAGCCTGTCTCCCCCAAGTGTCAGCAGCCTGTCTCCCCCAAGTGTCAGCAGCCTGTCTCCCCCAAGTGTCAGCAGCCTGTCTCCCCCTAAGTGTCAGCAGTCTGTCTCCCCCCAATTGTCAGCAGCCTGTCTCCCCCTAAGTGTCAGCAGCCTGTCTCCCCCTAAGTGTCAGCAGCCTGTCCCCCCCCAAGTGTCAGCAGCCTGTCAGCCCTATGTGTCCTCCTCCATTCTGTGTCCCGCTGTAAGGTGTCCCGCTGTGAGGTGTCCCCACGCCCCCGCTTGTCTATCCCCCCCTCCTGTGTCGCCGGGTTCCCCCATGTAAGAATCGGCAGAAGCTTACCTCCTCCATCTTGCCCGCGGCGATTGAAGACATCCGGCTCCTGTGTGCGGCTTCCTCTAGTGCCAGCTTGTAATGACGTGTCATCAATTACGCGTCATTACAAGCCGGCACTAGAGGAAACCGAACACAAGAACTGGATGTCTTCAATCGCCGCAGGCAAGATGGAGGAGGTAAGCTTCTGCCGCTTCTTACATTGGGGGGGGGGGGGGTCCCGGCGACACAGGATAGGGAAATAGACAAGCGGGGGCAAGGGGGAACGCAGACACACAGGCAAGGCAGGGAATCCCCGATGATGGCGGGTTGGCGGTTCGTATCGGCGGACGTCCATAAGTCGGGGATTCCCTGCCTTTGCCGTATAAGATGCAGGGACTTTTTCTCCCCATTTTTTGGAGAGAAAAAGTGCGTCTTATACGGCGGAAAATACGGTATATACGTCCCTTTTACATTTAAATAACCATCCATGAATATTTACTGACATCCATAAATCATGCTTCCTTGCATAATATAGGGATATAAATGAAGAGATGTATATAATTTGTTTCTTTTGTGTATCAATATATCAGCTGTATAATGTTGAGAGAATTTGCCAATCTTGGAGGCTAAGGAACTCCGATTTACCTATAGGGAAAACCAATCTCTGCGTTCCTCCACCTATTAAATGCGTTGCCATGACTACAGATAGCGAGCCGGATAACGCGGTGTAATTTATTCACTGCGTAGCTCGCTCATTGGGTCACGTTGCCGGGCAACAGTGTTTACACCTTGGACGCATACGGGAGCGGTGACGTAAGGTAATTTATTCACTGCTCCCGACATTGCTGTCCTATGTGCGAGCGGAGTATGGAGCTAGACGGCAGCCTATTGGCTGTAGGTCGAGACGTCAGCTCCTATCTGGTGGACTGGGCCACACCCTCCCCCCGAAATCTAATCCACCAATAGGAAGACGAGAAATACGGAGAAAGAGTTTTATCCTCTTATTATTTAGAGGTGTCTCTTGTAAATGGCAGCAATGAACAGTGCTTGATACGCGGGATGGGGGAATAAAAAATTGACGGTATACAGGTATTTTTTCACCTATTTTCAAACATCATTGATTCCAATGGACAAATTTTGGATTGGCTATGTTTTTGATGGATCCTTATAAGGACCAATCAATTTAAATGACATATCCATCGGAGGGGCGGTGTTTGTACCTGCCCTACCCAGGAGTCTTTGGGAGGATCCAGTACACTATAAAAGGGCAGTTTGCGCGGATGTTTCTTTAACAGGCTGCAGGGTTGCGGCCGATACTCTGTTATTTTGCTAATTTTGTATTAGTTATGTGATGTCTATATCGTAATTGTATTTTAGCACTATGGCACTCTAGCACTAAGCACTTTTCAATCCTGATGAAATTTCCCATAGAGGAAATGAAACATGTTGAGTTTTGTGTGGAGTTTATAGATTACTAGTGGGGAAGTGAAGGGGGGTCATTTGCTGACCGTGATATTCATCTCCCACCCATGTATCACATCTATTTCAAATTTTAGCAATTTAGATCTTTTTTTAGAACTACTCCGAATAAAAGTTAAGTTTTAAATTTAGTCCTCTTCTATAGGAAAGATATGTGTTATGTAGTCACCGGAAACCAATGATTATTAAAATGAGTCCTGATCCATAATGCAATCTACCCGTATTATTTGTTGTAGTCCATTTTAGAGATAGTGGCACGTAAACTATAGTATATATTTTGATTATACTGATAATAAGTAAATTGCAGCTTTGCTGATCCTTGCTTAAATAATGGGCTTTGAAACTGCCTCCAATGCTTCTATAGTTGTTGCATTTTTATACTCATCAGAATATTTCTTTTGGAATGCTGATACCATCTGCAAGTAATGGTCACGAGTGTACAGGCAATTCCTACCCCATTTTGTAATGTTAACATTGCTTTTGATAAGCTTATATTTTAACAAAGAAAAAAATCAGAAACACAAGTACATTATATTACACTTTAAAATAAACTGCTACATTCTGATCTTTGTACTAAAAAAAACAAAATCATGTCTGCAAGCATAAATAATAAATTATTCTACTATTTTGCAGCGCTTAGTCTGATATTTTACTACAGCTACGGTAAATCTAATCCTAGTCTCGCACACAGAGCCCTCCCTCTACCATTGCCTATCCCCAACCACTACCCTCCTATGATGCCTAACCCTAACCAACGCCCTTCGATGGCTAACTTTAACTGACTTCCCCCAGTGATGCCTAACTTTAAAAGACCCCCCATCAATGCCTAATTTGAAAAGGTTTTCATGTGTCCGTATATATATATATATATATATATATATATATATATGTGTATATATATATATATATACAATTTTTAGGGAGATAGGTGAGGTATTATCCTTTTGTCTCACCTGAGCACTGTGTGAATGGGATGAGTGACACCAGTTTGTTTAACCAGATCCACTGCAGCTCGCAGGTGCAACGACACGGACCCATGTGATCCGTGGACGTGAGCTTGCTGTCCATCTGCTCGCTCCGGTGACCCGCACGCATCACTTCCGGTCTGGGCGGGCACTTCCGCTCAGCTCCCATTGGCTCTGCAAGCGGATTTATTTCCGCATTGTTGACGTACAGGCACGCCTTCTGATGACGCCGTGAGAACGGCGAAACATGTAAGGGCCATGCCTGTATGAGACGCCGTCTCCTCCCCCAGACCCCTGGGCTCACCCAGCTCTACTGCACCATCTTGGGGGACATTGCACAGCATTTGATCCACGCTTTGAGCGCTTCCAGCATACCGGGACTGGCACCGCAGCACGTGTTCGTGCACCTCTCGGGCACATCACCACACCAGTGGACATCTACAGCCATGACACTGCAAGCTTCATGCACACCAGCGTGGCAACCAGTTGGTTAACCGCCTTGAGAGACCAGTCGCCGGCACCCTTGGACACACATGGATCACAGGAGGGTGAGATACAGGCAATACCCATATGGGGATTTTGACTGATACAGTGTGTTGCATGGCTTAAGCTACGCTGTCTGCTTTTTCCACATCTTTGCCAGCCTGCTTATGTCTTTGCTTTGTACCGCAAAGTGCTCTATGTTGCAGTGTTCATTCTGGACTGCCCCTCCCACAGCGATCTAGTGCTGAATCATTTCAGTACATCCACATGAGCTTATACCATTACCTGGCCAGTGATGTGTGTTAGAGGTGTGCATGGAGTCTGTGTGAGGAGATGGCCATCTCATAGCTTTTTAATCATTATGTGATCTTTAAATAGAATTTCAATAAAATGTATACTTTTTATAGATTTGATATATCTTTACTCTATACATCACTGGCAGCATCTGTGGAACCTTATCCTCTCCAAATTTGTGTGTATATTATGAATTGCACACAGATGCCCAGTGATTTTTGTCAGTTTGTGGAGTTTTAGTTCCACTCTCCCCGCGGAGCAGAATACCTGCCTGTACAGGTTATACTAGGGCATTGTAGCCCTAGGGGGACAGTGGTTACACTCCCTGTTTGTTTCTCTTGAAACTGAGATAACATGATACAGTGGGATGAGATTGTGTCCGAGGTGGAGAGTGACTGTGCGCTCACGACGGAAAGCAGGGGGGCACAGCAGGCCATCAATTCTGGTTTCAGGAAATTAGAACGCTTATATGAACGCAAAGGTTGTGGTGGAACGTTAAATATAATAAAATCCATTTAGATGAGCAGATTTCACCAGCATGGTTAAGGTGCCAGATCTTCCCCCATCGAAAAAATATTACATCTGATTTTAAAAAAAAAAGTGGGAAAGCAATTTTGACAATTGTGCACGGGTTTGTCTGTCTCTATTGACAGAGCTAGACGAGACTGAATTAGGGGAAGTTGAAGTTGAGATTAAAAAGATCACAGATGATTTGAATGCTGTGTCTGGAGAATCTCTTTACAAAAAGCGGAGTGAGTCGTTGACTGCCCACATTAAGAAATACAATCGTGAATTGATTATTGCCAGGGATCGTAAGATCAATGGCGATCGCCTAGCTTACAAAATCGGTACCGCTTATCGCTGGGAGGGCAAACCCAGTAACCCTCAACCTAGAGGCAGGCCCCCTAGACAGGGACCCAAACCAACACCAACAAGTGGTGAATCCGACTCGATTGCGGGCAGTGAGGACTCACAACCTCAATCTGCGGGAGAGAACTCTGGGAAACAACAAATAAAACCCCGATACCCCTTGAGATCACAAAATCCCAACAAACAAAAAAACATACAGAAAAATAGGAATAAAAAGAAGCCAGATACAGACGATTCAGACACAGGTGAATCTTTAGGGGCAGGATGTGGGGTGGCAGTAGATCATTCTGGGGCCAGTGCCTCATCCTCTCCTTCAGTATCGGGTGCTTTTTTATGACCGTGCAATCCTTGGGGGATAGTAAGGTGATACCTCAAGAGATGGTTAAAACAACAGCAGATCCCACTTCGGGGAATTTACAAGTCATTAATTTGACGGGATGTCAGCTGCCGCCGGCAGTCGAGTCGCTCCTACAGAAAGGCTTGGGCTTCTGTCCAGTACAGAACCTGGATAAGTTTGCATTCATTGTAGACTTGCAGCTTTTTTGTCGAAAAGCGCTTTTTAGATCTTTTCACGACCGTAGTTTGGCGCCACAAAATGACAGTTCGTTGTCAGATCTGACTGAGGAAGATCTAGCTGCCCTACAAGACCTCGAGGATTTATACGCTGAAGGTTCCGGTGAGGCTGAGGCCACACTGCCTAACCCCTCACTGAGGAGTAGAGCGGGTGACACCGCACACGCCGGCCCCTCTTATGTTCACCTGAATTCCCAATTTCGCAATAAATCAAAAAAATTCCCACCACTCACCACTAGTGTTGGGCGAACATCTAGATGTTCGGGTTCGGGCCGAACAGGCCGAACATGTCCGCGATGTTCGGGTGTTCGACCCGAACTCCGAACATAATGGAAGTCAATGGGGACCCGAACTTTTGTGGTTTGTAAAGCCTCCTTACATGCTACATACCCCAAATTTACAGGGTATGTGCACCTTGGGAGTGGGTACAAGAGGAAAAAAAATTTTAGCAAAAAGAGCTTATAGTTTTTGAGAAAATCGATTTTAAAGTTTCAAAGGGAAAACTGTCTTTTAAATGCGGGAAATGTCTGTTTTCTTTGCACAGGTAACATGCTTTTTGTCGGCATGCAGTCATAAATGTAATACATATAAGAGGTTCCAGGAAAAGGGACCGGTAATGCTAACCCAGCAGCAGCACACGTGATGGAACAGGAGGAGGGTGGCGCAGGAGGAGAAGGCCACGCTTTGAGACACAACAACCCAGGCCTTGCATGAGGACAAGAAGCGTGCGGATAGCATGCTTTGTACCACCATGCAGTCATAAATGTAATAAAGATAAGTGGTTCAATAAACAGGGACCACGCGGCAACGCTAACCCAGCAGCAGCACACGTGATGGAACAGGAGGAGGCGCAGGAGGAGAAGGCCACGCTTTGTGAGACACAACAACCCAGGCCTTGCATGAGGACAAAAAGCGTGCGGAGAGCATGCTTTGTACCGCCATGTAGTCATAAATGTAATAAAGATAAGAGGTTCAATAAACAGGGACCACGCGGCAACGCTAACCCAGCAGCAGCAGCAGCAGCAGCACACGTGATGGAACAGGAGGAGGCGCAGGAGGAGAAGGCCACGCTTTGTGAGACACAACAACCCAGGCCTTGCATGAGGACAAAAAGCGTGCGGATAGCATGCTTTGTACCGCCATGTAGTCATAAATGTAATAAAGATAAGAGGTTCCATAAACAGGGACCGGCAACGGTAACCCAGCAGCAGCAGCAGCAGCAGCAGCACACGTGATGGAACAGGAGGAGGCGCAGGAGGAGAAGGCCACGCTTTGTGAGACACAACAACCCAGGCCTTGCATGAGGACAAAAAGCGTGCGGATAGCATGCTTTGTACCGCCATGTAGTCATAAATGTAATAAAGATAAGAGGTTCAATAAACAGGGACCACGCGGCAACGCTAACCCAGCAGCAGCAGCAGCAGCAGCACACGTGATGGAACAGGAGGAGGCGCAGGAGGAGAAGGCCACGCTTTGTGAGACACAACAACCCAGGCCTTGCATGAGGACAAAAAGCGTGCGGATAGCATGCTTTGTACCGCCATGTAGTCATAAATATAATAAAGATAAGAGGTTCCATAAACAGGGACCGGCAACGGTAACCCAGCAGCAGCAGCAGCAGCAGCAGCACACGTGATGGAACAGGAGGAGGCGCAGGAGGAGAAGGCCACGCTTTGTGAGACACAACAACCCAGGCCTTGCATGAGGACAAAAAGCGTGCGGATATAGCAGCAATGCTTTTTGCCGCCATGCAGTCATAAATGTAATACAGATGAGAGGTTCAATAAACAGGGACCGGAAACGCTAAACCATCCCAGATGTTCATCGGTCATGTTACTTGGTTGGGGTCCAGGAGTGTTGCGTAGTCGTTTCCAATCCAGGATTGATTCATTTTAATTTGAGTCAGACGGTCTGCATTTTCTGTGGAGAGGCGGATACGCCGATCTGTGATGATGCCTCCGGCAGCACTGAAACAGCGTTCCGACATAACGCTGGCTGCCGGGCAAGCCAGCACCTCTATTGCGTACATTGCCAGTTCGTGCCAGGTGTCTAGCTTCATGCCCGGTTTCAGGTCCAGCGGTGCCAGCCACAAATCCGTCTGTTCCTTTATTCCCCTCCAAATTTCCTCCCCTGTGTGCTGCTTATCCCCAAGGCAGATCAGCTTCAGCAACGCTTGCTGACGCATGCCCTGCTGGTGCTGGGTTAGCGTTTCCGGATGAGGTACAGCTTTGAGATGCGTTGGAGGAGAAGGAGTCAGAGAGGTAGGTGCTGCTGTTGTTATCCAGTGGGAGGGACGGCGGTGCAGCTGTTTGCGGCGTGGGCAACACCCGCGCCGTAGCAGGTGAGGAATCACTGCCAGGCTCCACAAGGTTCACCCAGTGCGCGGTAAGGGAGATGTATCGACCCTGGCCGAACGCACTTGTCCAGGTGTCAGTGGTGAGGTGAACCTTGCAGGCAACGGCATTCTTCAAGCTTCGGGTTATTTAGCTGACCACGTGCTCATGCAACTCAGGCACTGCAGAGCGCGCAAAGTGGTAGCGGCTGGGAACCACGTAACGTGGGATGGCCACTGACATCATGCCCTTGAAGCTGTTTGTCTCCACCACTCGATATGGCAGCATTTCGCAGGCCAGAAGCTTGGCTATGCTGGCTGGCTGTTACTGCCACGGCCCGCGGGTCATTTGCTGGCAATTTCCTCTTGTGCTCAAACATCTCAGAGACAGACAACTCAACCGTAGCACTGCACACCGAAGGGCTGTTGGTTGTTGTGTTTGATGAACACTGGGAGACCTCAAGAGCACTAGTCCGGAAAGTGACAGTGTCAGCATCGTCTGATGTTTGTGAATGTTGTGAACCACGCAATGGCTGGGCTACTGCTGCTGCTGAGGCGGGTCTGGTGGTGAGTCTGGTGAACCCAAGGGAGGCAGTGTTGCTGGTGGTACGGTGGTACCCTGTCCTGCCGCGTTTGCCCACAGAGTGGGATGTTTGGATAGAATGTGGCGGCTCATGCTGGTGGTGGAGAGGTTGTTAATACTTTTCCCCCTGCTCAGGCGGGTCTTGCACACCTTGCAAATCGCCATGGTAACATCCTCAGTGCAGTCTTCAAAGAAAGCCCAGACTTTAACTGGCTGAGGACTCGGACCTCGTGCGTGATGTGCTGGTGCTGCTTAACCCACTGCTGGACGCTTGAGAGGTCATCCAAGTAATTATCTGGTCCTGTTCTTTTGGATCTGTGAGGGTTGTTGTCCTGGACAACATGGGCAGTATTGAGTGGGTTTTCTTGGGTGCTCCCCTGTGGCCTGTACGTGAACCGTCAGGGGAAACACCTCTTCCCTTGCCCCTCCCTCTTTCACCGGATTTCTTCCTCATTTCACTTAAAGTACACGCTGACTGGCAGCAGTACAGTGGCAGTACAGAAATGCTATACAGTGGTGGGTGAGCGGTGTACCACTATTGTCAGCAGTGACACAGAGCACAATGCTATACAGTGGCGGGTGAGCGGTGTACTACTGTTCCCAGCAGAATCAGAGTGGCAGTAAACAATGGTATATAGTCTGGCTGAGCGGTGTACACAGAGTGTCAGTAAACAATGGTATATAGTCTGGCTGAGCGGTGTACACACAATGCTATATAGTCTGCTATATAGTGTCAGTAAACAATGGTATATAGTCTGGCTGAGCGAGCGGTGTACTACTGTTCCCAGCAGAATCAGAGTGGCAGTAAACAATGGTATATAGTCTGGCTGAGCGGTGTACACAGAGTGTCAGTAAACAATGGTATATAGTCTGGCTGAGCGGTGTACACACAATGCTATATAGTCTGCTATATAGTGTCAGTAAACAATGGTATATAGTCTGGCTGAGCGAGCGGTGTACTACTGTTCCCAGCAGAATCAGAGTGGCAGTAAACAATGGTATATAGTCTGGCTGAGCGGTGTACACAGAGTGTCAGTAAACAATGGTATATAGTCTGGCTGAGCGGTGTACACACAATGCTATATAGTCTGCTATATAGTGTCAGTAAACAATGGTATATAGTCTGGCTGAACGAGCGGTGTACTACTGTTCCCAGCAGACACAGAACAGTACACAGAATGCTATATAGTGTGGCTGAACGAGCGGTGTACCACTGTTCCCAGCAGACACAGAACAGTACACAGAATGCTATATAGTGTGGCTGAACGAGCGGTGTACCACTGTTCCCAGCAGACACAGAACAGTACACAGAATGCTATATAGTGTGGCTGAACGAGCGGTGTACTACTGTTCCCAGCAGACACAGAACAGTACACAGAATGCTATATAGTGTGGCTGAACGAGCGGTGTACCACTGTTCCCAGCAGACACAGAACAGTACACAGAATGCTATATAGTGTGGCTGAACGAGCGGTGTACCACTGTTCCCAGCAGACACAGAACAGTACACAGAATGCTATATAGTGTGGCTGAACGAGCGGTGTACTACTGTTCCCAGCAGACACAGAACAGTACACAGAATGCTATATAGTGTGGCTGAACGAGCGGTGTACCACTGTTCCCAGCAGACACAGAACAGTACACAGAATGCTATATAGTGTGGCTGAACGAGCGGTGTACTACTGTTCCCAGCAGACACAGAACAGTACACAGAATGCTATATAGTGTGGCTGAACGAGCGGTGTACTACTGTTCCCAGCAGACACAGAACAGTACACAGAATGCTATATAGTGTGGCTGAACGAGCGGTGTACTACTGTTCCCAGCAGCAACACACAATGACTGGGGGGGACCCTGGCTAGCGTGGCTGGAGCGCGAACTACCCTGCCTGCCTACCCAAAGCTAAACCCACAGACAAATGGCGGAGATATGACGTGGTTCGGGTATTTATTTACCCAAACCACGTGACAGTTCGGCCAATCAGAGCGCGTTCGGGTCCGAACCACGTGACCCGTTCGGCCAATCACAGCGCTAGCCGAACGTTCGGGGAACGTTCGGCCATGCGCTCTTAGTTCGGCCATATGGCCGAACGGTTTGGCCGAGCACCGTCAGGTGTTCGGCCGAACTCGAACATCACCCGAACAGGGTGATGTTCTGCAGAACCCGAACAGTGGCGAACACTGTTCGCCCAACACTACTCACCACCAATGCAGGTCTGAGATCCTTCATCAGAGCAGTGGAACGTGACATTGCACGGCTTGATGTCTCGGGGTCAAATGGTTCCAATTTGACACACGAAGAAAACGAGGCCCTAACTTGGTTACAGGGACAAACAAACTGGACCCTGAAGCCATCCGACAAGGGCGGGAACGTGGTCTTAATGACCACTTTTAATTACCGCAAAATGTGCCTTGACCTCCTCTGTCGTCCGGGGTGTTATCGTAGGGTCTCCCCGTCCAGACACACTCGGGCCATACATGAGCTGGGGGTGCTTGTTGATGATGCTTTGAGAGATGGCATCATCGACGATAAAATTGCTACAAATTTGAAGGTGGTGGATCCTATTGTCCCCACCTTCTACGCTCTGCCCAAGGTACATAAACGCCTCACAAATCCCCTCGGCAGGCCCATTGTGTCTAGCAGGGGTGCATTCACGGAGAAAGTGAGCATTTACATCAATAGGCACCTCCAGTCTCATGTACAGGGCCTTCCATCATACATCAAGGACACGACGCAACTCTTGCGTTTGTTGGATGGGGTGGTGGTGCCACCTGACACCCTTTTAGTGTCCCTGGATGTGGAGGCCCTCTATACTAGCATCCCGCACGACGGAGGGGTCAAGGCAGTGGCTACGTTTTTAAGCGAGCGGGCACATACGGAAAAGGGACACAATGATTTCCTGCTGGGTCTGTTGAGGCTACTTCTTACCAATAACATCTTTGTCTTTGATGGTGCCCACTACCTCCAGGTGCAGGGCGCAGCGATGGGCACGATGTGTGCCCCGTCCTACGCCAATCTGTACCTGGGGGAGTGGGAGCGGGCCATCTTCGCAGACGAGGGTCTGGAGATGTACCTGTGCCACATTTTGTCGTGGCACAGGTACATCCATGACATTCTCGTACTGTGGACGGGCACCGCCTTGGAGCTGGACAATTTTGTTGCCAGCATTAACGACAACACCCGCAATCTCACATTTACCATGATATGCGATCAGAAAGCGATCCCTTTTCTAGACATATGCATATCCATTGATATGGATGGCCATCTTCTTACTGATCTGTACAGAAAGGAAACCGCGACGAACGCCCTGCTACATGCTTCTAGTTTCCACCCATCCCATACTATCAGAGGGATCCCCACTAGCCAATATATGAGAGTGAGACGGAATTGTTCTTCGAACGAAGCATTTTACTCTCAGGCCAAGGCATTACGCACTAGATTCAGAAGTCGAGGCTACTCTGACGTAACGTTGCGACGAGCATTTAATAAAGTCAGGAAAAGGGATCGCTCAAGTCTCAAGGGATCAGATTTGCGTTTTGTGACCAAGTACTGTGCCCAACATTCCAATTTGAGACACATCCTACAGAAGCATTGGTATTTGCTACAGAACGACCCAGCGGTGGGTCATGTGTTCCCAGAACGGCCGATTGTTACATTTAAAAGGGCGACATCCCTACGGGACACTTTAGTGCAGAGTCATTTTGGAGGGGTTAACCCCAGACGCCACATTGTTTTGGGATCTTATACCTGCGGCGGTTGTTCATATTGTCAATTTATTAAGGTGGGAAGGATGGTCACCTTGCCTAATGGCAAACTTCATACTCTAAAACATTATGTTAACTGTCAAACCGAGTTGGTGGTTTATTTACTGCTTTGCCCATGTGGCTCTTTTTACATAGGCAAGACCAAGAGACCTCTATGGAGACGCATTTCCGAGCACATGCAAAATGTCGGAAATGATGAATCCTTAACTCCTATTGCCCGGCACGTGAGACAGTGTCCCACGTGTACGGGCAAGAAATTGCGTTTTATAGGACTAGATAGAATTCACGGCACTATACGAGGAGGCAACTTCGATCGCCTTCTCCTTCAAAGAGAAACAAGGTGGATTTTCGAGTTGCAGGCATGTCAACCTCCAGGTTTGAATGAGACCTTCAGTTATGCCTCATTCTTGCCCCTCTAAAAGCAAATGAGGAATGATGATAGTTTCATCACCTCCACTGCCTCCCCATTTTCCCCTTCCTTTCCCCCCCCCCTTCTCCCCTCCCCTCCCTTCTTCCTTCCCCCCATCCTTTCCCTTCCCCTCCCTCCCCTTCCACTCCCTCCCCTTCCACTCCCCCCCCCCCCTCTTTCCTACCCCCCTCTATCTGTCGGCTTTTTAGCTCATGGTCGCTCCCCCTCGGACACAGTGTCGGAACCTGTAGGGACTTGTTTTGCAATAGTTGATGTGTGCACAGTTTTGCTTCGTCTATGCTGTGCACCGCCCGCTGGCGCCTTATTATATTTAGACGCTTTTGGGATATATTCACAGATGTCCCTGTATCTCAATTTAATCTAATTTTGTTTTCATTAATATGTTTTCATGTGTCCGTATATATATATATATGTGTATATATATATATATATATATATATATATATACAATTTTTAGGGAGATAGGTGAGGTATTATCCTTTTGTCTCACCTGAGCACTGTGTGAATGGGATGAGTGACACCAGTTTGTTTAACCAGATCCACTGCAGCTCGGAGGTGCAACGACACGGACCCATGTGATGCGTGGACGTGAGCTTGCTGTCCATCTGCTCGCTCCGGTGACCCGCACGCATCACTTCCGGTCTGGGCGGGCACTTCCGCTCAGCTCCCATTGGCTCTGCAAGCGGATTTATTTCCGCATTGTTGACGTACAGGCATGCCTTCTGATGACGCCGTGAGAACGGCGAAACATGTAAGGGCCATGCCTGTATGAGACGCCGTCTCCTCCCCCAGACCCCTGGGCTCACCCAGCTCTACTGCACCATCTTGGGGGACACTGCACAGCATTTGATCCACGCTTTGAGCGCTTCCAGCATACCGGGACTGGCACCGCAGCACGTGTTCGTGCACCTCTCGGGCACATCACCACACCAGTGGACATCTACAGCCATGACACTGCAAGCTTCATGCACACCAGCGTGGCAACCAGTTGGTTAACCGCCTTGAGAGACCAGTCGCCGGCACCCTTGGACACACATGGATCACAGGAGGGTGAGATACAGGCAATACCCATATGTTGATTTTGACTGATACAGTGTGTTGCATGGCTTAAGCTACGCTGTCTGCTTTTTCCACATCTTTGCCAGCCTGCTTATGTCTTTGCTTTGGACCGTAAAGTGCTCTATGTTGCAGTGTTCGTTCTGGACTGCCCCTCCCACAGCGATCTAGTGCTGAATCATTTCCACATGAGCTTATACCATTACCTGGCCAGTGATGTGTGTTAGAGGTGTGCATGGGGTCTGTGTGAGGAGATGGCCATCTCATAGCTTTTTAATCATTATGTGATCTTTAAATAGAATTTCAATAAAATGTATACTTTTTATAGATTTTGATATATCTTTACTCTATACATCACTGGCAGCATCTGTGGAACCTTATCCTCTCCAAATTTGTGTGTAATTTTAAAAGACCTCACCAACACCCAAACATAAAAGAACCCCCACCAATGCCCAACTGTAAAAGCCCCCCCCCCCCCCCCCCCACACACACACACACTGACACTTAGCCTTAAACACCCCACTGCATAAAATACAAAAAATATTGGGCACCAGGGCCATCTGCTATGCAAACTGCAGCCTCCAGGTCAAAATTTACTATATTTACCATGGGCCCCTTTGGCAGTGTCCAAACTTTTGCGGCGCCTCTGGCAGCCAGATTTCCTGCTTCCATCTGTACGCCCATTCCGAGTAGTATTGTTTTAATCAGTGACCATGATCTTCATCTCTCATAAACATAAGCAGATGATCCAAGGATTGATTCTGATTTAATAACAAAATGTGTACTTGCTAATTTTCCCTTTTTTTTCCTCTGGATTTATTATTTAAGTATCCCAAAGAAATACAGTTTATGTGTCATCTATGTCATAGACAAAAAGCTAGCAAACATTATTTATCCTGAAGGCCTGTAGACATCAAATTTCATCTTTGTGCTCAGTATTCAGAAGAGATCTAAGAGTGTGACAAAGGCATCATGAACACCATACTACACCATGCTACAATTCATTTATTTGAGGGACACAAACATATTGAAATTTGTAACCTAGTTTCAAAGACATGTCAAGATGAAGATTTATTTAACAAGCTTGTCAGAAAAGTAAAACAAATGGGAAGTGACACACCAAGGAATTGCTGATGCTTCGCCTTGTCAAACAAAAACAACCTCCAGAATTTACCATTACATTTGGCACAGCTATATCACAGAATGCCTGTTCACATCCGGTTATGAAATCTGCACTGTGAATTTAAATGAAGGGTTGAGCAATTACATGAAAATTACTTTAAGATGCATTGTTTCCCCACATAAAAAGTCTTATTAAACCAAAGACTGCATTTTAATAATGAATTTGATGAATCTGTCTGTCACTTTCCAAGTTCCAAGCTGCCATATTATTGGACAATGGTTTTCAGAAAAGGATCCGCATGAAAAATGGCACTCATAATTTAAAATTGAATTTGAAGTAACTTTATTTACATTCTAATTATAATGTTACGATAGAAGCTCGTTGATGATAAACTTAAAGTGTACCAGAGCTGACAAAATAAAACGATTTTATACATACCTGGAGCTTCCTCCAGCCCCATCCGCCTGAATCGCTCCCATGCCGCCGTGCTATGGTGAATGCAGCTCCAGTAACCACACTTCGGTCAGTCAGAGCCAGTCTAGCGTGAGAGAAGTGCGCTGTTTGCGTATCTCTCCAGCAGCCACTGGAGAGATACGTAGAGGGTACATGTCTACTGTGTAGACTGGCTGGGATGACAGAAGTGCGGGGACCCGGTTCCCGGAGCTGCAGACATCGGAGGATGGCGGCATGGGAGCGATCCAGGTGGATGGGGCTGGAGGAAGCCCCAGGTATGTATAAAATCTTTTTATTTTGTCAGCTCTGAGTCCCTTTAAGAAAACATAGGAACCTAAAACAACAGTGCAAAAAACAAATAAATAACCTACACTCAAATTACATTTATCAAACATAATCCAAGAGGTGTCTTAAAAAGATTTATTGATGAACAGCCTGTATTGTAATTAGTTGTCTAATACCTGTTCCTCTCACACTGGAATGTCTGAAGAAAATGTTTGTATATATGAAGTGTTCAAAAGTGCATAAATATCAAACTAATACAATGTAATTGTAAAAATAAAGTCTCTATAAAGTATTAGATGAGATTATGGGATATCATACTCCTTTTTCAGAGCTTAATGAAAATTATAGTGTACAAGATACAGAGGCGCCAAAAGAATAAAAGGTAATTAAATGAACTTAAAAAACCAACTGGTTAACCACTTGAGGACCCACCCTTTACCCCCCTTAAGGACCAGCGCTGTTTGTTTGGATCTGTGCTGGGTGGGCTCTGCAGCCCCCAGCACAGATCCGCGGCCACACAGAGCGATCAGATCGCCCCCCTTTTTTCCCCACTAGGGGGATGATGTGCAGGGGGGGGTCTGATCGCTCCTACCTGCAGGCATGTTGCGGGGAGGGGGCACCTCAAAGCCCCCCTCCGCGGCGACATTCTCCCCCCTCCCTCTCCTACCTGCTCCCCCGGGAGATCTGGGCTGCACAGGACGCTATCCGTCCTGTGCAGCCAGTGACAGGACGTCCCCTGTCACATGGCGGCGATCCCCGGCCGCTGATTGGCCGGGGATCGCCGATCTGCCTTACGGCGCTGCTGCGCAGCAGCGCCGTACAATGTAAACAAAGCGGATTATTTCCGCTTGTGTTTACATTTAGCCTGCGAGCCGCCATCGGCGGCCCGCAGGCTATTCACGGAGCCCCCCGCAGTGAATTGACAGGAAGCAGCCGCTCGCACGAGCGGCTGCTTCCTGATTAATCAGCCTGCAGCTGGCGACGCAGTACTGCGTCGCTGGTCCTGCAGCTGCCACTTTGCCGACGCACGGTATAAGCGTGCGGTCGGCAAGTGGTTAAACAGAGGAGGCAGCGGTGGTCTTACCCTTTCCAAACAGACACAGGCAAGGACTGCGATTCAGACAGTCAACAATTTATTCGGAACTCCAAAAAACAATACAACGCGTTTCACGGGCCATACATCCCGCTTCCTCAGGCAAAATACAGTAGGAGTCACAGCTGCAGAAAATACACAAACAGACAACCAGAGGCATAAAATCATCAAAGTGCTGATATGAATACATAAATTTACATTTTGCATTACATTTTAGTGACAAGTTGTGTGCGGGATATAAATATTAGTTTCGAACTGATAGTAGTCTCAAAGGTATGCTTGACAGCTTTAGAATGGGGAGGGGGAATGTTAAAGGTGCATTGTGCAGCACAATGCACCTTTAACATTCCCCCTACCCATTCTAAAGCTGTCAAGCATACCTTTGAGACTACTATCAGTTCGAAACTAATATTTATATCCCGCACACAACTTGTCACTAAAATGTAATGCAAAATGTAGATTTATGTATTCATATCAGCACTTTGATGATTTTATGCCTCTGGTTGTCTGTTTGTGTATTTTCTGCAGCTGTGACTCCTACTGTATTTTGCCTGAGGAAGCGGGATGTATGGCCCGTGAAACGCGTTGTATTGTTTTTTGGAGTTCCGAATAAATTGTTGACTGTCTGAATCACAGTCCTTGCCTGTGTCTGTTTGGAGGAGGTAAGACCACCGCTGCCTCCTCTGTTTAACCAGTTGGTTTTTTAAGTTCATTTAATTACCTTTTATTCTTTTGGCGCCTCTGTATCTTGTACACTACATTGAGTCCACCCTGGGTGGAGGGTTGTTACCCTATTTTCCTGTCTACAGAGAGCGACTTTTTATTCCTGAGTGGGGTCAGGATTGTTCTCCCCACCTGCCTATACAGTGGTTGCCTATTGGTAACCCTGGTTTGTAAGTATAATTTTAACTTCTCATTTATTTTGTTGTCCCCAAGACGAATTACACTATTGGGGCTCTTGGTGTCCCTCTGCTTTATTAATGAAAATTATAGTTGACAACATCAGAAACAGAACTCTCACAGCTCACTGAAAGCAAGATTTATCCACTTGTCACGTTTTCCGGTTTTAATTTTGCATTGTATGTGGAACTGTCTTTTTAAATTAATTTAACATACTGTATGCATTGAAAATATCAAATCAAACAAATAACTTTCATCTAAACTCAATTTTAATGTCCTTCTAAAAGACCAACTTATGTAATACATTCCTCCCTAAAGGTCACAGAATTACAGAAATTAAATGTGCACATACTTTTTATTTGTCAAACTTTAAATGTACCTGTGATGTAAAGTATATCCTGTAAAAAATTTTTTAAAAAAATCAGCGGTTCTGCTGAAGTACCTTTCGGAGACTCACAAGTAAAGGTTTTTTTTATCTCTGTGTCATGGCAACAATAGACCTGCAGTATCACTGCCAACTCCTATCTACTATAACCTAAAAACGTTACTATGCTCCGATTGAGGAACTATTACACTTTAACCACTTCAGGACCACAGTCTTTCTACCCCTTAAGGACCAGGCACTTTTTTTCCATTCAGACCACTGCAGCTTTCACGGTTTATTGCTCGCTCATACAACCTACCACCTAAATGAATTTTACCTCCTTTTCTTGTCACTAATAAAGCTTTCTTTTGATGCTATTTGATTGCTCCTGCGATTTTTACTTTTCATTATATTCATCAAAAAAGACATGAATTTTGGCAAAAAAATGATTTTTTTAACTTTCTGTGCTGACATTTTTCAAATAAAGTAAAATTTCTGTATACATGCAGCGCGAAAAATGTGGACAAACATGTTTTTGATAAAAAAAAACCCATTCAGTGTATATTTATTGGTTTGGGTAAAAGTTATAGCGTTTACAAACTATGGTGCCAAAAGTGAATTTTCCCATTTTCAAGCATCTCTGACTTTTCTGCGCACCTGTCAGGTTTCATAAAGGGGCTAAAATTCCAGGATAGTACAAATACCCCCCAAATGACCCCATTTTGGAAAGAAGACATCCCAAAGTATTCAGTGAGAGGCATGGTGAGTTCATAGAAGATTTTATTTTTTGTCACAAGTTAGCGGAAAATGACACTTTCTGACAAAAAAAAGAAAAAAAAAAGTTTCCATTTCTTCTAACTTGCAACAAAAAAAAATGAAATCTGCCACGGACTCACTATGCTCCTCTCTGAATACCTTGAAGTGTCTACTTTCCAAAATGGGGTCATTTGTGGGGTGTGTTCACTGTCCTGGCATTTTGGGGGGTGCCTAATTGTAAGCACCCCTGTAAAGCCTAAAGATGCTCATTGGACTTTTGGCCCCTTAGCGCAGTTAGGCTGCAAAAAAGTGCCACACATGTGGTATTGCCGTACTCAGGAGAAGTAGTATAATGTGTTTTGGGGTGTATTTTTACACATACCCATGCTGGGTGGGAGAAATATCTCCATAAATGACAATTGTTTTATTTTTTTTACACACAATTGTCTATTTATAGAGATATTTCTGCCACTCAGCATGGGTATGTGGAAAAATACACCCCAAAACACATTATACTACTTCTCCTGAGTACGGCGATACCACATGTGTGGCACTTTTTTGCACCCTAACTGCGCTAAGGGGCCCAAAGTTCAATGAGTACCTTTAGGATTTCACAGGTCATTTTGAGAAATTTCGTTTCAAGACTACTCCTCACGGTTTAGGGCCCCTAAAATGCCAGGACAGTATAGGAACCCCACAAATTACCCCATTTTTAGAAAGAAGACACCCCAAGGCATTCCGTTAGGAGGATGGTGAGTTCATAGAAGATTTTTTTTTTTGTCACAAGTTAGCGGAAATTGATTTTAATTGTTTTTTTTCACAAAGTGTCATTTTCCGCTAACTTGTGACAAAAAATAAAATCTTCTATGAACTCACCATACTCCTAACGGAATACCTTGGGGTGTCTTCTTTCTAAAATGGGGTCATTTGTGGGGTTCCTATACTGCCCTGGCATTTTAGGGGCCCTAAACCGTGAGGAGTAGTCTTGAAACCAAATGTCGCAAAATGACCTGTGAAATCCTAAAGGTACTCATTGGACTTTGGGCCTCTTAGCGCACTTAGGGTGCAAAAAAGTGCCACACATGTGGTACCGCCGTACTCAGGAGAAGTAGTATAATGTGTTTTGGGGTGTATTTTTACACATACCCATGCTGGGTGGGAGAAATATCTCTGTAAATGACAATTGTTTGATTTTTTTTTACACACAATTGTCCTTTTACAGAGAGATTTCTCCCACCCAGCATGGGTATGTGTAAAAATACACCCCAAAACACAATATACTACTTCTTCTGAGTACGGCGATACCACATGTGTGACACTTTTTTGCAACCTAGGTGCGCTAAGGGGCCTAACGTCCTATTCACAGGTCATTTTGAGGCCTTTGGATTCTAGACTACTGCTCACGGTTTAGGGCCCCTTAAATGCCAGGGCAGTATAGGAACCCCACAAGTGACCCCATTTTAGAAAGAAGACACCCCAAGGTATTCTGTTAGGAGTATGGTGAGTTCATAGAAGATTTTTTTTTTGTCACAAGTTAGCGGAAAATGACACTTTGTGAAAAAAAAAACAATACATATCAATTTCCGCTAACTTGTGACAAAAAATAAAATCTTCTATGAACTCATCATACACCTAACAGAATACCTTGGGGTGTCTTCTTTCTAAAATGGGGTCACTTGTGGGGTTCCTATACTGCCCTGGCATTTTACGGGCCCAAAACTGTGAGTAGTCTGGAAACCAAATTTCTCAAAATGACTGATCAGGGGTATAAGCATCTGCAAATTTTGATGACAGGTGGTCTATGAGGGGGCAAATTTTGTGGAACCGGTCATAAGCAGGGTGGCCTCTTAGATGACAGGATGTTTTGGGCCTGATCTGATGGATAGGAGTGCTAGGGGGTGACAGGAGGTGATTGATGGGTGTCTCAGGGGGCGGTTAGAGGGGAAAATAGATGCAATCAATGCACTGGGGAGGTGATCGGAAGGGGGTCTGAGGGGGACCTGAGGGTTTGGCCGAGTGATCAGGAGCCCACACGGGGCAAATTAGGGCCTGATCTGATGGGTAGGTGTGCTAGGGGGTGACAGGAGGTGATTGATGGGTGTCTCAAGGTGTGATTAGAGGGGGGAAATAGATGCAAGCAATGCACTAGCGAGGTGATCAGGGCTGGGGTCTGAGGACGTTCTGAGGTGTGGGCGGGTGATTGGGTGCCCGCAAGGGGCAGATTAGGGTCTAATCTGATGGGTAACCGTGACAGGTGGTGATAGGGGGTGATTGATGGGTAATTAGTGGGTGTTTAGAGGAGAGAAGAGATGTAAACACTGCACTTGGGAGGTGATCTGATGTCGGATCTGCGGGCGATCTATTGGTGTGGGTGGGTGATCAGATTGCCCGCAAGGGGCAGGTTAGGGGCTGATTGATGGGTGGCAGTGACAGGGGGTGATTGATGGGTGGCAGTGACAGGGGGTGATTGATAGGTGATTGACAGGTGATCAGTGGGTTATTACAGGGAATAACAGATGTAAATATTGCACTGGCGAATTGATAAAGGGGGGTCTGAGGGCAATCTGAGCGTGTGGGCGGGTGATTGGGTGCCCGCAAGGGGTAGATTAGGGTCTAATCTGATGGGTAACAGTGACAGGTGGTGATTGATAGGTGATTGATGGGTAATTAGTGGGTGTTTAGAGGAGAGAATAGATGTAAACAATGGATTTGGGAGGTGATCTGATGTCGGATCTGCGGGCGATCTATTGGTGTGGGTGGGTGATCAGATTGCCCGTAAGGGGCAGGTTAGGGGCTGATTGATGGGTAGCAGAGACAGGGGGTGATTGACTGGTGATTGACGGGTGATTGACGGGTGATTGACAGGTGATTGGCAGGTGATCAGGGGGGATAGATGCATACAGTACACGGGGGGAGGGGTCTGGGGGGGGGTCTGGGGAGAATCTGAGGGGTGGGGGGGTGATCAGGAGGGGGCAGTGGGCAGGGGGGGGATAAAAAAAAAATAGCGTTGACAGATAGTGACAGGGAGTGATTGATGGGTGATTAGGGGGGTGACTGGGTGCAAACAGTGGTCTGGGGGGTGGGCAGGGGGGGTCTGAGGGGTGCTGTGTGCGATCAGGGGGCAGGGGGAGGGAAATCAGTGTGCTTGGGTGCAGACTAGGGTGGCTGCAGCCTGCCCTGGTGGTCCCTCGGACACTGGGACCACCAGGGCAGGAGGCAGCCAGTATAATAGGCTTTGTATACATTACAAAGCCTATTATACAATGTAAGTGCGGCGATCCGGGTGCTAGTAACCCGCCGGCGCTTCCGAACGGCCGGCGGGTTACTACGAGCGGTGGGCGGAGCCAGTCCCCGGCGGCTGATCGCGTCACGAATGACGCGATCGCCGCATAACCACTCCCGCAGCCGCCCCCGCCGATGGGCGTATTGCGGTCGTTTGGGCCCGGACTTTGCCGCCGCCCATCGGCTGGGGGCGGTCCTTAAGTGGTTAAGGTATATAGCGACTACACAAACTATTAACACAGACATTGCTCATACCAGAATTGAACTGGCAGCAATTCTGACTCCACTTCTACTTCTGGATCCTGTGCTTTTATTTTTAAATCAAGCACCAGAGGGATCTATTCACCAGATTTTTATGCATATGCTTTTTACCCCACTGCAGTGAAGGTGAATATGCAAGGTTGTGTGATTAGAACATTTTAACTACTTGAAGACCGCCTCACGCCAATGAGCGTGACCGCGGTGGCAGCCCCAGGACCACCTAACACCAATTGGCATCAAGTCCTGGAGCTGCAGTTTGGCAGGGAAGGTGTGCGCGCATGCGCGAACGTTCCCTGCCATTTCACGGAGCGGGTCTCTGTGATCAGCCTGCTAGCCGCGATCACAGCTAGGAGGCTGTTTTCTGCCAAAAGGGGAAGTCATTCCCCTTTGTTTACCTATGTACAGTGCTGCGATCTCCTGCAGCGCTGTACGGCTGACACACGGCTGTCCGCCGGATTGGCTTGCAGCTGGAGGCCTCTCATAGGCTAATGCCTATGAGAGGCGGGGATAAGTGCTGATCACCTCCCTATGGCGATTTGGCCGGCACAGGGGGGTGGGAGTCAGAGAGAGGAAGGAGGGAGGGAAAAGCCTCCCCTTTCTAATAAAAAAAAAAAAAACAAAGATCGCAGCGACGATCAGATACCTCCGGCAGAGTGTCCTATTAAGGACACTAAAAGGAGGTAAAGTTTGCCTGCGTGGTGAGTTGCAGGGCTGTGCAGCACCCTGACCAAGCTGCACAGCTCTCTTTTGTAAAAAATAGCCTGGTCTTTAGGGGGGTGTAAGCTTATGGGTATCAAGTGGTTAATTCTGTTTTAGCAAGGTTCAGTGAGTGCAATACTAAGTGTTAGGCAACTTGTCACTGTGCCACTATCGTGTTAATTATTTTTAGAAGACATTGCATGCAATTTTGTTTGGTGTGTTTAAGTTTTTGCATGAACCCTTTTCATGTGCTCAATTTTTTTGCATTAAATGGGAGTCATTTACATTTTACACTGTTACTTGTATGTTCTATTCAACACTGGTACTCTAGGGGGTCTTAGTTTAAGCACCTCAGCTAGTGCTCACTAGGGATTTGCATTGTAAATACTATATACTTTACTACTTTAATACTATCTGTCCTCAGATTCTGCACGACAATCTCTCAGAGCTAAATGTCCATCCAACCCTTGGTCTCTGGATCATAGACTTCCTCTCGAACAGGTCCCAGGTTGTTAAGCTGGGCGACATATCCTCCAGACCCAGAGTGACCAACATTGGAGCCCCTCAAGGCTGTGTCTTGTCACCATTTCTGTTCTCTCTATACACGAATAACTGCATATCCACAGATGACTCTGTCAAAATCATCAAATTTGCAGATGACACCACAATCATTGGCCTTGTCAGCGAGAACGATGAGCAGGCTTACCGCAAGGAGGTGGACAGAATCGCCAATTGGTGCAGCGAGAATGGGCTGGTTCTTAACACTGCCAAAACAGTGGAGATGGTCATCGATTTCAGGAAGCACGCCAGTATTCCTCCCCCGATATACATTGAGGGCATCGAGGTCGCTAGGGTTCCCAATGTCCGCCTCCTGGGTACAACAATCTCTGATGACCTGACCTGGAGGGCAAACACTACCGCAACCCAGAGGAAGGCGCAACAAAGACTCTTCTTCCTTCGCCAACTAAAGAAGTTCGGTATGGCCCATGAACTTCTGAGGTCCTTCTACTCTGCTACAATCGAGTCGGTCCTCTGCTCATCCATTCTGGTCTGGTTCGCTAGCTGCACCGCCAGCGACAGATACAAACTCCAGAGGGTCATCAGCTCAGCGGAGAGGATTATTGGAAAACCCCTCCCTGCTCTAGATCTCATCTATAACACCAGACTGCGTAACAGAGCATTGAAAATTGTGGGCGACCCCTCCCACCCTGGTCACAGTTCTTTCAGCCGACTCAAACTGGGCCAGAGGTTCCGGTCCATCCCTGCCAAGACTACCAGGCGCATGAACACTTTTTTTCCCACAGCCGTTAGACTCTTGAACGCTTCCCACTCCTCTAACCCCCCTACCCTGCTTCCATCTACGGACTAATACCTGACTTCGGCTGCGGCCACTCCTGCTTACTTGCTTACTGCTTGCCTGGTTGTACTAGTTTCACTATCCTCTGTTACTGCAAATGTTGAATTACCCCTGTTCTGTTGCATCGCCCGTGTTCTGTTGTACTCTGTATCATCTTGTATGTTGTATTATTACTATCTCGGTGCCAATCAATGTGCCAAACCCAATTCCGGGCACGGTCCAACCGTGCTTGGCGAAATAAATTCTGATTCTGATTCTGATTCTGAAAAGGCCAATGAATTTCTGGACTCCTGAAAGACCCTTTAATCTTACATTCAGATGCACTGAAGTCTTTTGGATTCTAAGTCATGGGGAAAGCAAAAAAAAAAATGTGAAAATATCTGTGAGAAAAGGTAGATGAACTCTGTAAAACAGAAAACTCTAATTATGAAGTGGAAAATTATAGGTTCTGTTGAAACCAAACCACGGTCAGGTAGACCAACTAAGATTTCAGCCACAAATGCCAGAAAAATGGTTAAGAAACCCTAAATTCTGCCAGGTTATGTGAACTTATGAGCACAACTGTATATAAAACTAAAAATAAATGTTTTGACTCAAGTTCAACTTTAATTTTTATAACCCAACTTCAGAGCTATTTGAAAGTATACCTGTCAGACACATGTAAGAATTGCTCTGCACTCTCCAGATCTTTTTGTCTGGTGCAGTGAGTGACAGAGGAGTGAAAGTTATGAATTAAGCTGCTCTGCTAAAGTAAATCAGTCACCCAATGCTCCAGCTTTTTTGCCTTGTGCTGAGTGACAAAACTATAATTCTTCCCAAGAGTGAAGCTATTTGCTCTCTTCTAAGCTTATAGGCATGCTTAAGCAAAGTCTGCGCATCTGTAGATTTTTACATGGTCCCAGAGAAAAATTAATGCTATCCAGACTTTGAAATGAGAGAACACATGGATATTAAGTGGCAAGATCCAGTAACCTCTGACACCTTGGAGATCAAAATACACCATAGTGTATCAGCACTATGTATATATATATATATATATATATATATATATATATATATATATATATATATATATATATATTTATATATACAGTGGAGGAAATAATTATTTGACCCCTCACTGATTTTGTAAGTTTGTCCAATGACAAAGAAAGGAAAAGTCTCAGAACAGTATCATTTCAATGGTAGGTTTATTTTAACAGTGGCAGATAGCACATCAAACGGAAAATCGAAAAAATAACCTTAAATAAAAGATAGCAACTGATTTGCATTTCAATGAGTGAAATAAGTATAGTACATAACCAAAAAGTGTGAAAAAACTGAAAATATGTCATATTCTAGGTTCTTCAAAGTAGCCACCTTTTGCTTTGATTACTGCTTTGCACACTCTTGGCATTCTCTTGATGAGCTTCAAGAGGTAGTCGCCTGAAATGGTTTTCACTTCACAGGTGTGCCCTGTCAGGTTTAATAAGTGGGATTTCTTGCCTTATAAATGGGGTTGGGACCATCAGTTGAGTTGTGGAGAAGTCAGGTGGATACACAGCTGACAGTCCTACTGAATAGACTGTTAGAATTTGTATTATGGCAAGAAAAAAGCAGCTAAGTAAAGAAAAACGAGTGACCATCATTACTTTAAGAAATGAAGGTCAGTCAGTCCGAAAAATTGGGAAAAAATGTTGAAAGTGTCCCCAAGTGCAGTCTCAAAAACCATCAAATGCTACAAAGAAACTGACTCACATGCAGACCACCCCAGGAAAAGAAGACCAAGAGTCACCTCTGCTGTGGAGGATAAGTTCATCCGAGTCACCAGCCTCAGAAATCACAGGTTAACAGCAGCTCAGATTAGAGACCAGGTCAATGCCACACAGAGTTCTAGCACGAGTGATCCCAGTGAGGACTCAACCCTTCACGGATTTATATCCAATCAATATTTATTGCACATCAATGAGCAGTAGTATCAAGCATAGCAGACAACATGACATTTCGGGCGGAAGCCCTTTCTCAAATGCTGCCATTTGAGAAAGGGCTTCCGCCCAAAACGTCATGCTGTCTGCTATGCTTGATACTACTGCTCATTGATGTGCAATAAATATTGATTGGATATAAATCCGTGAAGGGTTGAGTCCTCACTGGGATCACTCGTGCTTTGGACATTGTTGGAGGATTGATGGACCTCTCACCCAGATTGGACTCCCCGTGATATATGTTATTCCCAGAGGCGGCCAGATACATCTGATCTGGAAGTTACACAGAGTTCTAGCAGCAGACACATCTCAAGAACAACTGTTAAGAGGAAACTGTGTGAATCAGGCCTTCATGGTAGAATATCTGCTAGCAAACCACTGCTAAGGACAGGCAACAAGCAGAAGAGACTTGTTTGGGCTAAAGAACACAAGGAATGGACATTAGACCAGTGGAAATCTGTGCTTTGGTCTGATGAGTCCAAATTCGAGATTTTTGGTTCCAACCAAAAGGTGTGATAGTGTGGGGTGCTTTGCTGGTGACACTGTTGGGGATTTATTCAAAATTGAAGGCATACTGAAACAGCATGGATAACACAGCATCTTGCAGTGGCATGCTATTCCATCCGGTTTGAGTTTAGTTGGACCATCATTTATTTTTCAACAGGACAATGACCCCAAACACACCTCCATGTTGTGCAAGGGCTATTTGACCAGGAAGGAGAGTAATGGGGTACTGTGCCAGATGACCTGGCCTCCAAAGTCACCAGACCTGGACCCAATCGAGATGGTTTGGGGTGAGCTGGACCGCAGAGTGAAGGCAAAAGGGCCAACAAGTGCTAAGCATCTCTGGGAACTCCTTCAAGACTGTTCGAAGACCATTTCAGCATTTCATGTGACTACATCTTGAAGCTCATCAAGAGAATGCCAAGAGTGTGCAAAGCAGTAATCAAAGCAAAAGGTGGCTACTTTGAACAGAGCCGGATTAAGGCTAAATGGGGCCCTAAGCAAAGTAACTGATTTGGGCCCCCCTATCATGTCGTAATAGAATCAGAAGATGCAGCTGCACAGCAATATGCCGCACACACCGGGCAGCCGAGCTACTGGTTGCTATGGGCAACAGCACGCTTTCCTCTGTGGGTGCACAATGCAGGGAATAGCAGCGGCAAAATGCAGAGTGAGAGATGAATGGCTGGGACATTTGCACTCAGAGGCTGGGGCACCCCTGTGAAGAGGGCGCCAGATATCACAGCAGCAGCACTTTCCCCCTGCATCTCCAGCCTGGCAATAGCAGAAAGCTCTGGACACCGCCAAACCGGAAGCCGTTCCCCAGACAGAATTACATAACCACTAACACCACCGAACAACCAATTTCCTCCCAAACTAGACAGCCACCATGCAGCCTCCATCCCAGTGAATACGATAGTCCAGCAGAGAAGGCAGCCGCAGTGGGGGAGAATGACAGCACCAGATGACTCACATTCACCTATTGCAATCCAAGCAATAGAGGTCCCATCATCCGGAGCCCATCTGTCTCCTCTAGAGTGCTGCCGCTCTGTTACTACTACTATTACTACTTCCTACTTCCTGTCTGATCTGAGAATCAGGAAGTTCAGAGCGAGCGGCTGCACTGTAGAAGAGACAGATGGGTTTCAGATGACGGGATCTCTATCGCTTGGATCATGGATAGGTGAGTGAGCGTTTGCCATCTGCTGCTATCATTCTTGCTGCAGCTGTGGTTCTCTGTGGGAAGGGAGGGTGGAGTGGGCAGCGGCAGAGCGCACAGTAGCAGGAGGGGGACCTAGGAGGAGAGCCTGGCTCTGAAGACAATCAGCAGCGCACGGCATCATTTGACAAGACAAGACAAATAACATTTATATCGCGCTTTTCTCCTGGTGGACTCAAAGCACCAGAGCTGCAGCCACTAGGACGCGCCCTATAGGCAGTAGGAGTGTTAGAGAGACTTGCCTACAGTCTCCTACTGAATAGGTGCTGGCTTACTGAACAGGCTAAGCCGAGATTCGAACCCTGGTCTCCTGTGTCAGCGGCAGAGCCCTTAAAGGGACTCCAAGCAGTGCCTGTGGATATGCCTTTAAGCATACCCACAACTAATTCATTACATCATCACACCTACCAGAATGATGTTTGTAATTATATCCCCCTGGGTTCCTTATATTTCATTGCATTGTGCTGAATCGAGCTGCCAACTTTGGAGAAAAGTCGTCCTGTGGCCGTGATTTCGATCGCGAAAATATCGAAAACTAAAAGGCATAGAGCAGCCGTTTATATATCATTGGAAAGAGGAGAAAGAGAGCTTTAAAATGATATGCATCTTTCCATAGTTACTGCACTGCTCAGAGTCCCTTTAACCATTATACCATCCAGCCACCGCTGACAGGATGGCAAGGGCTGGTTTATGTGCTGATGGGGCCCCTTTGACTCTGAATGGGGCCCCAAGCGACTGCTTTTGTTGCCTGGTCGGTAATCCGGCCCTGACTTTGAAGAACCTAGAATATGATACATTTTCAGTTGTTTCACACTTTTTGGTTATGTACTATACTTCCACAGGTGTTAATTCATAGTTTGGATGCCTTCAGTGTGAATCTACAATGTTCATAGTCATGAAAATAAAGAAACCTCTTTGAATGAGAAGGTGTGTCCAAACTTTTGGTCTGTACTGTAAATATATATATATATATATCTTATACTTCAACAAAACTGTTACAATAATGTTAACACAAATATACAGAATAATATGCATTGAAGTAAGTTGTCATGTAAGGAACAGCCAATTAGCCAAAGTTACTTTTTCTGACTAAGAAAAATAGAGTGACTGAAATCTGAGAAATCCAAGAAAGTCACACGTAAGTTTAAAAGCTCCATTATAAAGTGTCAAAAATGTAAGAAAATCTCCACTTAAATGGAATGTTATTTCAATCCAGTCCAAAAAGCTACAAGCGAATGAGCAAATACAATCCAAAAGAAAGTGTCAAAAAAAGGTTAGAAATCTGTATGCGTTCACGTAACAACATAGATGACACTGCAATAGAACCAAACCACTTACAGGCAAATAATCAAATGTTTATCAATTGGCAACTATTAATAGGCACTTCTGATCTTACCATCTCCACAACTGAAAGGAGCTCCAAAATTATTTTACTCACAATGGCTTTAGAGATAACTGAATTGGTGGTCCATAGAGTCTCATAATATCACTCTGTTTCAAAGCATGCACCAATTAATGTATTCATTATTATTAATTTTCTATTAAACGTTTTCACTATTTATGCCAGGCCAACTGAGAAAAGGAGGGAACCAGAAATGGCTCCTCAAGGGAGCTGGCAATACATGTTTGGCTACATAATTGCTGATTGGTGATAACTCAGCCAAGCCAACAAATCTCTGTGGGGGGTGCATTTACACCCCTGTATGACATTATATTAATGTCATAAAGAAAGCTGAAAAAAAAGAAAGGAAAAATATTAAAGAAGACCAGAGGCTGGGAAACAAGTGGAGTTCTACCTGCCTAGGGTATCATTCAGCCCCCCACAGTCTATCAGGTCCATTGGAGTCATCTTGTTCCCCCTAGTCTGCCACTATCCCCCTCCAAAAGGTTGCTGACTGTGCACATTCGGCTCCAACTGCACATCGATCCCTTTTCAGTGGCAGGGAGCATTCTGCACATTCAGAGTTTTTTTTTTAAACATATTTTATTGTTTTATTAAACCCCTATAAAGCATTACAGGTTATTGGCCATAGTCCCATACAATGGTAAGTACATGTACATATACCCCAACCTCTCCCACCCTACTACCCCCCACCAAACCTAACCCTCCCCTCCACCCCCCCTTTTTGTCACCAAGAGGCCGTCCTCCCCTGAATTACAGGATGAAATAATGGAATAATATCAAGGTCCACCACAATATATCCAAAACAAAGAAAACAAAGAAAATAGGCCAAGATTTCCAACAGGCCTTACAAACAGGATGCTGCTATTCTGCTATTGGTAGCATGTTCCCCTGGATAAATCCAGAACACAGTTAGCGGCCCGGAACTTTTAGCCTGCCAAGTTTGTCCTGCAAGTCTAGAACTGCATACCAAGAGGTGTATTTAAAGTGTTCCATCATTTTGTGGATCTCAACATCTGAGTATGAATGAAGAATAAAATGTTTCCATGTGGTGAATAAAGATTTTGTGAGCTTCTCCTTATGTTGTAGCGTCTCCAATTTGTCCAGGTTGAAAATGTGCATTAATTCCTCTTTTAGGTCCCACAACTTAGGGGGGCTGGGATAGATCCATTTATTGTAAATCGTTTTTCTTGCTGCAGCCAGGATTAAGTGAGCCAGTTTGTTAGTTCCTTTGGGGGGAGGTTTAGGAGGTACCCCTATATTAGCTGGATCTTCCTTGTAATGAAATAGAAAAAGTTGGGGGGTGGTTAGCCAGTCAATATTGCACACGTCTTTGATATACCTTTGGACTTTCGTCCAGAACAGGGAAATAGGAGCACAGGTCCAGATGCAATGAAACATATCCGCCTCTGGTTCTCCACATTTGGGACACATTGGAGCATAATAAGAAGGGGGATTTATATATTTCAGGTTGAAGGCATATTTTGCCTTATTTACCATCTTGTAGTGTGATTCTCTCCAAGATTCACTGATCATTATATACCTAAACACATTATTCCCCTCTACTATCTTATTTCCAATTAACGGATCATTTATATATTTCGACCAGATCTTTTGGTATACCTCGCTTGCTCCTCTCAATGTTCTATATTCTATTTTTTTCTGGATATCTGCTAAAGATAATTTTTGGATTGTGGGTGAGAAGAAAAGATCAAAGTCATTTATAGAATGTATTTTAGACATATCCCGCGTCTGGGAGGTGATATATGAACGCAATTGAGCATAAAATAGGAAATGAGAGCAGGGTATACCAAACTGATCTTGGATTTCTCTAAAAGACAACCACCTGTGTTTATCCAGTGCTAGAATGTTTCCCAACTTAGTTATACCTCTTTCCTCCCAATCGCTAAAACCACTATGTGCCATACTGGCCCTAAAACCGGGATGTACCCACAAAGGCATATATTTGGATACATGCATAGGGACCTGGAACAATTTGCGTGTTTCCTTCCAGGTAACCCATGTATCCCGAATTAGTCTGCTGCCCTTCAGCCTCGCTGGTAGAGCCTTATATGGAGTGTGAAGTGTAGCAGTCAGTGACCATGGCTCTACATAGGCATTGGAGAAAACGCTTGTCTGGCGGACCCAATCTCTCACATGCCTGAACAAGCAGGCTAAGTTATAGCGTCGTATGTCTGGCAGTCCCAGTCCACCCTTATCTTTAGAAAATTTTAATTTGGACAAAGCAATCCTCGCCTTTTTTCCCTTCCATAGAAAGCGTGTAAAAGATTTCTCCAGCTTTTGAATATCCACATGTTTAACTAATAGGGGAATTGTTTGGAGTGGATAAAGCAATTTGCTAAAGCAAACTGATTTGAGGATTGCCGCCCTTCCCATTAAGTTAATAGGTAGACTCTCCCATCTGTGCAGTTTCTCTTGGAGGTCTCGCACTAGTGGTTCATAGTTCAAAGAATAAAGTGAAGATGGGTCCCTATTAAAATATATGCCTAGGTATCGTACCTTATTGGTAATTTTTACCGGTAAGGCTCCCACTCCTGACTGTGCTTGGCCCTTTCCCTGTGAGAAACAGCAGTTCACTTTTGGATTGGTTTATCTTAAAACCACTAAGGGGGCTGAGTTCCTCTAATAATTCAAATATTATCGGGATCTGAGCTATTGGGTCGGCCAGAAAAAGGACTAGTTCATCTGCAAACGCTGCCTGTAGAACTCTTGTTGGGCCAATGGGTATTCCTTTCAGTTTGAGCTGGAGTAGTCTGAGAAGGGGCTCAAGAGCCAAATTGAACAATAAAGGGGATAAGGGGCATCCCTGTCTTGTCCCTTTAAATAACGAAAATTTGGGGGAGAGGAAACCTGAAGTATAAATTTGGGCTGTATGATGTGCATGTAATATAGCTAATATATTCAGAAACATTGGGGGAAATTTAAGCTTATGCATGATTTTTTCTAACCAAGACCATTTGACATTATCAAATGCCTTTTCTGCGTCGAGGAACAGCAAGGCATATTTTTTTGAAGTTACTGGATAATTCTTTGCATAATCAAGAAGAGTAAGAACCTTGCGTACATTTGCCACTGCAGATCTATTATGTGTGAAGCCTGCTTGGCATGGGCTCACCAATTTGGGCATGATGTCGGCTAGTCTATTGGCTAATATTTTTGTTAGTATTTTCCTGTCCACATTTATTAATGAAATCGGTCGATAAGACTCTGGGAGGGTGTTATCTTTGCCTGGTTTTGGCAATAGTTTAATATACGCTAATTGTGAGGCTTCAGTGGCTTGTTGTTTAGAAATAGAGGTGGAATATACTTTTTGCAATGTGTTACTGATCTCATTTTTTAAGATTTTAAAAAATTCTCCTGTCAGGCCATCAGGGCCAGGGGCCTTATTATTAGCAAGTGAGGTAATGCATAGCCTAACTTCCCCTTCCGTTATATCTGCGTCTAAGCACTCCTTGTCTTCTTCCGATAGTTTTGGCAGATTAATCCTAGATAGTATGCTATCAATTTTTCCTAAATCTAGAGTGTGGGTGTGATGATCTGCTCAGCTGGCTGCACAGGCAGACAGCTGTTTGTCCATTCCTCTAGTCTGTGGGCTGCAGGTCTCTGGAGCAGAGACCTGTCTTTCCATTGCAAGTTTCTGTTCTGTTCTCTTGCTGGGGAATTTGCATACATTCGTTATGCAAATCCCCTACCTGCCTTCTTTGATGACTGGCACTATAAGAGCTTTATGTTTCCCAGAATGCTTTGCTGGTCATTTCCCTTCCTTGCTCAGTTTCTGATGGACACTGCTGGAGTGTCAGCCATTGCTATCTAGTATAGTTAATTCCTGGGGGTTGCTTTAGGCTCCCCTTCTAGCCCAGTCAGGTTGTATTATCTGTATTGCCTGTTCTGTCTTGTCTTGCCTGTTTGCCATTGTCCTGTCCCTATGGTGGTTGACAGGAAATGGTTCTGATCTATGTTCTTGGAGTATAGCTGGTGCAGCGGTTGCTACCAGCTATCTCTTCTGTTCTGTTTCCTGGGATCGCGCTAGCTACTTTGTGCTAGCGCTGGGGATCCTTCTGTTCTGTTTCCTGGGATCGCGCTAGCTACTTTGTGCGAGCGCTGGGGATCCTTCTGTTCTGTCTTGTCGGTCGCGATTGCGCTGTCACCAACGGCGGTTGATAGCGAATCGTTCTGTCTTGCTGAGATCGCACTAGCCGCTAGCGTTAGCGGCTGTGGATCTTTCTGATCTATGTTCCTGCTTGGATCACACTTGCTCTGGCGGAAGAGCGGTGGATCCTTCCTGCCTAGTTCTTGGTTTTCGTGTGTCTGTCTTGTCCGCTGCGCTTGCTACAGGCTCGGTGAGGTAACCGTTAAGCTAGCGCTCGCGTCCCCTGTTTCATGTTTGTCTGTTTATGGTTAGTTAGGCGTGCTTGTCTCTATTGTGCTTATCACGTGGAGATCGCGCATAACCGCGTGCACTGTTGCGAATGAGTGCGGTGTTCGTGGTTAGCTAGCGGTTGTTATTTTCCGCATCTTCTCATTGTATTATTTACTGTGCCTTTGCTACCCTCGTATTCTGTCCTGTTCTGCCTTGTGTCACGTCTCGCGATCGCACCTCTCGCGATCGCGTTCCTATTTCGTATCTGCTGTTGTGTGTGCGCGGTCGCGGAGTGGCGACTGGATTGGCGCACACACATACAACCTATCCCTTTTGCTCAATCTCATTCACAATCGCCTCCCTTGCGATTGCGTTCTGCGCTTCGTACAATTCCTGTCTGGCACTTGTGGAGGTGCAGAGGATTGGTTCCTCTGCGTCCCCAGCGCCATCTGCCGACAGGAATTTCCCTCTACAGGTGCGTAGCACCTTTTGCTGGGTTCCTGCAAATTATACGCTTGTGGAGGATCTCCGCCGTGTCGGCGCACGCATTGTGCGCTGATCACGGGGAAAGTTCCACAATCGTGACAGAATGACCAGCCCAACCCAAAACCCCAGTGTAGACGGAATTTCCGATTTGTACGATTTTGTCGAGTATGATTCCTGGGTCTTTAAGAGTTTCAAAATATTAAATTCAGAGACAAAAGAGGATTTTCTCTCTGAATGCATAAAATTTTGTCTGAATCCTACTTTTCAGATTACTGATCCGTCCACGTCTGCTCTCCAATTAGCTTATGTGCTTTTGAAAGACGATCTGTTTGTATGGGCTCATGAAATTTTGCAAGACAATTCTTGGAATGATAATCTATATCAGTTTCTTACATTTACATTTTCCTACTGGTTTGAGTTGCCTTGCTTGCCACCTGCCCTGTATGAGTGTGTAGTTGCTAATGAGTCAGCTGCTCTACCTACTCCATGCAAAACCTTTCAGTATGACAATCAGTTCAATGTGTCTGTTGCCACTTCAGGTTTTAAACAGCAGACATGCAAAGTGGCGAAAAAGAGAAAAACTAAAAAACGCAAGCATCGGAATAAAACACTCCCTATTGATGTTTGTAATGATGTTGTTCCGTCTCCGGCTTTTTTGCCCCAATCCAAAGCTTATGTGAATCCTGCTATAGGTAGGATCGCACACTACATTAAAGCAGTTAAAAAATCTGTTCTTGTTCCTGAACTCCAACCCTATGGAGATTATGTGGATACTGGCCTGTTTGAACCCCCATTTGCTTCCTGGGATATTGGGGCCTTGCTGGAAGAATTCGATTTTGATTGGAAAGCCTTTTGCGATTTTTACATCGCAAAAAGCGAAGATGTCTTGAATGCTTGTCTTGACTCTATGTACCTTCTGATTGATTCCGATGAATGTGACGAGGATGATGTGGATCTGGTGATCTATGTATGGCAAACGATTTTGGATGAGTTGCACACACACCAACCAATTGATTCCAATAAAGAGACATCGTTGTCGGATGATTGTTCCTGCCTTTCTGGGGTAAAGCATGTGAGTCTTGACTTTGTGCAATCTGAAATGAATGAGTGTGCCGCTGTGGTTGATTCCTGTGCGAATCCTGAAGGATTCGCTCCTGACAGTGTGCAGTTTGAATCTGTGTGATCTGATGCCTGTTTCTCGGATGTTCCTGCAGATTGTGATCGGCATGAGTCTGCCGGTTTCCTCAAGGATGTGTGGGATCCTTTGTCATTTAGAAACAGATCTTTGAGATCTTCCGTCTGTGACCCTGCTATGGGGAAAATTTCTCGACTATGCAGCGTCAAAAGTAAAATTATTATGCCTAATAAAGTTTATCCTGTTGATGTCGCCATTTCTTCTGCAAATGAGTTTCTGTCTCACCCTGTTCACACCTGTGCAGGCCTGTTGCCTGATGACAGTTGCTCCAGTGTTTCTGTCCTAGATGCCTTGCAGTCTGCTCCGCAGATCGCGGAAGTTTGCGATATGGAAGCGTCAGTTTTGCAACCTAAAGCGATCTTGGATCCGCAAATTTTGCGTTCTGACTCCTCGGATTCGACATTGTTAGCCGAATCTAAGAGTGAGACAGCGCTTCGGTTTTGCGAATCTGATGCTGAAGCTTCTTTGCCTTGTCCAGAGAAGCTTTCTCTGAACCTGCCCTGTACCATGAATGAAGGCATGATGTCCACTTGCATTGACATTTGCGAGTCTGATTCTGAAGAAAGTATTGACTCTCCACCCAGTACTCTGGATGAGTCAATATTGCCTTGTACAATATCTCCGGCCCTGCCCCTAGAGGCTCGTCTAGGTATTGCTGCTATTTTTACCTGTCTTTCTGCAGTTTTGGAATTGCAAGCTAGTTTGACTACTACGCAGAGTTCTGGGTGCAGCGAGATTAAAGTTAGGAAGTCAGTGTGTGGTCCAGTGAATATTCCTGTACGTTCCACTCATGATGATGAAATTCAGTCTCAGTTTATGGTGGAACCTTCCCTGGGACATCTGCCCTGTTCTCAAAATAAAGTTCCAGTTTTGCCCTGTAACATGGGTAGTACAGAATCCTTCTTAGACAACTTGAAAAATGATGTTCCTGAGGTCTTGTTTGATGATCTAAAGGTCTCCGAGTTCCTCCCAAAGGGTGCAGAACTTGTAGGAGATGTCTCCTGCCCCCCAGGTCCTTCTGAGGTGTTGCCCACTTCAGTAGGCATTGCTGCCTTGCTGACTACTTTTGCAGCTCTTGTGGAGCTTCATTCATGTGTAGTCAATGATGATGTTACAGTTACAGAAAATTCTGAATTTGAGTCCGAGTGTTCTTTTGAAAGACCAGTACCTGTGATCTTTACTCGTGATGATTTTCTGCCCGGTACTGGTTTTGGTCTTGTCGTGTCGGACTCTGAGGTTGGCAGTTCCCCGACATGTCCTGAGGTTTCTCCTGTACTAGTGTACCCCGATGTGCTCTGTGACCCAGAAAGCCCAAGTGTGCCTCGGTTACCAGCGTACTCAGATGCTTCCTCAGTGGAGACATGTTCTGATATAGCCTGCCTGCTTGCATGCCCAGAAGTGGTCCCTGAAAGTCCTGATCTTGATGGGTGTCCTGCTAATTTTGAGTCTGGAATGATCATAGGTTCCATAGGGGTTCTTGGTGGTTCACCATGTGAGCCTGGTGAGCGTTCCGGCTTCTTGGGATCTCTGCAGAGCTTCAAGGCGTTCTGGGAAATTCCGGGAAAGGTTTTGCTTGGTGCCCTGAATACGATCAGCAATGGCTTTGGTGTTGTAAGGGACACTTCGAACAGGTATTGCGGCAGGTTTGGTATTCTTGGACGCTCCTTGGAAGGTGGTGGGTATTGTCTGGAGGGTGTCGATGGCTTCTTCTCTGGTGTCCACAGTCCTGATGGGTGTTACGCTGAGACTTGCAGTGCTGATGGGCATGTTTCGGTGGCTTCTGCTTCTGATGAGGTCGGTTTCGGATGGACTGACTATGGAATTGGGCCTTGTCGGGCTGTCCTGACCTTCATGAGTCTTCAGTTAGAGTTTTGTGATGTTACCAGTCTTGAGGGATGTCTGGAATCCATCCCTAGAAGGGGGGGTACTGTGATGATCCGCTCAGCTGGCTGCACAGGCAGACAGCTGTTTGTCCATTCCTCTAGTCTGTGGGCTGCAGGTCTCTGGAGCAGAGACCTGTCTTTCCATTGCAAGTTTCTGTTCTGTTCTCTTGCTGGGGAATTTGCATACATTCGTTATGCAAATCCCCTACCTGCCTTCTTTGATGACTGGCACTATAAGAGCTTTATGTTTCCCAGAATGCTTTGCTGGTCATTTCCCTTCCTTGCTCAGTTCCTGATGGACACTGCTGGAGTGTCAGCCATTGCTATCTAGTATAGTTAATTCCTGGGGGTTGCTTTAGGCTCCCCTTCTAGCCCAGTCAGGTTGTATTATCTGTATTGCCTGTTCTGTCTTGTCTTGCCTGTTTGCCATTGTCCTGTCCCTATGGTGGTTGACAGGAAACGGTTCTGATCTATGTTCTTGGAGTATAGCTGGTGCAGCGGTTGCTACCAGCTATCTCTTCTGTTCTGTTTCCTGGGATCGCGCTAGCTACTTTGTGCTAGCGCTGGGGATCCTTCTGTTCTGTTTCCTGGGATCGCGCTAGCTACTTTGTGCGAGCGCTGGGGATCCTTCTGTTCTGTCTTGTCGGTCGCGATTGCGCTGTCACCAACGGCGGTTGATAGCGAATCGTTCTGTCTTGCTGAGATCGCACTAGCCGCTAGCGTTAGCGGCTGTGGATCTTTCTGATCTATGTTCCTGCTTGGATCACACTTGCTCTGGCGGAAGAGCGGTGGATCCTTCCTGCCTAGTTCTTGGTTTTCGTGTGTCTGTCTTGTCCGCTGCGCTTGCTACAGGCTCGGTGAGGTAACCGTTAAGCAAGCGCTCGCGTCCCCTGTTTCATGTTTGTCTGTTTATGGTTAGTTAGGCGTGCTTGTCTCTATTGTGCTTATCACGTGGAGATCGCGCATAACCGCGTGCACTGTTGCGAATGAGTGCGGTGTTCGCGGTTAGCTAGCGGTTGTTATTTTCCGCATCTTCTCATTGTATTATTTACTGTGCCTTTGCTACCCTCGTATTCTGTCCTGTTCTGCCTTGTGTCACGTCTCGCGATCGCACCTCTCGCGATCGCGTTCCTATTTCGTATCTGCTGTTGTGTGTGCGCGGTCGCGGAGTGGCGACTGGATTGGCGCACACACATACAACCTATCCCTTTTGCTCAATCTCATTCACAATCGCCTCTCTTGCGATTGCGTTCTGCGCTTCGTACAATTCCTTTCTGGCACTTGTGGAGGTGCAGAGGATTGGTTCCTCTGCGTCCCCAGCGCCATCTGCCGACAGGAATTTCCCTCTACAGGTGCGTAGCACCTTTTGCTGGGTTCCTGCAAATTATACGCTTGTGGAGGATCTCCGCCGTGTCGGCGCACGCATTGTGCGCTGATCACGGGGAAAGTTCCACAATCGTGACAGTGGGAGTCTGGGCCATATAATTTAGCATAATATTCACGAAATATTAGATTTATTTGTTTCGGGTCAGAGGTGTATACGTTTGAGTTTGTTTTGAGAGATAGTACATGGGAGTTAGCTTCAGAGCCCCTGATCAGACCACTCAGAATTTTCCCCATCTTATTCCCATATCTCTTAAACCTGATTTCTCTAAATGAGCCCTGTAGGACCTCCTTATATTTGAGAAGTTTGTCTACTTCTAATTTAGCCTTCACCCACTTTTCCTTATTAGGGATTGTGGGATGTGATTGGTATTCGCATAGTGATTTGCGTACCTCCGCTACTGCTTGGTGGTATTTTTCATTTGCTTGCTTCTTTGCTCCCGCCATGTAAGCAATTATCCTTCCTCTAAGGACTGGCTTGGCCGCTTCCCACAGCAAAATCGGGTCGCTTAAATGTGCCCTGTTATCATGTACATACTCCTGCCACCATAAGATTAGCTGGTTAGCAAATTTCTCGTCTGTGTATAACTGAGAGGGAAATCTCCATAGGATATCACTTCCCCTGGGGGTTATCTCATGTAGGTCAATGTATACTGGCGAATGATCTGAAATAAGTAAATCTGCAATTTCTGCCTTTTCAATCCTTGTAGTTAAGGACGACGAGATAAATATATAGTCAATTCTCGACCATACGTCATGGGGAGAGGAGAAAAAAGAATATTGTCTCTCGTATGGGTGCAGGAATCTCCAAGAGTCAGTCAAATTGGCATCAGCTGCAAACTGACTGAGTCTTTCTGATTTTTTGGTAATGGGATGTATTATTGGTTTCTTATGCGTTCTATCTTCTAAGTCATTCATCACTGAATTAAAATCTCCCCCTACTATGAGAGGAGATCCCGAAGAACTTAGTGATAGTGTTGTGATATCAGTCAGAAATTGCTCATTATCATTATTCGGCCCATAGATATTCAGAATTTCTACTATTTCTGCTGCCATCTTAATCCTTACTTTGACCCATCTGCCATTGTCATCTGCCTCATGGCCTATTACTGCACTTCGTAAATTTTTATGTATGAGGGTTAGGACCCCCGCTTTCCTGCCTTGTGCAGCAGAGCCATAAACCTCTCCTACCCAGAACTTCTTCATTGAACAAAACAATTCTTTTGGTAGGTGGGTTTCTTGGAGTATTGCTATGTCTACTTTATGTTTCTTAATATGGCGTAGAACTATAGATCTCTTTGCCGGGGTGCGTAACCCCTTAACATTCCAAGTTAATACCCGGAAAGGCATTTTCCGCCATTGTGTGGCTTTGAACAGAGGTTATATGCATTTTCATATATGTGTGACAAATTAATAAGACACATTGCAGTATGACCGTACATATCTCAATACCAGATTGGACGACTAAACTTGGTGACAACCCCTCTCCCCCCCCCTCCCTAACCCCCCTAACCCAAACTCCCCAACTGGAGCACATAGTCACAAGATCTGAGATGAACTAAGATCCTAGCTCCTAACTTTTCCGTGACCTCACTTCTTCCCTGTGAGGCAAAACTGTACTTTCCTGATCACTGAGGATCAAAAGCGGTAACACCAGGATATCCTCACGAGCCAGCCCGCCCGTCCTTATATGGTATATACCAAATATATAAGATGATGCTTGTCAGTGCCCTATGAAGAAAAAGAGACTCCATGGAATCTCGTTGTTGTTAATGAGCTGTGGAGTTAAAGTTCCTGCGATTAGAATAACCTCGAGCTCGTGATGGCGCAGCAAATAATTAAACGTCTTCAGTGCTAGCCAATTCCTCCACGTACTTTTCTGCTTCTTGAGCCGTTTTGAACACGTGCTAATTTTTTTTGTCGTCAGTGATTTTCATAGTGGCAGGGTATAGAAGCATGAATCTCACATTTTTAGTAATGCACATTGAGCATGCTTTATTGAATTGTTGTCTTGCTTTGGACACTTCTATGGAATAGTCATTAAAAAGTCTCAGGGTATGTCCTTGGTATGATAGAGCCTGTTTGGATTCTTTATAAGCTTTCATTATGGCTACCTTCTCCGTGAAGTCTAGGAACTTCATAATGACTACTCTTGGACCTTTCCGTGCACTATTTTCCTTAGGGGGCCCAATCCTGTGTGCGCGTTCAATCTTACATGATGATGGTAGTCCCAACAGTTGGGGAAGAGTTGCAGAGCAGATATCATGTAAAGTATTGGCTGCAAACGATTCAGGGAGACCCACCATTCTAAGGTTGCTTCTACGTGACCTGTTCTCCAAGTCTTGCATTTTGTCATACATCTCTTTGTTGTTAGCTTCCAGCTTTTTAATACGCTCCTTATGCTTAGCTCTGTCATCCTCTAGTTTAGAGATTCTGCTTTCTGCCTGCTTGAGCCTGGTGGAGTGGGCCTGTATATCTTTGTGGATCTGCTTCAGGGATTGTGCTAGGGCGGATTGTATCATATTGTGCAGTTCCGGAGTCAGTTTGGATACTACTGCATCAGCTATCTCTGCATAGTCTAGTGATCCTGCCGGGTTTTCACCCTCATCTACAGGATCATCTGAGTCACTGGCCCCTTCCTGCACATGCTTGCTTGCCGTCTCCTTACCAGATGGAGAGGTCTGTTTATCTTGCTGAGTCCTCCGCTCTTTGCCTTTGGGCGCCATCTTAGATTCCCCGGCCATGGATGTTCTAGCGTCAGACCGAAGTAAGTACCGGTCCATGCCACTTCCCCCGAGCCCTGGAGGTTGTCCGCCATCTCCCCTTGCTCTTTCACTGTAAAGTGGGCACTTTTCGCTGTGTTTGAGCGGGCGGGCAGAGGTCCGCGGACGGAGCTCCTTACACTGCCGTCTTCACTCACAGGCGCCGGAACCGGAAGTCCCACATTCAGAGTTTTATTCACAGAATGCTCCTGGCCATGAGTGTGTGCACAGTAGCCTGCGACTCCTGAAACTAGCATATCTTTCGGTTGTGCACATAGACACACTGGAAATGATAGTGAGGACTCTAAGAAACTTGATAGACTGGGGACTGGAAGAAGCCCAAGGTACGTTTTCCCCCCATTCCAAGTATCCTTTAAAGAAATGTTTTATGATAGTGCTGATCTACTACAGCGTATTTGGTACATGCTTGTAATAAATCAATGGGCCTAATCCAATTCCTTTTTCCTCCAAAGTGATGTTTTCATGCCTTATCAATTAACTGCCTTTTAAAGAGGAGCTGTTAGGTATAAGGTCTCAGAGAAAAAAAAACACATATATCAGTAGCTAAATATTGGCTGTACTTACATTACATATGCATTTCACTGTCCACGTTTGGATTTCACAGAATTTTTATATAGTATTTGCAGAGAATGATGCTCCTGACAGCTCATGGCAGGTTCCATGTTAGTCTGTCTCCTATGAAGACAATTGTGTCGTCATGTCCTCCCTGCTTCCTGATGATTCCACTCACAAAAAAGATTGTAATGGACAACACTACTGTGCAGTGTATAATAATTAGCCATGTGGCTAGGAACAATAGCGGACTCATGCAGTATTCTCTGCCCTGTGATTTTTCAGTGCTTTGAGCTGGACTGCATTACAAGCTGCTGTAACATGAGCCTTGAACTTCTCACTAGCAGCCGAGGGGAGGACCCAAGGTGGGAAGAAGTAGCCCTAGAATGCTTTGCAGTATGGTATGCGGCCTCTCGTCCTTTTAAGAGCTTGGGAATAACAGCCTTGCTGTTCAGCACACATCAAAAGTAAGAGAGATTTTTAACTTCAGTATTGCCTTTTTGGCTTCCTTCTAAAATGTTTAACACAGGAGAATAGAGGTTTAAATTAGCTTTTGCAGCCTGACAGTTACTCTTTAAGCCACCTGCAAGCAAGAAAATACTTATTTTATAATTTTGACAATGCTTTTTCTACTTCTTTTTGGTACTTTCTTAATTGCAGAATACTTAAAAACATTTTAAACAGAAGATGAAAAATGATCTCCAAGGAATAACTCAGGAGAAAAAGTGAATTGAATAAGAGCTAGTAAATCTTACTTGCAGTTTGTAAATAACCAACTGTCACTAACGAATGACCAACATGTCACTGAAGGTGGTCTGGTGCTTCACTATAAATGGTGTCATCATCAGATTGCATTACAGGATATCAATGCAAACTGTCTGTATTGCTATGTACCCCATTGTTTTGTTCTTACTCTGTATAGCGCCATGAAGTATGTTGGCACTTTATAAATCAATAAAATTAATAAGCAATAGTATACAATGGTGACACAAGTCGAGACAGAAACAGACATTCTTTAACTTTGCACCTACAGGAAATACGTTACCGCGTTCACAAAAAAGCCCATATTAGAGGAGTCATATTTCACTATACTTTACATCATTATAAATCATCCCAAAATATAATTATTGTTATAAATAAGGGAGCTGATACAGTGTAAAAATATTATAAAAAAGGTGGTTAGCAAATTGGCATAAAATAAACAAAATGAGAGCTGTTACAGAAATGAAAAAATGCACAATGTAGTAATGTTGGAAGTATTTTAGAAAGATGCTGAAAATCTGATTAAAAAGGGGTCTTGAGCAAAAATGCTACCAAGCCAGATATGAATATGAAGATTATTATGTATATTTAATAAGTTTACCACACGGCAGAGCGCATTGTGTGGCTGGTTTCCAATATCAGAGCAAAACAGAACAAGAAGATGTAAATAAAGCACCACTGAACTAAGCCAGTTTTTTTCTCTTTGAAAGTAATGTAATAGAGAGGCTTCAGACAATTTCTCCTCATGAAGCTGCTCTTGATATCATGTTTGCATTCTATGCAGCATGTTCACCAACTGACCCAAGTTTCCTGAATTCTAACTACTGAATCAATATATTAAATCAATGGCAAGCAATCGCCTCAGTAATTTTAGGTAACTGTTGGGAAACTGGCCAGAGCTTCCATTAACTATGCTATTATTAATTTTCCTCCACTGAGTCATCACATTTAATGCAATAAATGGATATTCTCCTCAGAACAGTAAAATGCATTCAGGCTCCTTTAGCTATTTCAGTACAAGAAGGGTCGATTTCAGCTGTATTTTTTCTCCTAACATTCTGTGTAAAAGCTTTATGGAATCAAATGTTTGATCTCAGGCCTCCAGGAAATTGGCATTTTAGGGCCAAGTGACATATTTTGAAGCACCGTCATTAATGCTACAAGTTCACAGACAGACAATATTTTACAACATGAAAGACTTTGATATATAAAAACACAACATTTGTGGAAAGTTGATGTGGAAAGTAGAACAAGGTCTATCATAATATTTCAATCAAAAGCCTATCATAAGACAAACTGCTTGCCCTTCAAATTTGTCAAGCACTGGAAGCATTTGGTGTAGACCAGCTATTCTCAAACTATGAGGCGTGCCTGACTGGTGAGGCTCAGTAACATTTCCAGTGAGCATCTGGAGGATACATTTTTAAAATAACAGTCAATTCAGTGTTCTTCATTATGGTTTTGTTAGCAGTCCTTGCTATGGCTTTCTATGACCCAGATGAGAACATTGTAAATCAAGACCATTATTTCCTTCTCCCATACACTTACATAAAGCCCCTGAGGAGACTGCGTAATGAAAAAATGGGACAGGACATGGGAGGCAGGATCTAGCTAAAACATGCTGGAATAGGATTGGGGGACTAGGTGACACTATTTAGATGACTAAGTGAGATGACTAAGAGGAAATAGGATTCAAATATTGCATTTCTTGTGTTAGCTGAGCATTAAAGATGGCTCGAACCTCCGATTTTAGGTTCTCGAACCTCGAACACGAACTTCCGAAAAAAGTTCGGTTTGCGTGAACTTTTCAAACCGCAAAAGACTTCAATGGGGAGGTAAGTGGCATACATGCCAAAAGTCCTGTGGAAAAATCTGGATTTAACGCACAGCAGCGTTTTAAGGGCAGAAATCACATTGAATGCTAAATTGGAGGCCTAAAGTGCTTTAAAACATCTTGCATGTGTATACATCACAACAAAATTTTTCCCTCACAAGGGGATAAAACTTAACATTTAATTGTTTACTTTAAAAAATATTGAGGTTAAGCTGTCATAATCGTTACTATCAATTCAAGTTGATACAGCAGATTATTGTAAATGGGGTAAATACCCTCCTCCTACTTCAACTTGAAATAATCTGTTACTGCTTATACAAAACCCCCCACCATATAAAAACCACCCAACATGTTTCACTTCCTATTTGGAAGCTTTATCAAGGGAACAAAGTGTCATGCTATAAGTGCATATAGTGTTAGGATGCATTACAAAGCAATACATTAAAATAAAATCATATTTAGTAACAAAGTGTATAGGCCTATGGCAGCAGCCTAAACAAGATGGTTGGCTTCGCCTTCCTTTTATAGTCAGCAGTGGAGGTCACATGGGGTGGGAGTGAAGCACTCCCCCATTAACCATGAACTGTCATTGGTGAAGACCACTGTCAATCAATTATTATCCAATCACAGGAAGGCACTATCGATCCCCATAATGTTACAACAGACCCTTTGGATTGTGACATACGACAAGAGAAGAACATATCCATATCCAGTATTGGCTCACCTTGCCAGGGTGATAAGCACAGTTAGCTTCCGAGGTGTAGAATATAGAGAAAAATCAAAATTTAGAGAACGCCGGTAATCCTGCGTTCCTATTGGTCCCCCGGGGTCACATGGCGTGTATAGGTTTCACCAATTAGAGGATAGCTCAAGAGGTCATTGCTCCATATGGAGCTTATGATTCGCCCGTACATATGCGACCAATCATTCGCATGATAACTCCGTCCTCTATCTCATCATTGGTCAGTGGCATGCCGGTAGGCGGAGCAAACGGCACAGCCCGCGGCGTCATTGTCCACAGCGTTACAATCGGAGGCGGGGACGAGAGGCTTGCCGAAGTTACGCCCCAACTCACACCACAGGTCCACATGGCGCAAGGGGGCGTGCAGCCTGAATGTAAACAAACCCCGCACACTCACATTGACACAACCCATATGCCAATCATGCAGCGGATGCGCGCATATATACTTTCAAGACAGTGTGCAGGAATAAACCAAGATTTAAGTGTGCCTGCTGAGAGCACTAGAAAATAAAATAATGGTGGATAATGTACCTCGACATTACATACCCTCAATATGCATGTCCAGGTATACCATAGTTGCGCAAAATCTCAAGCCTACTGATTTGTCCCTCTAATTCTGCATCTGCTGACACCCTCTTAAATAATTCTGATCTTACAGATCCCACATGGGAGAGATATTAGCTCGGCGGTGGACATACATAGGTAAGTATTAAAGGGATATGTATATTGTTCGCATGTTATACTTTATAATTAATCCAAAAGCAAAACACACTGTCTCGGGGGTAATTTGATATCAACATCACCTTTCACATTGTTAGTTGTCAACACAGGGTAAGAACACAGATAACATCCATAATGATATAGTTTGCCAATGTACATTAGTTAGTCCACCAGGAGAGGTACAGTAGGGCACATATATACACATGAGACGAAGGGGGTCTATAAAAAGGGAGTATATGTAAAACCCTCATTCAAGCCACCAGGGGAGAGAGTGCCCATCCTATATATCCAACGGGCTTCTATTTGTCGCAATTTCAAATCCAAATTGCCACCCCTTGGGCCCATTTTCCATTGCTGAATCACCCAGTATCTCAATCCAGAGGGGTCCCCATCATGACATTCCAGAAAATGTCTTGCAACAGATGTGTTGCGTTTATGCTTGATGTCCCCTATATGTTCCAGAATACGTGTTTTAACTGATCTTGTTGTTTCACCTACATATACATATGGACAGGGACATCTTAATGCATAGACCACCCCCTCTGTTTCACACTTATGGAAGTCCCAAATATTGAAGATCCTCCCATTTTTGGAAGCCTCAAATTTTTTGCATTTTTCCACATAATTGCACGCCTTGCAGTTTCCACATTTATGCATTCCGTTTAAATCCTTACTTAACCAAGTCTTCTTCTTTCCTCTTGAGTCTTTCTTTGTTGATGGCATGAAAGAGTGTGTGAGGGAGTCCCCTAAATTTCTACCCCTCCTATATGTGAATTGTGGGTAGGTCGGTAGAATCTCTTTCAGTTGAGGATCTAGCTGTAATAGGGACCAATGTTTCTCCATTATTTTTTTGATACTTTGTGATTGGTTAGTATATGTATTAATGATTCTAGTTTTGCCCCGATCTGTCCTCTCTCTTACTTTTGGTGTCAGAAGTTCACGTCTATCCGTATTTCTCGCTTTTTCCTCTGCTGTATATAGTACACTATCGGGATATCCCCTTGTCTTAAACCTTCTCTTCAGAGTACAGCACTCACTATCAAAATCCTTTTCACTTGAGCAATTTCTTTTCGCTCTCAGAAATTGCCCCTTCGGGATGCCTCTTTTTAGGGGTTCAGGATGATAACTGTCCCATGACAAGAGCGAATTCGTAGAGGTTATTTTTCTGTAAATTTTTGTATCAAGTCCTCCCTCCTGGTTTTTGGAAATCTGTACATCCAAGAAATTTAGAGTGTTATTATCAATTTCATGGGTAAAGAACATGCCAATTTCATTCCTATTTAGCAGGGTCACAAACTCAACAAACATGTCTCTGGGGCCGTCCCAAAGGATGAACACGTCATCTATGAAACGGCCCCAGAAGACAATATGGGAGGCATAAACTGCCAACATTTCTCCAAACACGATGGTATCCTCCCACCACCCCAGAAACAGGTTTGCATAGGAGGGGGCACAGGCTGTGCCCATCGTACAGCCCCTCTCCCGTAGATAAAATTGGTTCTGGAACAAAAAGTAGTTGTGTGTCAATATGAATTGTAATAATTGTAGGATAAAGATAGAGTGTTCCCTCATATGTATACTTCTTGTTTTCAAAAAATAATCTACTGCCTCAAGGCCAAGATTGTGCCCTATGTTGTTGTATAAAGCCTCCACATCAAGACTGGCCAACCATGTATTCTGGGTAATCTTTATGTCATTCAGCTTGTTGAGTAGGTCCATTGTGTCCCTTAGGTAGGAAGGTAGGGTCTCCACAAAGGGGCGAAGAAAGCAGTCAATGTATTTACTGGCTGTCTCTGTCATACTTCCGTTCCCGGACACTATTGGTCGTCCTGGGGGATTGATAATATTTTTGTGTACCTTGGGGAGTGCGTAAAAGGTGGGTACTGTTGGACATTTATTCCAAATATTCTCAAAGTCCCTCCTGTCAAGGATGCCCCTATCTCTTGCTGTTATAAGAAGATCCTCCAGTTCCTTCTGGAAGGTGTCAGTGGGATTTGTCCCTAGTTTCCTGTATTGTTTAACATCCTTCAATAGTTTTTGACACATCTGTACATATTTATCTCGTGCCATGAGTACAATGTTGCCCCCTTTATCTGATTTTTTGTATTACAATTTGATCATTTTTCATCAAGTTCTCTAGGGCTCTTTCCTCTCGTGCACTTAAATTAGATTGTCTTTTATGTAAGTGTGACCCAGGATTTCTGGCCAAATCTTCCAGATCTTTAACAACAACATCCAGAAAGCATTGGATGGAGGGATAGGTGCTAATGCTTGGACAAAATTTACTTTTTGTGGGTAAATCGCTTGTTAGTGTGTCCAACTGTACAACCCCTGTACTATTTTCGTCCAGCACGGAGTTCAAAGTTCTTAATGCGAGTTCATCTCTCTCATTGGCTTTTTTATTCATCATGGTCGGTGTATTCATAAATTTATGAATGGCAAGTTTTCTGGCAAAGAGGTTTACATCTTTTATGATTTCGAAGAGGTCAAAGTTAGGAGTGGGTACAAAGGACAAGCCCTTTGAAAGTACCGAAATCTCGGTCTGATCAAGTGCATAGTCAGTGAGGTTAATAATTGACATTTTCTCCTCCTGAATCCTACTTTCTACCACTCCTCCTCCCTCTGCACCCTCCCGTGGGGTTTGTACCCCCATCTCTTCCTGTTCCTTAAATTCCTGGGGGTATCTCCAGAGGGTGGTTTCTGACCCCTCGGTTTCCCCCTCCCCTTTGGTTTTGTAGGAGCCACATCTGGGTCCCCTGATTCTGATCCTGTACTTTGTTCGTTCTCAGACTCTGTTTCTGTTTCAGTTTCTCCACTATTAGGCCTTTGCGGTGGATTTTTAGGTTGTCTGGGACTCCGTTTCCAGTTATATACCTTGTCATGTTTAAAGTCATTCACGTCTCTTACATATTTACTATGTTTCTTGGTTTTAATCATTTCTTTGTGAGAGTGTACTTTATTTTGTAATTTTTGTTCCAGTTCTTTAAATTAAGGGTTGGTTTTAAAATTCATGACTTTTTTATGTTCCTCTGCTAGCCTACTATTGATAGTTTCCAGGGACTTTAACTCAAAATCCCTGAGATAGGTCATAAGCTCCAGGGTTTGTTTTGTTTTTAGTTTATTCCATCCCCTCATAAATTCTGCATTCTCAGTATGTTTGTGTGGTATAACTAAATTTCGTAAGCCACGTACTGTAATTTTTTCTTTTAAGTACGTGTTAAAACTGGAGATCTCCCACCAACTACGATTGTGATCCTTATATATATTAAAGATCTTTTTAAAGGCTTCATTGATTTTAGAGTCAGGGGTTGGGACATTGACAGGATCGGGGTTATCATTCCCCTCCAGATTAGAGAAAACCTCCTTTGCTTCTGCTATCAGCTTGTTAACATCAGGTATTGAATCTAAAAAGCCAGCCATAATGGAGATGTAACAAATCCCCTATCGAGGTAAATGGTGTCAGGGCACCAAACAAAATCACTATCTAAACACAGAACCTGATTAGGATACTAAACAACAAAATGTTTCCCTCACAAGGGGATAAAACTTAACATTTAATTGTTTACTTTAAAAAATATTGAGGTTAAGCTGTCATAATCATTACTATCAATTCAAGTTGATACAGTAGATTATTGTAAATGGGGTAAATACCCTCCTCCTACTTCAACTTGAAATAATCTGTTACTGCTTATACAAAACCCCCCACCATATAAAAACCACCCAACATGTTTCACTTCCTATTTGGAAGCTTTATCAAGGGAACAAAGTGTCGTGCTATAAGTGCATATAGTGTTAGGATGCATTACAAAGCAATAAATTAAAATAAATCATATTTAGTAACAAAGCGTATAGGCCTATGGCAGCAGCCTAAACAAAATGGTTGGCTTTGCCTTCCTTTTATAGTCAGTGGAGGTCACATGGGGTGGGAGTGAAGCACTCCCCCATTAACCATGAACTGTCATTGGTGAAGACCACTGTCAATCAATTATTATCCAATCACAGGAAGGCACTATCGATCCCCATAATGTTACAACAGACCCTTTGGATTGTGACATACGACAAGAGAAGAACATATCCATATCCAGTATTGGCTCACCTTGCCAGGGTGATAAGCACAGTTAGCTTCCGAGGTGTAGAATATAGAGAAAAATCAAAATTTAGAGAACGCCGGTAATCCTGCGTTCTTCATTCGCATTTTGCGCAACTATGGTATACCTGGACATGCATATTGAGGGTATGTAATGTCGAGGTACATTATCCACCATTATTTTATTTTCAAGTGCTCTCAGCAAGCACACTTAAATCTTCTGTTTATTCCTGCACACTGTCTTGAAAGTATATATGCACGCATCCGCTGCATGATTGGCATATGGGTTGTGTCAATGTGAGTGTGCGGGGTTTGTTTACATTCAGGCTGCACGCCCCCTTGCGCCATGTGGACCTGTGGCGTAAGTTGGGGCGTAACTTCGGCAAGCCTCTCGTCCCCGCCTCCGATCGTAACGCTGTGGACAATGACGCCGCAGGCTGTGCCGCTTGCTCCGCCTACCGCCATGCCACTGACCAATGATGAGATAGCGGACGGAGCTATCATGCGAATGATTGGTCGCATATGTACGGGCGAATCATAAGCTCCATATGGAGCAATAACCTCTCGATCTATCCTCTAATTGGTGAAACCTATACACGCCATGTGACCCCGGGGGACTAATAGGAACGCAGGATTACCGGCGTTCTCTAAATTTTGATTTTTCTCTATATTCTACACCTCGGAAGCTAACTGTGCTTATCACCCTGGCAAGGTGAGCCAATACTGGATATGGATATGTTCTTCTCTTGTCGTATGTCACAATCCAAAGGGTCTGTTGTATCATTATGGGGATCGATAGTGCCTTCCTGTGATTGGATAATAATTGATTGACAGTGGTCTTCACCAATGACAGTTCATGGTTAATGGGGGAGTGCTTCACTCCCACCCCATGTGATCTCCACTGACTATAAAAGGAAGGCGAAGCCAACCATCTTGTTTAGGCTGCTGCCATAGGCCTATACGCTTTGTTACTAAATATGATTTTATTTTAATTTATTGCTTTGTAATGCATCCTAACACTATATGCATTTATAGCACGACACTTTGTTCCCTTGATAAAGCTTCCAAATAGGAAGTGAAACATGTTGGGTGGTTTTTATATGGTGGGGGGGCGGGTTTGTATAAGCAGTAACAGATTATTTCAAGTTGAAGTAGGAGGAGGGTATTTACCCCATTTACTATAATCTACTGTATCAACTTGAATTGATAGTAACGATTATGACAGCTTAACCTCAATATTTTTTAAAGTAAACAATTAAATGTTAAGTTTTATCCCCCTGTGAGGGAAAAATTTTGTTGTTTAGTATCCTAATCAGGTTCTGTGTTTAGATGTGTATACATCAATCAGGGAGTGTAATTAGTGTACTGCTACACACTGACAAACTCACTGTGTAACGCACCGCAAAGCTGTTCAACTTTCGATGGTTCTTTCTCTACCATTGTTAAAGCTTACATCTATTTTTTTTATTATTCCTTTTTCTGCTGGCTGTTCAGTACCTTTAACGAGAATCTGTTATGGAGGGCAAGTCTGCCATTCATTCAACTGTGTGAAACTTTCGATGGTACTTTCTCAGTACCATGGTGACCACGGGTAATGGCCGGGGAATCAGGGTTCGATTCCGGTCCGGAGTGGGAGCCTGAGAAACGGCTACCACCACACATCCAAGGAAGGACCCATTGTGCTGTATAAGTAATGTAACTGCCCTGACCATGCTTTGCAGACCAGGCATCTGTGGTCATATGGACCCTTGACCCAATGTTGTGTGCCAGAGATGACACCACTGATGAAGCAACGACCTTATTATCGTGGGTGTCCCCCCCCCCCCCCGAGACACTCATATAGCCATCGGTCATTGCTTCATTGTGATACGCAAGCCCCTTTACTGCGGCAAGGTAGCGATCACGAAGGGGAATTGACACATGTACATGCCTTTTGTTTTGTTGTTGCAGCTGCAGTGCAGCCAGAAAAAATAGACAGGCATGTACACACACCAGAAAAATTATTATAGCAGCCACTGCTAGAAGCAGCCTTAAAAATTCAGGAATCCGCCTGGAGTCCTGGACCCTGTTGGTGGTGGCGGAGAAGGCAGTCAATTGGCCTGCAGGCAGAGTTGCTGTGTGGGGAGTGACTTAGTCTTGGGGAAGGCAGTTACACAGTGTGCAGGCAGAGATGCTGTGTGTGGGGACTGACTTAGTCTTCGGGCAGGCCTGACCATGCTTTGCAGACCATGTGGTCAGATGGACCCTTGACCCAACACTGTGTGCCAGAGATGACACCACTTGTCTTTCAACATCATGGTACAGTTTTGGTATCCCCTTTTTTGAGAAGTAATTGTGGCCTAGTATCTTCCACTGCGGTGTGTGGCTTTGCTTTTGTGTGCTGCTTTTCCTCAGGTGGTCATCCCATTGCAGTTTGTGCTTTGTCATCATGTGCCTTTGTAAGGAAGTTGTCCCTAAGTGGGTCTTGGTCTTTCCATGGCTCAATTTTTGGTGGCAGAGAGTATAGATGGCATTGCTCTCATCTGAGGCAGACACACACAAAAATGTCCACACCACTGAGCCCTGGGGTGATGGCGCTTTGGTGGTGGCGGCCGACTGAGTGTTAAGTGGGGTGCCAGAATCAGAGCAAGAGAAGGAAGATATGTCACGCATCCATGTGGAAGCTGAGGAAGATGAGGTGTTCTGTGTTAAATAGTCAACTACGTCCTGACAATTTTGGGGGTTGATAGTATGCACCTTCTGAACACTGTACTTTGGTCCAGGGCCACAAGAAATCACGACAGCACGACCTTGAACAGACCTGCTGGGTGGCCTGCCTCTGCCTCTGCCTGTTTTACCCATATTGGGGGGATGAAGTGAAAGGTATGCACTGACTTGACTAATACAATGTGCAGTCACACAGGTGCATTGAACAGGTATGCAGTGACTGGTATTAATACAATGTGCAGCTGTCACACACACAGGTACCGTGAACAGGTGCAGTGACTGGTATATAAAATATAACACTGCTTGCAGTCACGTAGGTAAGTGCACTGAACAGGTAGTTATGCAGTGATTGGTATTACAAATGTGCAGCTGTCACACACACAGGTACCGTGAACAGGTGCAGTGACTGGTATATAACACTGCGTGCGCTCACGTAGGTAGATGCACTGTACAGGTAGCTATGCAGTGATTGGTATTACAAATGTGCAGCTGTCTCACGCACACACACAGGTACCATGAACAGGTGCAGTGACTGGTGGTATATAACACTGCGTGCGCTCACGTAGGTAGGTGGTGCACTACTGAACAGGTATGCAGGGATTGGTATTAAAAATATGCAGCTGTCACACACAGGTAGTCACTGAATGTGCTGGGCCTGGCAGTGGCACAGTAGGAATTACCAAGGGGCCAAGGTCCAGCAGCTGCGACTGACTGACAGAGTTGTATTTGCAACACAAGTGTCTGTGGGACACACACACAACATTAGCTCTCAAAAGAGCTGTTGAGGATGAGGGGTGCTTTTTAGCAAGAAGTATCAGCAAGGAGCAAGCTAACATGCCTAACACAAGAGCCTAACTAAGCTTTCCCTATGTCAGCAGGTTCTCTCCCTTCTCTAATTACTGTAGCCACCCGAGTGAGTAAAAAGGCTGACACTGCCTTCGTTTTATAAGGGGGGGGGGGGGTCCAGGAGGGAGTGTAGCCTGATTGGCTACCCTGTGTCTGCTGACTGTGATGTAGAGGGTCAAAGTTGACACTAATGATGTAGTATAAGGGGCAGGTCAAACTCGCATATAGTTCGCAGTTCACCGAGAACGCAAACTACAGAAGTTTGCGTGAATAAGTTCGTGGTCGAACCGTTCGGGCCATCTCTACTGATCATATGTTTTTTTCCTGTGGCGTATGAGGAGATCCTGGCTATAGTGCAGTTGAAGACTCACTTGCCTTCCAACAAGAAGATCACATATTTATGTAGACCTGGCTGACCTTAACCACTTTCTCCTATCTGTATGATTATTATTATCATTATTGATTTATAAAGCGCCAACATATTCCATGGCACTGTACAAAGTAAGAAAAAAACATGGGGTACATAATAATATAGACAATGGTGTACACCAATAACAAAATACATAATTATAGACACAATACAAAAACGATACAACATACAAAATATAAAATACAGAATTGGTAATGACAGTGATAAAAGTAACATGCTGAAAAAATTGTATAATGATTTCCAAGACACAATGGGGACGAGAGCCCTGCCCTTGCGAGCTTACAATCTAAAGGGAGTGGGACGTGACGATTATAGTTATTCAGATAGGAGCTGCTCTAGTCTAAGTCTATCTGGATGCACATATCCAGATAGTGAACAATCTCATGATGGCGATGGTTAACAATCTTTGTCTTCAGGTCATTTGAGAGTTGTTTTGAGACCACCATGTTGCTACTCTTCAGAGAAAATTAAAAGAGGAGGGAAACTTACAATTGACCCACTTAAATACTCTTTCTCATAATTGGATTCACCTGTGTATGTAGGTCAGGGGTCACTGAGCTTACCAAGCCAATGTGAGTTCCAATAATTCGTTCTAAAGGTTTTGGAATAAATAAAATGACAACAGTGCCTAACTGCACCTACCTAATTTTTGTTTAAACAATTATTGCACACTTTCTGTAAATCCAATAAACTTCATTTCACTTCTCAAATATCACTGTGTGTGTTCTATATGATACAGGAAAGTCCTGAGGATTAACAAGGTTGCCCAAACTTTTGCATCCCACTGTATATATATATATTTACATACTTGCCACCTTGAAGAAATCTGATCTAAGGGTTGGGACACACTATGGGCTCTTTGCAGAAGCTCAAAACACCCTTCTTTTGCATAATCTGCTATTGCTGTCATTGACCTATGCTTCATATCAAATCCTCCATCCTTTGGCCTTATGGATGGCATTCATTCATGAAGTCATCTAGTTCATGATGCCAGCTAGCAATGCGTCCCTTTGCTGTTTTGATGGCAGAGACTGCTGCTAGTGGGCTGAGTTGACACGTAGCTCCACCATTTCTCAATCTGAATCTCGGGTGCACCTCCATCTCCTATTGTTTATTGCTGCCTTTTATACTCTGTCATCACACAAAACTCCTATTTGCGCTGTCATTTTAACTGCAAATTTTTGGAAAACCCTTTTTTTCACTGGTTGCAACTCTTCTCCTATCTTACATATAGCTAGCAAATTTGGTGGTTCTAACAAGTATATGTTTGAAGTTCAAGGACATTTTTGAAATAAGATGTGTCAGGTCAATTTATGGTTCTGCATCTTTTCTGGGGTTTTTTTATGGGCCAGTGGGGGGTAATAACTCCCAGGACAATCCCTAATGTTGGGTACATTATTGGGCACTTTCAGTTTCCCTATATTTTTTATGTAAGTATCCTTTTGTTTTGTACCTCCCCTTTTCTATATCAGTCAAAAATGTGTGATACACATAGCTAGAGGTACAACTGGCCAAAAGAGTATGTCTTGTGCATTCCGCCAACAAGGGGTCACTTGGTGCCTGCATACCTGTTTTCATCATGGTTGGAAACCTGACGGACATTTAAAAGTTTAAGTTGCAAGGTTTAATAGCTGAGCCTGACGTAAAACTGGTCCTACACTGTGGTAGAGACATTAGATTGTGAGCCCCACCGAGGGAGATAAAATGATGCAAGTTGATGGTTGTACTTAGTAAAGCACTGTGAGAAATGTGTTGGTGGTATAAATAAATAAAATAACAAAATAATAATAATAATAATACTATAATCTAAGTTCTGCATAACATTGATCTGTGTGGTCGAGAAGAACTTTGCTAGAAAACAATGATACAAAAGCAGTCCTGGTGTTTCAAATTGCAGAAAGCCACAAACCATAAAGACTATTAAAGAGATAAGCAAAGAGTGAAACAATAATAGTCAGCATAAATGCAAATAAACTGATGAAAAACATCAATTTACAAATTATACTGAAAAACTCACTGATTAGTGTTCCAGTTGACAAATTTCATTAGTTACCAAATACTATTTTTATTTGTAAGAACACAAGCCACATTTGTGTACACATGCAAATCATAACGGAAATGATAGCTACAGGAATTAAACTACTCATATTAACAGAAAAAATAATTCAGCGATGGAAATAATTGCCTTATGTACGGATTCATACATCTGACAATGTTATAATAACATCTAGATTAATTTCTGTAATTTCAATATACAATACTCCTACTTCTTATTAAATGAGTTATATGCTAATCAATCTGGTTACTGAAATGGAAAAGCTCTGGTAGATTCAGGACAGATTTAATGGATTGTGAGTTATTTATCTTTATGGCAATTATTATTATATAATAGAGATACTTATTAACTGCGTCACCGCCCCCGGGACGAGTAACTATTTCCCTGCAAAATCCCATATCTCCTTGCAGGGACATAGCTACTACGTCCCTCCCCGCCGTGCACTCCCGCTCACACACCCCAACCCCCGTGTGCCCCCATGCTCGTTACCGCTGCTTTTCATTAGCCGGGAGATTGGTCTCTGTCCCCGTAGGAATGGTTGCAGGCATCAAAGTGATTCCGCGATCATTTGTTTACATCCTGCGGGAGCCATGCGTGCATTGCTTCCTATTTAGTGTACTATAGGTACACAATAAGAAGTAATGTGCGAGGACATCTTGTGGCCAAATAGTAAAATTACATCTAGAAACTTTTTATTTAATATATACAGGCTTTTTTTACATTTAAAATTAACCCCTTACCTCCCACACTCCTCAATAGTTAACCCCCCAAAAATGTTGCAAAAAATATATATACAATAAAAAAAATTACATAAATAGTTACCTTAGAGGCTGAACTTTTTTTAATATGTATGTCAAGAGGATATATTACTGTTACGTTTTAAATTATGGGCTTGTAATTAGGGATGGATGCAAAACTCAAAAAATGCACCTTTATTTCCAAATAAAATATTGGTGCCATACATTGTACTAGGGAAAAATTTTAAACATTGCAATAACCGGGACAAATGGGCAAATGAAATGTGTGGGTTTCAATTAAGTAACATGTATTATTTTAAAACTATAAAAGCCGAAAACTGAGAAATAATGTTTTTTACATTTTTTTCGTATTTTTCCTGCTAAAAAGCAGTTTCAATAAAATAATTCTTAGCAAAAAGTACCCCTTAAAGAAAGCCTAATTGGTGGCGAAAAAAAAAACAAGATATAGATTGTTTCGTTGTGATAAGTAGTAATAAAGTTATAGGCAAATAATGGAAGGAGCGCTGCCACGTGAAAATTGCTCGTTTTTTAAGATGAAAAACCCTTGGAGGTGAAGTGGTTAAGACAGAAAGCATTAAACAGAGACACAGGAGTTAACTGTTAAAGGCAAACTTTTAAAACAGATTGTTATATATATATGTATTATAGTGAGTATAGGTATTACCTTAGTAACATGGTGTGCATTATTCCCTAGATAAGTTCACAATTGAAACAGGCACAGCAAACAGTGGTCCTTAAAGAGAACCTGAGGTGGCTTGTACTAATCCTATTAGCACACAGAGGCTGGGTCTGCATATAATGCCCAGCCTCTGTTGCTATACTGTTTCCCCCCAGGCCCCTCCCCCCTGCTCTGCTGTGCCCCATAAATCACACAGCGTGCTAGCGACACGCAGCGTGTCGCCAGCAGGCTGTTTACAGCTGTACTGTCAGTCTCGTCGCTCCCCCGCCTCCTCTATGTCACTGCTCCCTGCCTGCGTCCCTTCCCTCCCCGCTGATTGGAGGGAAGGGACGCAGGCGGGGAGCGGAGATATAGAGGAGGCGGGGAAGTGGCGAGAGTGACAGTGCAGAGGTAAACAGCCTGCTATCGACGCGCTGCATGTCGCTTGCACGGCTGTGTGATTTATGGGGCACAGAAGAGTGCAGGGGGGGCGGGGGGGGAACAGTATAGCAAGAGGGGCTGGGCATTATATGCAGACCCAGCCTCTGTGTGCTAATAGGATTCATACAAGCCACCACAGGTTCTCTTTAAGCTATATGTACCATGTTCAGGAGCAAGAGAAAAATAAAGAGAAAAACAAAAGAAAACTATGCCTCATAGTGACTTACTAACATACAGGTTCCAACCAACTCACCTCTTCACATCTAAGCACTCTTTTTTCAGCAGTGGTATAATTTTAATACCTGTTGAGGTAAACAAAGGAGTGTTCTTCCCCATTTTACCCCTCATACAATACAGCTTCGAATTTAACACTAGATGCACATATCTTTATTATAATCTGAAGGAGTGGGGGCGGGGTATAACACTAACTGACTACATAAGGCCTGCTGTAAATATAAAAATATGAGATAATTAATTATATGTGTAGTATTCATGGTAATTGGTGAATAAGACTTTAATGTAGTCACATTTTTAATTTAGGATTTCAAATTCTAAATTAAAGTTTCAACAGCAGCCATGACAGTGTGAGGTAGAATCTGATTTCTTTCAACTACCAGAAAAGATTATTTGATTAGCCACAAATCCAGTTTCCTACAGGTAATTTAGTATGCCTTGGACCTTTTGTAAAACGTAAATTCAATCTGCTATAAAGATGACCTTGTCATCTAGATAAGCAGCAGAATACTTCTGATCGAGCGCTGTAAAGACAGCGCAGGAGACTTGGGCGCAGCCGGCACCACATTAGGCCATAATAGGAATTACGGCTATAGCAGCACTCAGTGAGTAATTTGGGTGCCCCATAAATCACACAGCGTGCTAGCGACATGCAGCGTGTCGCCAGCAGGCTGTTTACAGCTGTACTGTCAGACTCGTCGCTCCCCCGCCTCCTCTATGTCACTGCTCCCTGCCTGCGTCCCTTCCCTCCCCGCTGATTGGAGGGAAGGGACGCAGGCGGGGAGCGGAGATATAGAGGAGGCGGGGAAGTGGCGAGAGTGACAGTGCAGAGGTAAACAGCCTGCTATCGACGCGCTGCATGTCGCTTGCACGGCTGTGTGATTTATGGGGCACAGAAGAGTGCAGGGGGGGCAGGGGGGGGGGAACAGTATAGCAAGAGGGGCTGGGCATTATATGCAGACCCAGCCTCTGTGTGCTAATAGGATTCATACAAGCCACCACAGGTTCTCTTTAAGCTATATGTACCATGTTCAGGAGCAAGAGAAAAATAAAGAGAAAAACAAAAGAAAACTATGCCTCATAGTGACTTACTAACATACAGGTTCCAACCAACTCACCTCTTCACATCTAAGCACTCTTTTTTCAGCAGTGGTATAATTTTAATACCTGTTGAGGTAAACAAAGGAGTGTTCTTCCCCATTTTACCCCTCATACAATACAGCTTCGAATTTAACACTAGATGCACATATCTTTATTATAATCTGAAGGAGTGGGGGCGGGGTATAACACTAACTGACTACATAAGGCCTGCTGTAAATATAAAAATATGAGATAATTAATTATATGTGTAGTATTCATGGTAATTGGTGAATAAGACTTTAATGTAGTCACATTTTTAATTTAAGATTTCAAATTCTAAATTAAAGTTTCAACAGCAGCCATGACAGTGTGAGGTAGAATCTGATTTCTTTCAACTACCAGAAAAGATTATTTGATTAGCCACAAATCCAGTTTCCTACAGGTAATTTAGTATGCCTTGGACCTTTTGTAAAACGTAAATTCAATCTGCTATAAAGATGACCTTGTCATCTAGATAAGCAGCAGAATACTTCTGATCGAGCGCTGTAAAGACAGCGCAGGAGACTTGGGCGCAGCCGGCACCACATTAGGCCATAATAGGAATTACGGCTATAGCAGCACTCAGTGAGTAATTTGGGTGCCCCATAAATCACACAGCGTGCTAGCGACATGCAGCGTGTCGCCAGCAGGCTGTTTACAGCTGTACTGTCAGACTCGTCGCTCCCCCGCCTCCTCTATGTCACTGCTCCCTGCCTGCGTCCCTTCCCTCCCCGCTGATTGGAGGGAAGGGATGCAGGCGGGGAGCGGAGATATAGAGGAGGCGGGGAAGTGGCGAGAGTGACAGTGCAGAGGTAAACAGCCTGCTATCGACGCGCTGCATGTCGCTTGCACGGCTGTGTGATTTATGGGGCACAGAAGAGTGCAGGGGGGGCGGGGGGGGGGAACAGTATAGCAAGAGAGGCTGGGCATTATATGCAGACCCAGCCTCTGTGTGCTAATAGGATTCATACAAGCCACCACAGGTTCTCTTTAAGCTATATGTACCATGTTCAGGAGCAAGAGAAAAATAAAGACAAAAACAAAAGAAAACTATGCCTCATAGTGACTTACTAACATACAGGTTCCAATCAACTCACCTCTTCACATCTAAGCACTCTTTTTTCAGCAGTGGTATAATTTTAACCACTTCCGGATACTGGGTGGTTTGGCTGATCTGTGCTGCGGGGGCTCTTCAGCCCGCAGCACAGATCAGAAATCAGGCAGGGCGATCAGACCTCCCCCCTTTTTTCCCCACTAGGGGGATGTCCTGCTGGGGGGGTCTGATCGCTGCCGCACTGCTGTGCCTAGCGGGGGGGGGGGGGGGGGGCTCCTCAAAGCCCCCCTCCGCAGCACTAGTCCTCCCTCTGCCTCCTTCCCTCACTCTCCCGTCCCATGTGTGCGGCGCAGGACGGAAAGCCGTCCTGCGCCGGATAGGATAGGCTTTAGCCTATCAGATGCCGGCGATCCCCGGCCAATCAGAGGCCGGGGATCGCCGATCTCCTCTACGGCGCTGCTGCTGCGCAGCGCCGTATATATGTAAACACCGGGGAAGATCTTCCCCGCGTGTTTACATTTACCCTGCGAGCTGCGAGCTGCGATCGGCGGCTCGCAGGGTGTTCACGGAGACACCCTCCGTGAACTGACATGGAACGGCCGCTCATACGAGCGGCCGTTTCCATGGAAACCACTTCAGGATTCAGGGGCGTAGTTAAGCGTACGCAGAATCCTGAAGTTGTTAATACCTGTTGAGGTAAACAAAGGAGTGTTCTTCCCCATTTTACCCCTCATACAATACAGCTTCGAATTTAACACTAGATGCACATATCTTTATTATAATCTGAAGGAGTGGGGGCGGGGTATAACACTAACTGACTACATAAGGCCTGCTGTAAATATAAAAATATGAGATAATTAACCACTTCAGCCTACAGCTTCGAAAATCTTATGCATCCGAGCAAGGTTCACCTCCCATTCATTCGCTAATAACTTTATCGCTACTTATCAAAATTAATTGATCTATATCTCGTTTTTTCCGCCACTAATTAGGCTTTCTTTAGGTAGTACATTTTGCTAAGAGCCACTTTACTGTAAATACATTTTAACAGGAAGATTAAGATAGAAATGGAAAAAAATCATTATTTCTCAGTTTTTGGCCATTATAGTTTAAAATTAATACATGCTACAGTAATTAAAACCCATGCATTTTATGTGCCCATTTGTCCCGCTTATTACACCATTTAAATTACGTCCCTTTTACAATTTATGGCGTCGATATTTTATTTAGAAATAAAGGTGCATTTTTTCAATTTGCGTCGATCACTATTTACAAGCTTATAATTTTAAAAAATGTAATAAGATACTCTCTTGACATGTATATTTAAAAAGTTCAGACCCTTAGGTAACTATTTATGTAGTTTTTTTTTTTTTTAATTGTAATTTTTTTTATTATTTTTTTAATACAAAAATGTATTTGGGTAATTTTAGTTTGGGAGGTAAATAGCCAATTTTAGATGTAATATAATGTATTTTTTATTCAATACAGGTATGTGGGTGCAGTTTACTATTTGGCCACAAGATGGCCACATTCAAAAAGTTCCTAGATGCGAACGATGTCGCATCTAGGAACTAAAATGAAGAGAAGTTGTTTCCTGGGGGCAGAAATACCACGCTCTCTGATGAGAAAGCGTCGGCATTTCTCCCGGGGACTTGGATCGGTGAATGGGAATTATATTCCCATTCACTGATCGGGGGGCAGCGGGAGGCAGCGGGGGCGATCGCGCGCACCACACGGCTGCAGCACCACTGCCTATCTGGACGGATATATGCGTCCAGATATGGCGAAGTGGTTAATTATATGTGTAATTATATGTGTAGTATTCATGGTAATTGGTGAATAAGACTTTAATGTAGTCACATTTTTAATTTAGGATTTCAAATTCTAAATTAAAGTTTCAACAGCAGCCATGACAGTGTGAGGTAGAATCTGATTTCTTTCAACTACCAGAAAAGATTATTTGATTAGCCACAAATCCAGTTTCCTACAGGTAATTTAGTATGCCTTGGACCTTTTGTAAAACGTAAATTCAATCTGCTATAAAGATGACCTTGTCATCTAGATAAGCAGCAGAATACTTCTGATCGAACGCTGTAAAGACAGCGCAGGAGACTTGGGCGCAGCCGGCACCACATTAGGCCATAATAGGAATTACGGCTATAGCAGCACTCAGTGAGTAATTTGGGTGCCGTCAATTCAATTTACAGAAATCCTTGCAAAATCACCAGCCTCAATCTGATTTAAACACTGATTTAAGTAAGAGTGCTAGACCAAGCGCTATTAAACTCTTCTAGAAATAATAATGCTGAGGATTAGGAAAACCTTTAAAAAAAGAAAGGAGACCATACCAATAGTCACTAGTCTAGTGAGTATGAGTACCAGAAAAAAAGGGCAAATTAATAATTATCTATTTATAAACCCTTGTTGCAGAGAGACAACCACTCAGTGCCCTGTGGGTAAATTAATTCTATACCCACTCAGGTCTACCATGTGTTCTTGTAACATAGCCGCTCTCTAAGATGTAAAAATTAAGTTCAGAGGGTGGCAGAGGAGCCACCCTCCATTGGGTCCACCTCTAGGGGTATAATAATAGTGATCTAGTGACACTCAAGGAGGTACCCAAAAGAATAAAAGAAAACTTGAAAACAGTTTGAAATGGGATGATAAGTTTCACTTACCTCCCAAAAAAGGCTGTATACGAATGATCACTAAAACAAATGACATTACTGAAGCACTTGCCATACAATGCATTTCATAAGAATTTCGCTCTCAGGACAGTATAGGCCTCTCTTTTTGCACCTTGGAGCTAGACAAATCAAATGTGGTGGCTAATTATTTTGATCGGTCCAGTTTCAAGCTGCATACACTTAAATAACGTTAACAAAATGTCCATCGACGCAAAATTATTCACATCTCATTGACCATTTCTAGACTCATCTTTGGCTCTCAGTTGAAGCATTTTTATACTTCAAGACATTGGCCTCAATTCACTAAGATCATGCTGGAGATAATAAGGCAAGAGAAAACTTGCCACCACACAGTGAGAGAGTTATCTTATCTCTTCATTCCTTAAGTTACCTCATCTGTAGTTGTTACCTCCTCTGTAGTTATTTTCACACACAGTTAATTAACAGCATCTTTAACTTAGAATTCTGGAGTTATTTTAACCGGTTCTGCACCGCAGTGCCGAAAATCTCATGCATCCGAGCAACGTTCACCTCCCATTCATTTGCCTATAACTTTATTGCTACTTATCACAATAAATTGATCTATATCTTGTTTTTTCCACCACTAATTAGGCTTTCTTTGGGTAGTACATTTTGCTAAGAATTATTTTTTTCTGCATGCATTTTAACAGAAAGATTAAGAAAGAAATGAAAAAAAATCATTATTTCTCAGTTTTTGGCCATTATAGTTTGAAATTAATATATGCTACCGTAATTAAAACTCATGTATTTTATTTGCCCATCTGTCCTGGTTATTACACCGTTTAAATGATGTCCCTATCACAATTTATGGTGCATATATTTCATTTAGAAATAAAGGTGCATTTTTTCAATTTGCGTCCATCACTATTTATAAGCTTATAATTTTTAATAATATAATAACATACTCTCTTGACATGCATATTTAAAAAGTTCAGACCCTTGGGTAACTATTTATGTTGTTTTTGTTTTGTTTTTTTATTGTATTTTTTTAATTTATTTTTTTAAATAAAAATGTATGTGGGTAATTTTTGGTGTGGGAGGGAAACTCCTTATTTTAAATGTAAAATAATAATATTGGTTAATTTAAAATGTATGTGGGTGCAGTTTACTATTTGGCCACAAGATGACTACAGTGAAAAAAGTCCTGGATGCGAACGATCTTGCATCCACGAACTTAAAAGCAGGGGAGAAGTTTCCTGGGGGCTGAAATACCGCGCTCTCTGGATAGAAAGCGTCGGTAGTTCTGCGGGGAAGTTAGATCGGTGAATGGGAATTATATTCCCATTCACTGATCGGGGGGCTAGCGGCGGGCGGGCGGCCCGACAGCAGTTCCTATCTGGACGAGGAAGCTCGTCCAGATAGGCCGAACTGGCTAAGGATTGAAGAGTTAACTTAAAGACAGAAGAGTTAACTTTAGGTTTGCCTGAGGTAAAATGTTTCCTGAATACGACATGCCTCATCATCACCATGGTGATAACTCTAGAAACGTTATTAAAGACAGGAGATAAGCTTAGTGAATTGAGGCCATTATGCCTATCCACTTGCTTCTGTATTTGATAAGGCTTTAGTTTAGAATACCCTCTAGCCAGGCGAAAATGAATGCCATGGTCAGTAAAGATTTTTGAAGGCATAGTGGCTGCTTTTCATCTTCATTCAGTACTCTGGGTGGCAGTTGGCCAATACTTTAAGTTTAAGGAGGAATGAACAGGTGGGCACAATTTATGACTCAGGGCTCAGGTATCATCTTCACATTCAGTAAAGATAATGTTTAATCATTTCTGATTCTATGTTGCCTTGACAAAGACCAGGTGATTGGTCAAAACATGTAGGTGGGGGGGAGGCAGAACCGGCTGGACCTCCTGACCCACGCTGATGGAATACAGAGCTCCGTAAGTGTGGTGGACATGTGAGCTATCACAAGTTGCTCACCCTGTGATATCCGACACACACATTATTGCTTTGAAGACAGCATCTGACAAGGAGTGGTAAGATGCAAGGTTTACTGCGTGGCTGTGCGCACATTGCAAACTGTTCTTTTCATCTAGCGTTGGACTCAAAGCAATTTTATTTATTTAAGTACTTATATAGCGCCAACATGTTACACAGCTTTGCACTGAGTATATATTGTCAGAGGGGCTCACAATCTAGAGCAATGTTTATATGATGTTGACTTGTGTGTTTAATTGTGCGTGGCATATATGAGATCAGTCCTCGTTGCAGGGATTAGCTACTGGGTCGCAGGGTTCCCTAATGATATGCTTTTAGGGTGTGGGGCGCTGTGCTTTGTAGATACATTTCTGTTTCCTTTTTGGCAAATAAAGTGATTCATTGAGCACTGTAATTTTTATTCTATTTTCATAGTTCACTGTTTTTTTTTTTTTACAGTAGCTCCAGCAGGTTTGCAGTTCTGTGTGTGATACAGGGGTTGTGCCTTTTGCAACATATTTTTTGAGTGTGTAATTCTTTGGTGGCATCAAGGGGCACACTTGAGGTCCACCACAGCTAGCGACTTCCCTTCCACAGAGCTAAATATTTTCTTCTAGTTTAGAATGCCTCTACTGCTTTTCTCATTCTTAGATAGTGTGCATGTTCTAATTTATGGAAAGGTATAACAGAACAGAAATGTTGTCCATAGGGACCATTGAATTCATAATATTCCTTCAGATAAACATGATTTTCAGCAGCTGCAGAAATTGATTGGGATCTAGACAGTCTGGGCACACGTTTATGCATCAAGGAAAATCTAAACATAATGAAAGTCTTATTAATGTAGTCTTGAAATGTGTGCATTACTGAAATTATATTTAGGACATAAATATCAACAGAATTAATATCTAGAACAGCAAGTAAAGACAAACATGACCTATTTTTAATAATGATTACAGATTATGCATACGCACCCAACAACCGCACACAGCTAAATTAGGAGCACTAGAGGAGCTGAATAATCAAGAGCTTACAATTTAAGTCTCACTGCCATGTAAATTATGCAAATTTTTGAGACTAACTGTTAGCTTTTTATATCTTATTAATCCTAATGCCTTATGACAGTTACACTATTAACGTGCTATTTTACTTTCATTTCCATTACATTTATATCAGACCATTTTTCATTATGTGTCTAGAGTACTTAAAAGAAAGATGTTTGAATATTTCAATAGGTCAATGAATTTAGAGACTTAGAAACTTCTCAAACTTTAGGCACATTTACCATGCAATCTTACTTTAAATGTAATACATAGTTTAATATTGGTTATTTTATCTTACAGATTTGAAATGTGTTTCATCTTGGTTTGTTATATAAATACACTATTCCATTTGGGATACGCATTGTAATTAGCAGTTGTAAAAATAGGAAAGTATACATTTACCCCGAGCTGTTCAACTTCTACATGCTTAGCCAAAGCTAGAAAGGGGAAGGCTTGAAAAACAGTGTTATTTTATTGTGTATTTTGTTGACATCACAAAAGATGACCAATCTAAAACTCTGCTGTCAGGAAAATGTATTTACCCCTAGTGAATGATTAGTACTAGTCTGCCTTTCCTGGGCGGTGTCTGACATATTTGGGACCTAATGCCTGGGACACACCGTGCAATTTCCTGTCAAATCGACAGGCCAATAATTTCCGACAGGTCCGATTACATTTCCGATTGATTTTGTACAGAAGTGATTGGAAAATTGATCGGAAAAAAGATCGGAAACCTGATTGGACCTGTTGAAAATAATTGATCTGACCCGTCGATCTGATGAGAAATTGCATGGTGTGTACCAGTCATTAGATGAGACAAACTGTTTCAAAACCCCACCACCACCACCACCAAACACACACATGTGGTGTACAGGGTGGGCCATTTATATGGATACACCTTAATAAAATGGGGATGGTTGGTGATATTAACTTCATGTTTGTGGCACATTAATATATGTGAGGGAGGAAAATTTTCAAGATAGGTGGTGACCATGGTGGCCATTTTGAAGTCGGTCATTTTAATCCAACTTTTGTTTTTTAAATAGGAAGAGAGTCATTTCACAAGAAAAACAATGGTGTGCTTGGTTTTAACCTAACTTTATTCTTTCATGAGTTATTTACAAGTTTCTGACCACTTAAAAAATGTGTTCAATGTGCTGCCCAATGTCTTGGATTGTCAATGCAACCCTCTACTCCCACTCTTCACACACTGATAGCAACACGACAGGAGAAATGTAAGCACAGGCTTCCAGTATCTGTAGTTTCAGGTGCTGCACATCTCGTAACTTCACAGCATAGACAATTGCCTTCAAATGACCCCAAAGATCCAAGGGGGTCACATCGGGAGACCTTGGGGGCCATTCAACTGGCTCACGATGACCAATCCACTTTCCAGGAAACTGTTCATCTAGGAATGCTCGGACCTGACACCCATAATGTGGTGGTGCACCATCTTGCTGGAAAAACTCAGGGAACGTGCCAGCTTCAGTGCATAAAGAGGGAAACACATCATCATGTAGAAATTTCGCATATCCAGTGGCCTTGAGATTTCCATTGATGAAGAATGGCCCCACTATCTTTGTACCTTATATACCACACCATACCATCAACTGTTTTGTTCCAACAGTCTTGGAGGGATCTATCCAATGTGGGTTAGTGTCAGACCAAAAGCGGTGGTTTTGTTTGTTAACTTCACCCTTCACATAAAAGTTTGCCTCATCACTGAACAACATCTTCTGCGTAAACTGAGGGTTCTATTCCAATTTTTGTTTTGCCCATTCTGCAAATTCGGTGCACCGATCTGGGTTATCCTCGTTGAGATGCTGCAGTAGCTGGAGTTTGTAAGGGTGCCATTTGTGAGTAGCTAAAATCCGCTGAAGGGATGTTCGACTAATGCCACTCTCCAGTGACACTTTTGCTGAATGAAGCTAGGATAGCCACGTGACAGATTTCATGCGTCCACATTTTGGCAAATCCAACACTGAACCAGTTTCATGAAACTTAGCAAGCAGTTTGCTAACTGTAGCATGGGATATGGGTGGTCTCATAGGATGTCTTGCACTGAAATCTGCTGCAATGACCCGGTTACTGCGTTCACCAGACATCAACATAATTTCTATCCTCACGTGTTAATGTCGGCGACATGTCAATGGTTGTAAACAAAGAGAAACTTTTAAATAACTCATGAAAGAATAAAGTTAGGCTAAAACCAAGCGCAGCATTGTTTTTCTTGTGAAATTCCCAATAAGTTTGATGTGTCACATGACCCTCTTCCTATTGAAAAAATAAAAGTTGGATTCAAAATGGCCACCTTCAAAATGGCCACCATGGTCTCCACCCATCTTGAAAAGTTTCCCATCTCGCATATTAATGTGCCACTAACAGGAAGTTAATATCACTAACCATTCACATTTTATTAAGGTGTATCCATATAAATGGCCCACCCTGTATTGTTCCATGGTGCCATAGTGGCCAGTGCCCCTAGTGACACAGCTAATGGACCAAAGTAATAATTTACAGGGACAACTGAAGATGCTTGGACAGAAAAAAGCAGACATTATTATCTAAAGATTATATACCTAGAGGTAGCGCCACTCAAGGTATTGCAAAACAATCCATATAAGTCTCTATAATACAGTTCAAGCACAGTTCTCATAGATCCACTATCAGTTTTTCCTATGGCAGCTTCTTATGTCTTCATCAACACTTCAGAGTATGATCTTCATAATACAGAGAGACACCTCCACTTCACCCTTTCTGCTAGATTCAACGTCTGCTAAGACCCTCTGGTGGGTCAAATGCAACTTTGGGACCGTTAACTGGTCATCCCCCACCTCTCTGGAAACTCCTGGACCACACCTGGATCATTCACCATCCAACACAATATCTTCCTTGTATATTGACTTTTCTTCAATAACCTCAATAAAACAGGCCTCTCATGGTGTAAAACTGTATAACATTTATTAACATATAAAATCCTATTGCACTAACGTTTTCCAATGATATAAAAGCAGTGTTGGCCGCAGGCAGGCTTGTTCCTGTAGTCCCTCTGTGCGTATCGCCACTAGTGTGCGCTTCTACCCGGCTTGACACCACGTGGGACGCCTACCGCTCCGCTTCCACTTCCTTGCTCGCGTGGTTAGGCTCCGCCCGACATGTTTTGTTAACAATGACTCATCAGGGACCATCAGGGACCCTGATGAGTCATTGTTGACGAAACATGTCGGGCGGAGCGTAACCACGCGAGTAAGGAAGTGGAAGTGGAGCGGTGGGCGTCCCACGTGGTGTCAAGCCAGGTAGAAGCGCGCACTAGCGGCGATACGCACAGAGGGACTACATGAACAAGCCTGCCTGCGGCCAACATTGCAGGGGAGAGCCCGCTACAAGAAAAAACTCTAAGCTGTTTTATATCATTGGAGAACGTGAGTGCAAGAGGATTTTATATGTTAATAAATGTTATACAGTTTTACACTATGAGAGGCCTGTTTTATTGAGGTTATTGAAGAAAAGTGCAGGGGGTCTTAGTAGACGGTGAGTCTGGCACAAAGGGTGAGGTGGAGGTTTCTCTCTGTATTATGAAGATCATTCTCTGAAGCAGGGGTTGGGAACTTATGGCTCGCGAGCCATATATGGCTCTTTTCATGCCTGCATATGGCTCTCTGGCTCGCTAAAAGGCGTGTGACAGAGCGGCCAGAGAGCCTGTGTTTACTTTTGAAATTTGCGCCGCCGCCCCCTCCTCCATGCCGGGTCTTTATATATACATGTGCCTCCTTCATCGGCACCGCCTCCCGCGTCAGAATTCCGCCTTTTCTGCCCGTCTGCCCGATCTCCTCCAAGATGGATGCGCTGATGCTGGCGCTGCCTATAGAAGTGATGTCACACGTTACGTGTGACACGTAGACGTCGGCGCAGCCAGCGGGAACAGAGGCAGCTTGGCGGGGAGGAGGAGCCGACCCGAGGACATGCGACCCAGAGGCAGCCGCACCCATAGCTACGCAGCCAACCACCACTGCCTCCGGAGCGTGTACTAAGCCGCCAGCAGCAGCAGCGAGTGAGAGCCTGCCGGACTGCCGCCGTCGTGGTCACTCCAGGTCCAGGAGGTCACTCCAGTCCACTCTCCTCTGGTCAGTTCATTTGTGGGGAAATCTTCTGCCAATTAGATTGCATTTGTGAAGAAATTTGCCAATTAGATTGCATTTGTGGGGAAATCTGCCAATGAGATTGCATTTGTGGGGAAATCTGCCAATTGATTGCATTTGTGGGGAAATCTGCCAATGACATTGCATTTGTTGGGAAATCTGCCAATGACATTGCATTTGTGGGGAAATCTGCCAATTGATTGCATTTGTGGGGAATTCTGCCAATGAGATTGCATTTGTGGGTACATCTGCCAATGAGATTGCATTTGTGAGGATATCTGCCAATGAGATTGCATTTGTGGGGATATCTGCAAATGAGATTGCATTTGTGGGGAAATCTGCCAATGAGATTGCATTAGCAACAGCATAACAATGTTATTAAAAAGAATGCAGACACATTGTACTTTAAAAGTGTTTTGTTTTGCAAAAAAAGTAAACATTACCTTGTATTTCGTTTTAAACATATTGTATGGCATTTACAGAATTTCATTTTAAAATATGTCCTGTTTATGGCTCTCTCGGCCAAAAAGGTTCCCTACCCCTGCTCTGAAGTGTTGAAGATATAAGAAGCTGCCATAGGAAAAACTGATAGTGGATCTATGAGAACTGTGCTTGAACTGTATTATAGAGACTTATATGGATTGTTTTGCAATACCTTGAGTGGCGCTACCTCTAGGTGTATAATTTTTGTGACAGAGTGGAGAAGGCGAACAAAGGTTTTCTACTACAGTGAGGGGGCATATCCACCTTTTGTAGGTGTCACCGCGATTGTGTTTTTGTATTATATTTTTATCTAAAGAGTTAAGTAGAGAAAGTGGAAGATACTGCAAGGATGGGATCCTGAGCCAGTTTTGCACATCTTATTATATTTTGTGCCCATAGTTGACACTAGTGGATGCTCATTTGTCCAAGACCAAATAGCAATGGGTGACAAAGTGTCAGCAAACCTGGGAGAAGATGGCAAATTAACAGACAGCCAGGCGAACAGTTGAAGAGGTAACCTTTTCTTTTTTTATACCTGGGAATTCTCTTAAAAATCCCTGTCTGTAAATGGAGGAAAAGCCAGCCGACTCAGGGTCCCCGCCAGTGCAGAGGTCGGCCTCGTGAGGTTGTCTTCTGCTGCGCCTGCGCGAGCGCCGCTGTCAATCACTCGCACGTAGTGTGGAGTGTACTGCTCTGGAGCAGTAGTTCTGCATTTATTATATCTTGACATTGCTATAATTCCTTAAGTTTCCTCTATATTTAGAAATCAATGTGTGTAGCATAATGTATGCCATATGCATTGCCTATATCACTCTTGTTTGTCCATGTACTGTAAATTGGTTGTAAAATATTTATTGGCACAGCAATACAGAGATATCAGCATCAGCACTTTAGAAGTTATTATTAATAATAGTAATTTAGGGTAAGAAGCCTTTGACAAAGGTATATTATTCTCCTCTGTGCTCCCACTAGCTTGTTATGCAATCTACTCTTAGATATTATAAGAAAGTAATAAATATTGCATGTGAATCCTATGCTGGCTTTTGCTACATTTACAGACAGGGATTTCTAAGAGAATTCCCAGGTAGAAAGAAAAAAGACAGTCCATTTAAAAAATAGCTTAGTTTTTTGCAGAAAGAGATTATCAACATTTTTTCTACAGGGTTCAGCAAGTGAAGCAGTGCTTTATTTTTAGTGCAGGCTGTGTTAAGCGGCTGGAGTTTCGCCGAGTGGATGCTAGTCTGACCATGTAATATGTGGCAGTTAGATAACAACAGAAAAATCCCAGGAAGAAAAACAAAATTCCCGGGGCACACAGACTAAACTTTCTGCAAGAGTTTAAAAAAGTTCTGTTTAATTCTTACTACAAAATTTGTTTAGGAAACTATAAAACCGTAAATGTGCCACAATACGACAACATAGTAATCTGCCTAGTTCAAGTTTACATAGTTGCTGATTTCCCTGCCATTTGTTAATAACCCTTTTGTCAAACACAAAGCTGCAGTTTACCACTTCCATACAGCTCATAAAAGCTGTAAATAGAACCAGTGGACATTGAGTTGACAGCCCATCAGATATGTTGTAAATATTTTAGACAAAATAGGATAACTACTATAGTCGATTAAATAAATACGTTAATCTTATACAGTAGAATCCCTTTAATCTCATTAGATTATAGTAAAGCTTGCTAGTTTTTGCAGATTTATTGTCTTCACATCCATGATGTGAATCTCCCATTCCACCACATCATGGTAGAAATGCTGCTTTCTTATGTGTAATGGGGGAAGGCGGAGTGGGGGGGGGGGCATGGCACTGCCTTATTGTGAGTAACAAAGGAAAGGAACAACAGGCACTGCAGGTACTATGGAACAACAGGCACACCAGGATTTACGGAAGTTTTCTTATATAATCTAATAGCGCAGACCAACCGGCGTGCGCAGAGCCTCTGAGGATGCTCATTTGAGTGAAACGCGCGTCAGGCTAACCACCGCTCTCACTTCACCCCACTGGATACAGGATCGGGTAGGAGCTTTTGCTACATTGGAACTTTTTTATCATGCCATTCAGCCTGTATCAATAAAGCTGTCTTTTAGCAAGGAGCTGCAAGTGCCAATCCAATCATTCTTCTATTGTGCAACTAAGCACTGCCTTATTGTGTGAGTGGATTTTTTTCTGGGGGTGGGAGAAGTCGTATACTTACTTTTAGGGCAACATTACCCTAAACTGTGTTTTGGAAGGAAGCTCAGGAACACTGCCTTTGACTTACACTGTCACATTACACTTAGCTCCACCTACATCCTGCCATGACCACACCCATTTTTTGCTCAAAATGTTTCCGCAATGTGCTTAGCATGCAACTACCTCCCAAAAAATGTTGTTTGACGGGGAGGAGGAGGGTGAGTTGGGGGTGATGTTTGTTCTCGCACAAATCAGTCCTCAAGCCACAGGGCCACTGGCTTCCGATGCATGGCACTGCCCCCTGCAAGAAAATACCATTCTGTTTTCTCTAGCTCAAGTAGCGAAAACAAAATGGACGTTTTCTGCAGGGGTGTGGCTTCGCACTGGAAGTCGGCTGCCCCGGAGCTCAGGGACAGTTTCGGGGGAGAAGACACAGCAGGTGATTATAACTTCCCATTACAAGAGACCCCTGAAACGTGCAATTTTCACTGGAGGTCTGCTATTAGCCAGGATTGGACTGCCACTTTTTTGTCCCTTAAAGATGTGCCACATCTTATAAAAATTGTTAAGAATAGGATTTTGCAAAACAGTTTTACTTGTGGCTGAAAATAGAATACAGAGATTTTTTTTTCCACAAGCATTAAGTAAGCTATATGTTACTCAATTGTACTAACTTTTAACTACAATGCTGCTTACCCTCTGTAAACAGGCATGAAAGGACATATTAATATATATTTTATTATTTAAACTGAAATATCAATTGAAATATTTATTGTATTGTGAACCTATTAGGGATTAATATGTCCTTTCATATAGAAAATGAGTTATTTTGCTTTGCAGAATTTTCAGCATTAATCACTGCTTTTTACAATCTGTAATTTGAGGTCATATGTTCACCTCTACCAATGTAATTAAGCTCATGTGCCAAGAGAAACTAAAAATCATCTTTATGATATGTATTTTACACTTTAAAAGAGCCATGTGCATTTTTTAATCATTTTACTTCAGAAAGCTTTTGATCTAAACATTTTAAACACTTCAGCCCACAGGGTTGTTCATTTTTTGCATCTGAGCAACTTTGATCTCCCATTCATTTGCCAATAACTTTATCACTACTCATCACAATGAATTGATCTATGTCTTGTTTTTTCCACCACCAATTAGGCTTTCTTTGGGTGATACATTTTGCTAAGAATTATTTTATTCTACTTCCATTTTAACAGGAAGATTAAGAAAGAAATGGAAAAAAATCATTATTTCTCAGTTTTTGCCCATTATAGTTTGAAATTAATACATGCTACCGTAATTAAACCCATGTATTTTATTTGCCCATTTGTCCCGCTTATTCCACCATTTAAATTATGTCCCTATGACAAAGTATAGCATCGATATTTTATTTGAAAATAAAGGTGCATTTTTTCAATTTGCGTCCATCACTTAATATATTAATTATATAAATATACTCCTTTGACATGCATATTTAAAAAGTTCAGGCCCTTAGGTAACTATTTGTTTTTTTTTTATTGTAATTGTTTTATTTTTTTTATCAAACATTTTATTCGGGTAATTTTTGATGTGGGAGGTAAATAGCTAATTTTAAATGTAAAATAATGTATGTATTTAATAAAAAAAATAGATGTGGGTGTAGTTTTACTATTTGGCCACAAGATGACCACAGTCAAAAAGTCCTGGAAGCGAATGGTCATGGTTCCAGGAACATGAATGAGGACGGAAAACTTTTTTTTAACTCAGAAAAACCGCAGCCTCTGATAAGAGGCTGTCGGGTTCTCTGCGTGGGACTTCGATCAATGAATGGGAGCTATAATCCCATTCATTGATCGCTGGGCTAACGGCCGGCGGCTGGAGTGCGTGTGGCTGGTGGGAGCAAGCTCAGCCTATCTGGACGAGAATGTTCGTCCAGATAGGCTTAAGTGGTTAAATGACTTTTGACTGTCATAATGGAATTCTTTTTTGGAGGATATCTGAAACTAAGAAAGTGGGTTTTACCAATGACCTGTATTTATAAGTGCCCCAAATGAAGCTTTGGTGCCTTTAGAGGAAGACATCCTATAAGCTTTTCAGGAGCTAAGAGCCTTGCAATCCATTTTATACTTCACAGTTGTACAATTTATAAGAAGAATCCACAGAAAAAAAATTCTTAGTATGCTTATGTAATAATCCATAGCTGTCCCAGACCTTTTTGGATCGTACTATCTCTACACCAGTGATTTACAAATTAAATTCAGTAGGAAACAAAACAAAGTGAAGTCTTTAGGGATGAGCTCAAAGTTTGCATTATAGTAATTTTACAATTAAATTGTGATGCAAAATGTCAAAGTACTGGGGAATCTATCTCGCATGTAATTATAATTAAAAAGTGTAATTTTCACAAAAATATAATGGAATGTCACAAGATACACATTTTCTCAAAAATTAGAACTTTCTTGAACACACATTTTCCCATGCCTATGGACTTCAATGCATTTGGCAAAAATGTGTTTTCCCAGAAATATATATATATATATATATATATATATATATATATATATATATATATATATATATATATATATATATATATATATATATATATATATATTTACAGATGTTCTCTTCTGTGTGCAAATATGACATTTTTGCAAAAATTATGGAAACAAAGATGGCTCATCACTCTTTAGTAGACATGTGGTACACTTACCACAAATGTTCCTTTTTGCAAGTTAGGTGAAATTACATTAGTGGATTCCATGAATGTAACTATGCAGAACATGTGAGAATTATGCAACAACTACACAAAATCAAGATTACGTCCATCAGAATTGTAGCTGTGTAAATTCTCAAAAAGCTAAATGACCTATTACGATCAAAACTAATTTTTAATGGTGAACGTGTACCATTGACACATCTAGCAATTAAACATGTCATTATTCAGTAGTTCCACATAAAGATTATGGAAGATATGTTAAGAATATTTGAGGCAAGAAAACAATAGGCAAAATTTGAAAGTTATTTCATTTTACTACGGAAATCTTTATAACCTTTATCATCACTATTCAAGTCATTTTGTAACAGAATACTTTGTAACAGAAAACTAATACTAATTAAATGTAATTTGTGAACTTTATCCTGCAGCTGCTATTGCCTTTTAAGGAAGCTTGGCGGAAACCATGGCTGTTCATCAAGGAAAATATTTAAATATTTTAAAAACAACCCTACAATGCTTTCAATTATTTTTGTTTAAATGCATATATGTTGAATTTATGTATAATATTTAACTCCTTTAACTACTTGCTATTCAGGCTAGTATAACTCAGGGACTACATGGGACTTGGCCCCTTGAACTACATTAGCCCCCATGATCAATAATATTTGTAGGGTTCCCTTTTGCAAACTGCCCTTGTGTAAGGTTATACACAAACTTTTTTATCCTCACCTTGTGCATGGGAAGACAGTAGCAACTTGTCCCATACATGTAGGGTTAGGCCCTGTGGCAGGACAATTATGATAGAACAAACTACCTACCTATTTATAATAAAAAGTAGGACTAGAAATTAAAGGGGAGAAATATTATATGAAATACATTACAATTAAAAAAAAACAATGTGTTGGTTTAATCTCTATATTTCAATTTTATATGTATGTTTTTGTATAATCCACATCTCCTTTATAAAATTACTTCAGAAGGTTTGTCACACTGTTTCATTGGTCTATATGGTTGCATAGGCCAAATAAAATGTATTGTATCTTTCTTTGCAACTTTATTGCAATGACAGGTAAGAACCCAAACAGCTCCAGGGATGATGGCTCTGCATATGCACATTTGAGAATATTCATTCCCATCTTAATATAGGTTAAGAGCTAAGGAAAGCAGCTTTTCAATTAAAAGAGCAGTGGCTTGGAAAACACACACAAAAAAAAAAAAAAAGACAAGCTTATGCAAAACAGCTTATTTAAATATTCAAAATATATTAAGGTGAAATGACTATGTTTTGTCTATTGGAAAGTGGACATGAGCTTCTGTTATTAACACCTCAATAGTGAACAACCAGTGCAGAAACATTTATTCTATACGTCTGGACATGTTGAGTTAATTAAATAAAATTGGGGGTAATAAAAGCTGTTTTTGTACATTTACATTCCGAAGAAATTCTACATTTAAATTGGAAAAATAAATAAAATGCAGGAGAAATGCATAATGTACAGCAATCAATAACAAAGAAATAATTTCACAGATGGTAGCTAATGCATGATGTGAACATTGATAAAATATGTACCTGAGTGTAGCCGATTACGCCTCCATTTTCATCCAGCACATTAAAATTAATGACTGGACCCTGCACATCATAAGTCCTAACCTTTGTATCAGTGTAGACACATACTACAGGCTTTCCATTAGCGTAACGCAGAGCAGACAGCACAGAGTAGGTGTAACTCGCCAAAGAATGGGTATGATTTTTAATTTTCTCCATTCCACCTATAAAATAAAGTACATTTACATCAAGTATCTCTACACATATGAAATTACAGTTATTAATATTCATCACATAAAATGATGTCTACTGCTGTGGAAAAGGAAAACAAGTTCAACAAGAAGAATAAAAATCAAATTCCAAGCTCAAGTATCTCACATATACCCAGGCTTTCAAAATTCTAAGCATGCTACACAGCTGTGCAGTGCAGCCACCAGAATAAATGGACATTTAGAGATGGCTATACACATACTGTATAGACTGAGTGGGCAACCTCAGAAAGGTTTACTCTTATGTTTCTTGTCCACTAATACAGGTGTCATTATAATGCTTCATCATTATCACTATGTGTCTTTATGATTTGCAAAGGATATGTTAACATATACCATTCGATTAGCTCTGCAGTGTAATAAATTATTCTGCAAGCACCTCACATGTGGATAATGAGCTTGTCCTCCCTTGTACTTCAGTGGTGCAGGCTATAACACAGTAGCACTAGTCTGTGGAAAGGTAGTGAAACAGCAATTATACAACTGTAGTCATATGCACACACATCAAGTGAGTAATTTTAGTAATAAATCCAAATGTTGGATTTATTACAGAAAGTTTCCAAAGTGGGTGATGTACATAACTGCAATCACATGACTGATTATTTTTTCACTTTTATTGTAATCAACTTGGCAATAGGATTACTCATGTAAGAGTTGCAATATTTTCCCACCAATATCAATGAAAAAAAAAATTGTTGTATCATTGTTCTTATTGCCCATAGTAAAACAGAAACTATGGTGTTTGGATCGTTTTTGAAAAGGAAGGAGTTAATGTGCCTTTAATTATCTTTTTTTATGTATATAGTCCCAGGAACATCTATATGTGGATTATGTTGTATACAGCTTTTTTGATCTGCCACTGAGCAGAGATTCCAGAGTTTAGTTATGAGTTTAGTTATGAGAAGTACATGACAATGATCCTTCATTCGTCTCCTTTAGCATTAGCAAAGATTATAATAACACGCTGAATATGCGGCCCAGGACCAGTCCTAAATTGACAGAGTACACTCCCCTTTTAAAGTCCAGCTCCAATGTAAAGCAATTTCATGTTATATAATGCCTATGATTCTTTTTTGCAACTGTCTGCTTTAATATGAACTGTAGCTTTCTCAAGGACAAAATGAAGGACAGCAGTAAAACGTTTATGAAAATTTGAATTTTTTCACCAAGCCATAACAAAAAAATGTTATTCTCATTGAATCAAATTTTTATTCACAACACAATATTTAAAGTATAAGATATTAGAAATTGGCCTCAATTCACTACCATACTGGAGATAATAAGACAAAGAAAACGTACCCCCACACACCGATTTTGCCTTATTAAGGTGTAGAGATAGGTTTTCACAATGAGAAAGTTATCTTAGTCCTAAAGTTACCTCCTCTGTAGTTATTTTCACATGCAGTTAATTAACAGCCTGGCCTATATGCAATTCTCTTTTTCTCCTAAGTTGTCTCCTAGGTGATAATTTTTCATCTTCTATGTAAAATAACTTTTCAGCATTTAACAATTGAAAAAAGTACCAAAAGTAGTAGAAAAAGTCCTGCCAAAATTATTCTGTGTATTTTCTTGCTTGCTGGGGGTTTAAAAGGCAATTTTTTGACAAGGTGTGAAAATATTAACTTAGAGAAAACTAAGGAGAAAAAGTGAATTGCATATGGGCCCCTGTCTTTAACTTTAGAATTCTGTAGTTATTTTAAGGATTGAAATGTTAACTTTAGATATCTCACCTTAACTTAAAGACAGAAGAGGTAAGTTTACTCCATGCCTTATCACCATGGTGATAACACTAGAAAGAGCTCAGAAATGTTATTAAAGACAAGAGAGTTAACTTTAGGTTTTCCTAAAGTAAATTGTTTCCTGAATACGACATGCTTTATCACCATGGTGATAACTCTAGAAATGTTATTAAAGACAAGAGATAAGCTTAGTGAATTGAGGCAATTGTCTGAAGTGCCTTTCTTTTTCCTGCATTAGAAATATATTAAAAAAATGCTGGTATGTATGTATGTATGTATATGTATGGTATGGTATGCATGCAAATGAGCTAGTCAAACAGCAAATTAAACACAAGCCATGTTCTGCAAAGTAAATAGAAGGTGTAAACTATCTGTCTGAGAAAATGTTGAGGATAACATTTCAGTGCTAAAAAGTTCAAAGGGTCATTGCTAGTAGAATTAAGCTGATTTTACATCAGACTGTCATGGCTGCTGTTTACAATTTTGTCTTAAAGATGCAGTGGCGTAGCTAAGGAGCTTTGGTCCCCGATACAAGTTTTACATTGAGGCCCCCCAAGCACTCTATACATAACAATTGATATGGCACACCAAAACCTGCCAATGTCAACTACAGTATCAGAGTTAACCACTTGAGGACCGTGGGCTTTACCCCCCTTAAGGACCAGGAACTTTTTTTCCATTCAGACCACTGCAGCTTTCACGGTTTATTGCTCGCTCATACAACCTACCACCTAAATGAGTTTTGGCTCCTTTTCTTGTCACTAATAAAGCTTTCTTTTGGTGCTATTTGATTACTGCTACGATTTTTACTTTTTATTATATTCATCAAAAAAGACATGATTTTTGACAAAAAAATGATTTTTTTAACTTTCTGTGCTGACATTTTTCAAATAAAGTAAAATTTCTGTATACATGCAGCGCGGAAAATGTGGACAAACATGTTTTTGATAAGAAAAAAACCCATTCAGTGTATATTTAGAATCAGAATCAGAATTTATTATCGCCAAGTACAACGGTGGATTGTACCTGGAATTGGTTTTGGCGCATACAGGGTCGTTGGTGAAGAAACAAAAAAAAAGTAAGAGATACATACAGTTAAGCATGGCACATACATAGACATGGGACAAGCATACATAGAACAACATTACAGCTTGTGCATACAGTTAAGCAGAGTGCAGCATCACATACAGTTAAGCATGGTACATACATATAGACAATAAAAGCAAAAATAAAAGCAAACAGAGCATTACAGCATACGTATGGTTAACTTAATACAAACATAGCAAGGCAAACACTGATAGCAGGAACAGAAAAGAGTGGGACTGGAGGAGCAGCCTGAGAGCTGATATGAGCGCTGCCATTTTCGGCACTGGACGCTACACAGCGACACACTCCCAACAAGACAGGTGCTACCGACTGTCCACGAAAGAAGAAACTGAGGAAGCTGAGGGGCATCATGATGGAGGCGGACAGCAGAGTTCACTCGGACCAGGTTGCCCGAGGAGAAGCGCTCCTGATTTCAAGTCCGCACAGCTGAGTAGTGAGGGTGCAGACACAGTGGGGGCCCTGTGGGGCCAGGGTGCACCCGGGGGCACCTTTGGGTGGTGGATGTGGGGCCAGCCTGGCTGGGCAGCAGTGGTGGACAGGCCAGGGGGGTCCAGTGGGGTCCGGGGGCACCTTGGGCGGTGGATGTTGGGCCTGGGGCCACCCTGGCTGGGCAGCAGTGATGGACAGGCCAGGGGGGTATTTCCCTTGGTAGTGGCAGGACACATAAGGGGGGAGCAGCATCATCCCTGTGGCTGCGTGGTAGCCTACCTCCCGCAAGTAGAATTTCCGTTCCGGGGGAGCAGCAGTGAACAGACACATGTCGGCGAAACAGCTGCAGGCCACGTGGACAGGCCCGACCCAGGACTCCTGGCCGATCGGCGAGGCGAAGGAGCAGGAGCCAGAGCCTCAGAACGCAGCTGCTGGCAGGTGGCAATCACCCCAGTGGCACTGTGAGGGGGGGGACCCGGTGGTGGAGGGCGGAAGGCACCTGGCAGTGGAGCACACTCGACGGTGACCGAGACTGCACCGACCCCGGAGTCTCCTGGCCTCCCTGGATGATCCCGTGGGCAGCGGTGGGTTCACGTCTGGGCTCCCCTGACTAGGGGAGCGCGCCGATCGGCTCCGCAGATGAGGGTGGCATGCCGCCCAAACAGCTGATGGGGGCGGCAGCGCGGCCAATGGAGTCCTGCGTCGGCCTTGTGACTGGGATGTGTGGAGGACAGGGTCTCTCCGCAGGGAGCCGTCGCGGATGACGAGCTGCGGGGCTGTGATGAGACGTGCGGGTGGCAAAGCCGGTTGTCTGGCCACGGCGGTGTAGATCAGCAGGCTCCGTCCTGCTTCCTGATGTCTGCTGCGGTGCTTACTGGGTCTTGCACGTGGGTCGCGAACAGCTGATGTTCACGCGGACCGCGACCCGATGGCTGGTGCCGAGCCAGCATATCCTCCTCCAGCGTATCCTCCTCAGCGTGAAAGAGGGGCTCAGAGGTGAGCAGAGAGGAGATTACATGTTTAGAAAAGTAAAAGACCGGAGCCCTGTGGCCGCGGCGACCGAGTCCGGCGCCATCTTGAATCCTGTGTTTATTGGTTTGGGTAAAAGTTATAGCGTTTACAAACTATGGTGCAAAAAGTGAATTTTCCCATTTTCAAGCATCTATGACTTTTCTGTCGGAAAATGACACTTTGTGACAAAAAAAAAATAAATAAAAAGTTTCCATTTCTTCTAACTTGTGACAAAAAAAAATGAAATCTGCCACGGACTCACCATGCCCCTTTCTGAATACCTTGAAGTGTCTACTTTCCAAAATGGGGTCATTTGTGGGGTGTGTTTACTGTCCTCGCATTTTGGGGGGTGCTAATTTGTAAGCACCCCTGTAAAGCCTAAAGGTGCTCATTGGACTTTGGGCCCCTTAGCGCAGTTAGGCTGCAAAAAAGTGCCACACATGTGGTATTGCCGTACTCAGTAGAAGTAGTATAATGTGTTTTGTGGTGTATTTTTACACATACCCATGCTGGGTGGGAGAAATATCTCTGTAAATGACAATTTTTTAATTTTTTTTACACACAATTGTCCATTTACAGAGAGATTTCTCCCACTCAGCATGGGTATGTGTAAAAATACACCCCAAAACACATTGTACTACTTCTCCTGAGTATGGCGATACCACATGTGTGGCACTTTTTTGCACCCTAACTGCGCTAAGGGGCCCAAAGTCCAATGAGTACCTTTAGGATTTCACAGGTCATTTTGAGAAATTTCGTTTCAAGACTACTCCTCACGGTTTAGGGCCCCTAAAATGCCAGGACAGTATAGGAACCCCACAAATGACCCCATTTTAGAAAGAAGACACCCCAAAGTATTCCGTTAGTAGTACAGTGAGTTCATAGAAGATTTCATTTTTTGTCACAGATTTTATTTTTTGTTTCAAGACTACTCCTCACGGTTTAGGGCCCCTAAAATGCCAGGGCAGTATAGGAACCCCACTAATGACCCCATTTTAGAAAGAAGACACCCCAAGGTATTCCGTTAGGAGTATGGTGAGTTCATAGAAGTTTTTATTTTTTTTTTGTCACAAGTTAGCGGAAATTGATTTTAATTGCTCTTTTTCACAAAGTGTCATTTTCCGCTAACTTGTGACAAAAAATAAAATCTTCTATGAACTCACCATACTCCTAACGGAATACCTTTGGGTCTCTTCTTACTAGAATGGGGTCATTTGTGGGGTTCCTATACTGCTCTGGCATTTTAGGGGCCCTAAACCGTGAGGAGTAGTCTTCTAACCAAATGTCGCAAAATGACCTGTGAAATCCTAAAGGTACTCATTGGACTTTGGGCCCCTTAGCGTACTTAGGGTGTAAAAAAGTGCCACACATGTGGTACCGCCGTACTCAGAAGAAGTAGTATAATGTGTTTTGGGGTGTATTTTTACACATACCCATGCTGGGTGGGAGAAATATCTCTGTAAATGACAATTGTTTGATTTTTTTACACACAATTGTCCATTTACAGAGATATTTCTCCCACCCAGCATGGGTATGTGTAAAAAAGAATACACCCCAAGGTATTCCGTTAGGTGTATGGCGAGTTCATAGAAGATTTTATTTTTTGTCACAAGTTATTGAAAAATGACACTTTGTGAAAAAAAAACAATAAAAATCAATTTCCGCTAACTGACAAAAAATAAAATCTTCTATGAACTCGCCATACACCTAACAGAATACATTGGGGTGTCTTTTTTCTAAAATGGGGTCACTTGTGGGGTTCCTATACCGCCCTGGCATTTTACGGGCCCAAAACCGTGAGTAGTCTGGAAACCAAATGTCTCAAAATGACTGTTCAGGGGTATAAGCATCTGCAAATTTTGATGACAGGTGGTGTATGAGGGGGCGAATTTTGTGGAACCGGTCATAAGCAGGGTGGCCTTTTAGATGACAGGTTGTATTGGGCCTGATCTGATGGATAGGAGTGCTAGGGGGGTGACAGGAGGTGATTGATGGGTGTCTCAGGGGGTGGTTAGAGGAGAAAATAGATGCAATCAATGCACTGGGGAGGTGATCGGAAGGGGGTCTGAGGGGGATCTGAGGGTTTGGCCGAGTGATCAGGAGCCCACACGGGGCAAATTAGGGCCTGATCTGATGGGTAGGTGTGCTAGGGGGTGACAGGAGGTGATTGATGGGTGTCTCAAGGTGTGATTAGAGGGGGGAATAGATGCAAGCAATGCACTGGCAAGGTGATCAGGGCTGGGGTCTGAGGGCGTTCTGAGGGTGTGGGCGGGTGATTGAGTGCCCTAGGGGCAGATAGGGGTCTAATCTGATGGATAGCAGTTAGTGTTGGGCGAACAGTGTTCGCCACTGTTCGGGTTCTGCAGAACATCACCCTGTTCGGGTGATGTTCGAGTTCGGCCGAACACCTGGTGGTGTTCGGCCAAACTGTTCGGGGTTCGCCCGAACTGTTGAATGCATGGCCGAACATGGCCGAACAGGGCCCCTGTTCGGCCGAACAGGGCCCTGTTCGGCCGAATACTGCCCCCCTATGGGGTCGCAGGCATAAGGGGGGAGCATGCCCCGGTCGCGGGGGGGGTCGGAAATTCCCCCCACCCCCTCCGCTAGCGCTCCCCCCTCTGCCCGCTTCCCCATAAAAAAAGTTATAGTACCTGGTGGCTGGCAGTGGAGTGAGGAGGAGGAGGAGGAGTCCGAGTAGCAGAGTGGCGTTGAGGCCGGGCAGCGGGCGGTTCGGGCGGTTCAGCGCTAGTACCTTGTGGTACTTCCGCCCTTTCTCTGACCTCACGTCCTCTGCGTGATGACGCATACGAGGGTACGCGTGATGCGTACCCTCGTATGCAGAGGACGTGAGGTCAGAGAAAGGGCGGAAGTACCACAAGGGTACTAGCGCTGAACCGCCCGCTGCCCGGCCTCAACGCCACTCTGCTACTCGGACTCCTCCTCCTCACTCCACTGCCAGCCACCAGGCACCAGGTACTATAACTTTTTTTATGGGGAAGCGGGCAGAGGGGGGAGCGCTAGCGGAGGGGGTGGGGGGAATTTCTGACCCCCCCCGCGACCGGGGCATGCTCCCCCCTTATGCCTGCGACCCCATAGGGCCCCCATGTTCGGGGGTCCCATTGACTTCCATTGAGTTCGGCGTTCGGGCCGAACATGCCGAACATCTGGCCCATGTTCGGCCTGTTCGGCCCGAACCCGAACATCCAAGTGTTCGCCCAACACTAATAGCAGTGACAGGGGGTGATTGATGGGTAATTAGTGGGTGTTTGGAGGAGAGAACAGATGTAAACAATGCACTTGGGAGGTGATCTGACGTCGGATCTGCGGGCGATCTATTGGTGTGGGTGGGTGATCAGATTGCCCGCAAGGGGCAGGTTAGGGGCTGATTGATGGTTGGCAGTGCCAGGGGGTGATTGATGGGTGGCAGTGCCAGGGGGTGATTGATGGGTGGCAGTGACAGGGGGTGATTGATGGGTGATTGACAGGTGATGGACAGGTGATCAGTGGGTTATTACAGGGAAGAACAGATGTAACTAATGCACTGGCGAATTGATAAGGGGGGGTCTGAGGGCAATCTGAGCGCGTAGGCTGGTGATTGGGTGCCCGCAAGGGGCATATTAGGGTCTGATCTGATGGGTAACAGTGACAGGTGGTGATAGGGGGTGATTGATGGGTAATTAGTGGGTGTTTAGGGTAGAGAACAGATGTAAACACTGCACTTGGGAGGTGATCTGACGTCGGATCTGCGTGCGATCTATTGGTGTGGGTGGGTGATCAGATCGCCCGCAAGGGGCAGGTTAGGGGCTGATTGATAGATAGCAGCGCCAGGGGGTGATTGATGGGCGGCAGTGACAGGGGGTGATTGATGGGTGATTGACAGGTGATCAGTGGGTCATTACAGGGAAGAACAGATGTAACTAATGCACTCAGGAATTGATAAGGGGGGGGGGGTCTGAGGGCAATCTGAGCGTGTAGGCGGGTGATTGGGTGCCCGCAAGGGGCAGATTAGGGTCTGATCTGATGGGTAACAGTGACAGGTGGTGATAGGGGGTGATTGATGGGTAATTAGTGGGTGTTTAGGGTAGAGAACAGATGTAAACACTGCACTTGGGATGTGATCTGACGACGGATCTGCGGGCGATCTATTGGTGTGGGTGGGTGATCAGATTGCCCGCAAGGGGCAGGTTAGGGGCTGATTGATGGGTGGCAGTGACAGGGGGTGATTGATGGGTGATTGATGGGTGATTGACAGGTGATTGATAGGTGATCCGGGGGATAGAGGTATACAGTACACAGGGGGGGGGGGGGGTCCGGGGGGGGGGGGGTCTGGGGAGAATCTGAGGGGTGGGAGGTGATCAGGAGTCCCCAGGGGGCAGTTTAGGGTTAAAAAAAATAGCATTGACAGATAGTGACAGGGAGTGATTGATGGGTGATTAGGGGGGTGATTGGGTGTAAACAGGGGTCTGGGGGTGGGCAGGGGGGGTCTGAGGGGTGCTGTGGGCGATCAGGGGGCAGGGGGGGGATCAGTGTGCTTGGGTGCAGACTAGGGTGGCTGCAGCCTGCCCTGGTAGTCCCTCGGACACTGGGACCACCAGGGCAGGAGGCAGCCTGTATAATACACTTTGTAAACATTACAAAGTGTATTATACACTTTGTATGCGGCGATCGTCGGGTTAACATCCCGCCGGCACTTCCGTATGGCCGGCGGGATGTTGCGGCGGGTGAACGGAGTCAGGCGCCGGCGGAGGATCGCGTCACGGATGACGCGATCGCTCCGCCCATTCCCCTACAAGGACCGCCGCCTCTGTGGGTGAGCTGGTCCTTGCGGGCTCCACTTCCTGGCCGCCCCTGTGCGTTAGGCGGTCGGGAAGTGGTTAAAGAAGTGAAAGGTGAGCAGTTTGTTAATGATTAATACTATTCAAAGTATCTATAGAAGTGATTATTATGAGCACAGGACCAATAGAAAGCTAATACTGAAGTTGAGGGAGGGCCCCTCTGGCCCAAGGGCCCCGCTGCGGTTGCAACCTCTGCACCCCCTATTGCTACACCCCTGTAAAGATGCAGTACTTAAACTAAATTTAAGAACATGATACTATGCTATCAGTGTTCTAACAGTACTACACATACAATTAATTATCTTATAAGTTTATTTTCTGTTTGGGTTTGCTTAAAAAAAGATCAGAATGATATAATTGTTAAAGTAAACTTGAAGTCACTTAAAAAAATAGACACTCACCACAGTAAGGGAAAGCCTCTGGATAGTTCAGATGCTTCCTCAATCTACATTTACCCCTTCTGTATATTTCCAAGATCCTCTGAACAATTTTCAACATTAAAGTTGAAGATTACTGCTGGCTGCACTCCCAGAGTGTGACCGCACTGCACAAATCAACCTGTGCAATAGCATGGAGCCACTTGTTCAGGGGCTTTTTTTGCTCCATGTACAAGCAGCTCCATGCTACTTCATGGATGGGTGCACAGTCACAAAGAGGAATAGGGTCACAGAGAGGTGCTGGAGGACTGTACTACTGATGGAAGTATGAATCTTTTTTAAGCCTCAGATTTATTTTAAATGCATGCAAATACACAATCCAAATTATCAACTATTTCAAAAGATTAATGTTTATGGTAATGGGATGGGGTAGAGATCTAGGACATGGGTATTCAAGGATAGGAAGGTGGTGTTAGAGAGATATATTTAGGTAACAGGGGTGAAGGGGGAAAGTAACAAATATGCAGATTGAAAAGGTCAAGGTGGGTAGGGAGAAGCAGAATGGGGTAAGCGATTGGAGGTGTGTGTGTGTGTGTGTGTGTGTGTGAGTGTGTGTGTGGGGGGGGGAGGGTAGTGGGGAGTTTAAAACCGGCTGCAGAGAATTATCTACAGTAACCTTACTGTTCACAGTTAGGCTTAAGGTGCCCATTAACAATCCAATTTCCTGAATGATTGACCATCGATCAGTAGTTATCGTTTGTGGTTTACCAATACAAAGCAAAATGATAAACAATCCAATCATTTGGAAATTTGGATCGACGGAATGATTGATAGAAGGATCATTTGTTGAATTGACAGGAGGGATAAGGGAGTGCAACCATGATTGAAGAAGTGCTGTATGTTTGCCACTTGACTTACGGCCCTCCCCTTTTACAACCAATCCAAAGATGGATGCAGAAGAAGTTGTATGATCCCTACAGTATTGTCATAGTTTCCTGTATCTAACATCATGAACTTAATTTTTTCATGGTCTTTTTATGAGGTAAAGAACAATGTGATGTGGATAATTACAGTAAACAGTCAAAAACCAGCTTCACTGTTTTAACCACTTAAAGTGTAACTGTTGGCATAAAATCAAAAATCAATTCTTTATTTTTATCTGGTAAACAAGTAATAAGGATGCTAATCAGGCAATCCAAAAGTTAAAATCTCTATTACTTTTCTTGTTTATAAATGATTGAATGATCATTCCCCAGTTTACCTGACTCTTATTTGGTACGTTGCCACAAAAATAAAGTTGCAGGGCATGCTGGGTTGTCCGTTTTTGCTTCTGTACATTAGTTAAGTCTAAGGGGAAACAAAGAAGCAAAAAAAGACAACCCAGCATGCCCTGTAACTTCCATTGTGCGGCAACGTACCATAAAAGAGTCAGGTAAACTGGGGAATGATAATTTATAAACAAGAAAAACAATAGTGATTTTAACTTTTGGATTGCCTGGTTAGCATCTTTATTACTTGTTTACCAGATAAAAATAAAGAATTGATTTTTTATTTTATGCCCGAAAGTTACACTTTAAGTCTATCTGGATGGATATATCTGTCCAGATAGACTACCCTGATGCTTCTGCGGCGGGTGTGCACTCCCACTGCATTCCGATAGCCCCGAGATCATTGAATGGGAACGTAGTTCCCATTAATCGATCTAAGTCCCCGGCAGAAAAACCGACGGCCTCTTATCAAAGGCCGTGGTCTTTCTGCACAAAAAAAGTTTCCCATCCTCTTTATAGTTCTTGGAAGCGAGTACTTTGACTTCCAGGACTTTTTGACTGTGGCTATCTTGTGACCAAATAGTAAAACTACACCCAAATGCATTTTTTATTAAATAAACACATAATATTACATTTATAATTAAGCAAAATGTGTCACCCAACGAAAGCCTAAATGGTGGTGGAAAAGACAAGATATAGATCATTTCAGTGTGATAAGTAGTGATACAGTTATTGGCGAATGAATGGGAGGTGAAAGTTGCTTGGGTGCATAAGGTGAAAAAACACTGTAGGCTAAAGTGGTTAAACTGAGCAAACTGAAAGCTATATGTGCTATGGTGGTTTGTTCTTTTTGCATTTATATCATCCAGGTCTATGCATGTTGATAAAGATCTGTTTCACTTTTGTGTCTGTTTTATTTTGGCTTTGGAATGAGTTCATAATTCTTTTTATACAATTACAAGAGCGGCGTAAATAAATTATGAAGAAACAGGTTGCCTCAGTATGTCACTAATGATCTCAATCTCTTACTTATGCAGTTTTGACTGCCTTAGGTACAACAAAACCAGAGGCACATCATATGCTTTGTCACAATAATCCTTATTCAAATGCAATTCTGAGTTTTGCACATTGTTTCTTTTCTAAAGAACATCATTCTCCCTTAATTTGTTTTGATTTGTTAACTTTTGTATGCAGGAATAGCTATGATACAGTAGCTTACTGCTATTTGAAGCAGCCGGTGTAGCAAAGTCAAATTACCATTTCAAAGTTGAATCATAAAAGCAAAAGAAAAAAGGTTTGTAAAACCTATTCACTCCTCAAAAAACAGTTTTTGTTTAATCACTTGAAGTTTAAAAAAAGATCTCTGTTACCTTACACGTCGCAATTTTTTTTTTTTATCATTAGCAATGAAAATGAGAAGACTGACATTATGAATTAAAGAATGTGCTAAGAAAATGACCTATTTATTTTAGGACATGCAATGACATTGAAAGAAAAGTTGCTTTGTTTCACATTTCAGGAATATTAGGGTACATTTAAGGTGACTTAAAGAGACTCTAAAGCCACTTAAAAATGGCTTTTTCCTTTTAATTATGTTAGGCATGTTTGGCCCTGTTAAAACGCTGCTATCCCATGGCAGAATTGGGATTTCTTACCCCCCCCCCCAAATCCCCTGTGTAAAATCCATGACTTTCTTGGTCATGGATTTTGCTGCCCAGGGAGGCAGAGCTTTCGGCTGCAGCTCTGCCTCTATGCACATCAATCAGTGCGTATCTCCGCCTCTCCCTCGCCTCTCTCAGTGAAAGAAGACTGAGAGGGGTGGGGAGAGGCGGCGATCCGCACTGATAGATGCGTGTAGCGGCAGAGCTGCAGCCAAAAGCTCTGCCTCTCATGGAAGCACTCCCCGCAGTGTGCCCCATGGGATTTGGGGGGTAAAAAACCCTCGTTCTGCCATGGGATAGCAGCGTTTTAACAGGGGCAAACATGCCTAACATAAATAAAAGGTAAAAAGCCTCAGACTCTCTTTAACAGTGGTGATTGAACGTTTATGAACTGATTATAATTTTCAGTATTTCTGCATAAGTACAATCTAAAAATGTTATCCTTATTGTGCAAGTCCTAAAAATAGATATCTCAATTTAACAACTGACTTTAAAACATTATACTTGTTCAATCATGTATTGAGAAAATGAATCCAAAGATACATATTTGTGTGCAACAAAGGCGTGTGAACCTTTGCTTTCAGTAAGTGATATTTTGCTTTAATTGGTCATAAAGTAGAACAACTCAATTTTTTTATAATAGCTGGACAGTCCTGCAAATTATACTGCATACGTTATTTGTATGCTCCACAGAAAAGCATGGTTATCTATAAATTCACCGCAGGGTAGTCACTGAAAGTGTGCGTAGGTGTATAGGATTTTTTGCTATAGGATAGAGTTGGCACACTATATCAATAAGGTCTTTGGGTGCTTGATAGTGTGATACAGGCAATATCACCAATCATAAAGTAAGCAAGGTCCATCAGCACACCAATTTCAAGGTTACAGCACAGTCTTTACTGTGCCCAAAATCACAATGAGTCCACAATTTGGGAACCTCAATAGTTCTCTCTTTTTCCAGGCATGTGGCATGCCTGGAAAAAGGAAGAACCTGTGAGGCTCCTGAAACAATTGTCAGACTCGGTTTTGGCCACAATAAAGAGTCTGCTGCAACCCTGACATTGGTGTGCTGATGGAGATGTTTGTTTTAGGCCTATAGGAGTGTTATTTACAGTTTTGTATTAAATTATTGTATCATAATATTTTACCTAGCATTCTATAACGAGCATGAAAGCATCTGTAACCATATCCTAACATTGTGTTTGTCGGTCCTTTTCCTTAGATGACCTCTACTTCAGATTTAGCTTAAAGGGAATCTGAGGTGAGAGACATATGGAGGCTGACAGTGCTGTCCATAATTATTCCTACCCCTGGAAAATGTTGACTTAAAGTTATGTGTGCAGTGTCCGTTGGATTGTCTGCCTGAGACAATGCCACCAGCAGAGCCCAGATTCACCAGGATGGCCTTGGTGGTGATCCTTGGATTCTTTTTCACCTCTCCCACTATCCTTCTAGCCAGCATAGGTGTCACTTTTGGCTTCCGACCACGTCCTCTGAGATTTTCCCCAGTGCGGAACATCTTGTATTTTTTAATTATACTTTGTATAGTTAAAAAATAGCCACTGGAACCTGAAAACATTTAGAAATGGCCCTGTAGCCTTTTCCTGACTTGCCACAATGCGCAGCTGCAGGTCCTCACTGAGCTCCTTTGTCTTAGCCATGACTGTCCACAAACCAACTGCGGAGAGCTGCTGTTTTTCACCTGTAGAGTTGATTAAAACCCAATTAATCAGGGTAATTATTATTAGTTTGATTAGGAGGCATTAGAACAGCTTGGACTATTTGGAATAGGTATAGAACTTTGTGAAGGGTATGAATACTTTTGGACTGGACACTTTTTGCTCAAATGTAAATAAAAGCTGAGAAATGTTTTTTTTCCCCACAATAATGCCTCTTGTACATCCTCTTATCTTTTGGGAGACACCTATTTCCCGTCAAAAAATTACTTGCTGGTTGAATAAAAGTAACATTAAGTTACTAGGGGTATGAATAATTATGGGCAGCGCTGTATACAGGTAGTCCCCGGTGTACGAACGCCCAACTTACGAACGACCCGCCAATACGAATGTCTGCCGACCGGCCGTGATGACGTCACACAGCCGGGGACTACCTCTTCTGCTGCTGTTCCTTAAGCAGAGTAGGCACAGCGGAAGCTAGATAGGGGACATCTCACCTGTTCCATGCCGGTGTAACGTCCCATCGTGCTGCGCGGCCCGTCCTCTCTCCATTCACTGTCCCCCCAGTGGCTTCTCATACATCACATAATGACGCAATCAGGAGAAGCCCCCCAGTGGCGGCTCCTCCTGATACGTCATTATGCAACGCATGAGAAGCCACTGGGGGGACAGGGAACGGAGAGAGAGGATGGGCCATGCAGCACGATGGCTTCCGCTGCGCCAACTTTGCTTAAAGAATGGGGCAAAGGTGACAGAGGAGACAGAGGTGACAAAGACAAATAGACAAGACAAATAACATTTATATCGTGCTTTTCTCCTGGCGGACTCAAAGCGCCAGAGCTGCAGCAACTAGGACACGCTCTATAGGCAGTAGCAGTGTTAGGGAGACTTGCCTAAGGTCTCCTACTGAATAGGTGCTGGCTTACTGAACAGGCAGAGGAGGAGACAGAGGAGACAGAGGACAAAGGAGGCACATGGGAGACACACAAGGGAGACACAGGGGCGAGAGATGAGCCAGAGGGGGACACTGGAGGAACAAAGGACAGAAATGGCACAGCGTCTCGACTTAAGAACGGATTCAGGTTAAGAACGAACCTACAGTCCCTATCTCGTTTGTTAACCGAGGACTACCTGTATTTTGTTTTAAATGATGCACGTTGCTTGGATTTCATGTTGATCCTCTGCCTCTAATACTTTTAGTCATATACCCCAAACAAGCATGCAGATCAGATATTTCTGCCAAAAATCTGACTAGATTAGCTGCATGCTTTTTTCAGGTGTGTGATTCAGTTAGTAATTGTTTAAATGAAAATAAATATGGTTGCCTCCATATCTCGCTCACCTCGGGTTCCTTTTAATTTGGAGTGCAGACATTCAGCTAATGATTGTGTGTACAATACTTTCTTCCAGCAGTGTATTTGTATTGCATGTTGTACTACTTTACTGGCTAGTTTGTATGTTCTTTTATCAGGGAGATTAAAACCCAGTGGGCATTTAGTCTGGATTAGCATTTTATATGGTACTAGGTGACCTAAGCCCGTTTAAAAACGGGCTGTAGGTCTGTGTCGAATCCCCATCCCATCCCCTCTCCTCCACTCCCCTCTCCTCCCACCTCCCCTCTCCTATCCCGCCCGCTGACCCTCCGCACACCCACTGACATGCCGCCGGCTCTGCTTCCTGGTCCCACGCTATCCCTGTGTAGCATTGTCCGTGCTGCGCAGTGCGCACATGCGCACAACGGTTCAGCATGGACAACGCTACAAAAGGACAGTGCACGGACACAGGGGTTTTATTATATAGGATTCTGTTTCTTACCACTCCAGACTAATGAAATATAGGCTGAATCAATGTATTTAACATCTGAATGTTGTATCAATAATGGAAGAGTTTGTAGCAGATAAGATTCATGGAAAACTAATCATTTTAAATAGATGACATCTCCCTGACAACGAAAAATATCAGGTCTTTCCATTAATTTACTTCTTTGATCATTTCTGTATAATTGGTATATAATTAAGATTGCAGATGTGTGTCACTTCTCTTGTCATTATAATGCCTAAGCATGTTATGAATTTCAGTGCACGTTTAATCCCAAGGATAGTATTTCCTTTCTATGATAATTAATTTTTAGGCCAGAAAATGAACCAAACTGATTGATACATTCTGTTAATTTAGAAAGATCCCTTGCAGGATCAGACAAAAATAAAAGTATGTTATCTGCAAACAGTGATGACTTGAGTGTAATGTTCCCAATCTTCTCCCCCTAAATAATTATAAATTTGGACAAGGCTCTACATAATGAAATAAAATAAAAAAAAAACAACAACAGAGGGGATAACTGCTCTCCCTGGTGATTCTCTTTTAGGAGAGAATATCAAGTTAAGAAACTTGGTGCACATATATCATAAACCAACCTGTGAAACACATTGCCAGCATATCTTTCTTGACTCAAAACCAGTTTAAACTGGTTTAACCACTTAAGAACCACGGGATTAAACCCCCTAGTGACCAGGCTATTTTTTTTACTGCAGGCCTCTGCAGCTTTAAGGGCTCACTGCAGGATTGTACAACTCAGCACATAAGTGATCTCCCCCCCTTTTCTGCCACCAACAGAGCTTTCTGTTGGTGGGCTCTGATCGCTGCTGGGGTGTTTGTTTGTTTTTTGTAAATATTTGGGGTTTTTGTAATACAAATGTTTTTTTTTATTTCTCCGATACCTCCCCCCTCCCCCACCAGCCAATCACAGTGATTGGCTCTCATAGACATCAGCCTCAAGATCACTTCCTAAGCCTCCATAGGGGACAGTCGAGTGACTCGGCTGTCCTCAGTACAGCGTTGCCGTAGATCGCAGCGCTGTACAATGTAAATAGATGGCGGTTTCTCTGTCTAACAGTCTCCTAACAGCGATCACTGCTGGAAGACTGATGGCAGAGCGGAGCTCCATCATTAAAAGCGAAGATGTGCACGAATCGACACGCGCGATCTCCTGCAAAACCCAACCCCAGGACGTCACGCCAATTGGCGTGGTCGGCAAGGGCTTAAACTGATGAAGGCCTCTGCATTCAAAGACAATATAGCTACTGTGACTGAAAGGCTCTAGACAGTTTCTGATTTTTTTTCTAAGAACTGTTTACATTTTCTGGATGTTTATCACTGCATATCTGCCCTTTATAAACCCTGCTTTAGAGGAATAATTAGTTTAGGCATCTGAAGTGTTGTGTTGTCAGCTAGTATTTTTTATATTGTATTTAATGTCCTCTGACAATGATAAAATGGAATGAAAGGATCTTGCAATCATAGGGTCTTCATCATTTGGTTTTGTTACAAGCCAATATAAGCTTCAGTACTAGATGTGGGGAACCGCTGCTAAATCATTACCTGCTTCTAAATTGCTGCAAGTGAAGTTTGTATAACGCTTAATACTTTCAACTGAATTCCTATGACATTTTGTTTTGGCATGGCACCTTACCTAACCTTGAGTCTCGGAGCACTTTTAGTACTTATTTATTGATTAATGGGGCATTTAACATATCTATGTCAACTTGAGACAAAACAGAAATAAATCCTTGATTTATCAGAAGGCTCCCACCCTCCAATGCTGTAATGTCATTGGGGTATGTAACATAGTAAAAAAAAAGGTACTGCTTCATCTCAAATAGTTCCCCCAGCTTAGCTCCTGATTTTAGAGGAAGGTTGACTAGAAGTATCAACATCACATGCCAAAAAAAGGGCAAAGGTGGCCAAATACCAAAGCTACTGGACAATCAAGACAATCTCAAAAAGTGATCCTAGACATTTTTGAAACACAGTTGTAAACCTCAGGCATAATTACAAAGGCAAGGATCACACAAACTGTAGATGATGGGAGCCAGTATCCTACTAAACCCAAAGTTGATCAGCTGAAAGTTTCACAGATATCCAGATCACAATTTTTTAAATTATTACATTTGAATTTGGTTGCAGCAGATATTAAATATTCCATGGAATATGCTATATCCTCTACTAGCGAAGAGCTCCAAAGCTTAGGCACCAAAATAGGAACCTTATATTGTGCTGACAATTGAAGAGATGGTGAAATAAAATGTTTAAAATATGAAGCTTCCAAACAGGCCTCAACTACAGCAGGCATTTTGAATTGATTGAAGACCTTTACAATAGAGTTCACAGGTGCAATTTACAAATTAAAAGGTATTCATAAAACTTTGGGACAGCAACATTTTAGGGACGCTTTACAGACAATATTCAGTAAGCTGCTACAAAGACCAAAGGAGGCTACAACTGACAAGGGCCTCAATTCACTAAGATCATGCTGGAGATAATAAGGCAAGAGAAAACTTACCACCACACATCAATGGTATTTATTAGTGTTAATTCACTGAAGAAGCTTGCCTTATTAAGTTGTAGAGATAAGTTTTCACATTGAGAGAGTTACCTTATCACTTCAGTCCTTAAGTTACCTCATCACTTCAGTCCTTAACTTACCTCCTCTGTAGTTATGTTCACATGCAGTTAATTGACAGCCTGTTTTTAACTTTAGAATTTTGTAGTTATTTTAAAGATTAAAATGTTAACTTTAGAGATCTCTCCTTAACTTAAACACAGAAGAGTTAAGTTTACTCCATGCCTTATCACCATGGTGATAACACTAGAAACAGCTCAGAAATGTTATTAAAGACAGGAGATAAGCTTAGTGAAATGAGGACATGGTCAGAGTGCATACGGCACGTCAACCAAAAGGAGCAGAATCTGACATGAGCTATAATATGCTGCTTAGCCAATTTCAATAAAAAATTAAAGAGGACAGAATGAGGAAAAGCAGGGACTTAGGGTAGGTGGTGATCTTTTTCATTTCTTTTGAGATCAGAATACAACAGCAGAAATTACTTGGGCCTTTGTTACACAGTCATAGAAAAAAGGGACATGCAAAAAAATTATAGATCAGGAACTAACCCAAAGGTGAAGCCTCAATGCTGATCCTAATTAAGGAATAGTGGCTTAATTGATGGTTTTGTTAAATTTAGCATACATTATCAGCTCTTTGAATTTTCTTGAATAACTTGGCTCTTTAGAAAACACAAGCTTTTTGTTTGCATCCCCCCAGTTGATTAATCAACTACCCAACCAACTGCCTCCAATCCAGACATCATTGCCCATCTGCAATTAACCTTTTCTCCTGAGATTTCTCCTAGGAGATAATTTTTCTTCTTCTATTAAATTAACTTTCTGGTACTCCGCATTTGAAAAAGTACCAACAATTAGAGCAAAGAGTACTATCAAAAAAAATTGTGAGTGTTTTCTTGCTTTCTGTTGGTTTAAAAGGCAGTTTACACAAGGGGCCTGATTCAATTCACTTTTACTCTGAAGTTTTACCCTAAAAGGTCATGCAATTTTTATCTGCAGATGACTGGCCAACTACTTCCATGTAGCATGAGAACATACCTACACAGCCTGTTCATAGTGTTCAAAATCTGTTGGCACTCGTACTACGTGGCAGTGGTAAAATTGGCCAGTCATCTACAGATTAAAATTGGATGTGTGATATTCAGTGATAGTGAACCTTAGTGATATTTTCACAACTTATAAATAAAATGCTTTTTAAGCTACCAGGCAGCAAATAAGAAAAATACTCAGAATAATTTTGACAGTACTTTTTCACCTATTTTTTGGTACTTTTTAGTTGCAGAGAGCTGAAAACCTATTATTATAATTATTGATTTATAAAGCGCCAACATATTCTGTGGCACTGTACAAAGTAGGAAAACAAACAATGGGTATATAATGATACAGACAATGATATACATCAAATATGGACACTAATACAAAATACAGAACTGGTGATTACAATGACAGATGTAACATGATGAATAAAATGTATAACTGAGCAGTGCTGCTCATCAGGATTCCGGATATCCGGGTAACCCGAATATCCGAACTTTTTTACGCTATCCGGATCGGATTCCAGATTCCAGATTTCTGCAGAAATCCAGCTAGCTATCTGCGGATATTTGGCCGCATAACCCGGATATCTGCGGATATTACGGATATCCGGATGCAAAATACTGTAACTAAGGAGCTGACGTCCTGGAGCCAATCAGAGGGCTCCCAGCAGAAGCCCTAGCAACCAATCACAGAGGGGAACCCTGGCCAGCCCCACCTAACCTCATTGAGCCAATCAGAGGGCTCCCAGCCTAAACCCTGGCACCCAATCACAGAAAGGAACACTGGCCAGCCCCCCTGTATAATAAGGGGGGCTTCCATGATGAGTCATATCGTCTTAGCTTGTTAAATGCTCACTGAGAGACATGCTCCAGTGCTGGTGGCCTAGCAAGGGGGCTGTACACAGTTATAAACCTAAAGCTGTTCAGTGATTAACCCCTTCACTACTATCACTACACTATTGTTAAATCGTTAATTACATTGATTGATGTTATAGTGTGACAGTCAGAGTGTGTGCTCCAGTGCTGCTGGGCCAAGGAATGTACACAATGATAAGCTGTTCAGTGATTAACCCCTTCACTATCACTACACTATTGTTGAATCATTAATTAGCTTGATGTCATTTGTGTGACAATCAGAGTGTGTGCTGCAGGCAGCTGCTATGTGTCTGTATGTGTGCTGTGCACAGGCCAGCTGCTGCCTGCTGGCCAGCTATTAGCCTTAGGTATAGGTTAGTTTAGGGATTAGGGAATGGGATTACTGTATTATTGTGTAGTTAGCACTGTAGTACTGCGGTCAGTGTGCTAGTAGTTGTTAGAGTAATAGTACTACTGTTTTAGCTTTCTACATAACTGCTGTGCTGTGAGTAGTGGCAGTGTGACAGTTAGTGTGCACTAGTGTCTTCTCCTCTGCTGTCTGACTCTCACGTGGCACTTGGCACGTGTCCTGTGGCACTTGGCACGTGTTATGTGGCACTTGGCACGTGTCACGTGTCATTTGGCATGTGTCACTTGCCACGTGTCACGTGTCACTTGCCACGTGTCACGTGTCACTTGCCACATGTCACATGGCACTTGCCAAGTGTCACGTTGCAGGTACCATGTGACACTTGGCAAATGCCACGTGACACTTGACAAGTGCCAATTGCAACGTGCCACGTCCGGCATGCTCCTGGCACACATTACACCTGCTGCGGCTGCATTGCCCTGCTCCTGCTGCCTGTGCAGCTCCCACCGCCAGGCCAGGGTGCCACAGGCCACTGATACCACCTACATTTAACCCAAAACACAATTGCTGTGTAATTTTTTGGAGATGTCTTGGCTGAAAACTGTCATGTCCAAGTTGTGCTGTTGGACTTAGGACACAATGGGCTTGATTCACTATGCGGTGCTAACCTACTTAGCACGTCTAAAGTCTTTAGGCGCGCTAACCAGGGTGCTAAGTAGGTTAGCACCGGTTTTCTCAATCAGATCGCGCGCTAAAAGTCCTATGCACGAGCTAAGTCCCATAGGCTTAAAGGTTTGCGCGCGTAAAGTTTTGCGCACAAAAAGCTCGTTTAGACGTGCTAAGGGGGTTTTCACAGGCGTGCTAACAGTTAGCACCGCTTTGTGAATCAAGCCCAATGTGGGCTGCACGACCACTGTCTGGAACCTAGGCCTAATGTTAATTGACAGCCATTTTTTTTTGGGGGGGGGGGGGATTTCAATTCCCCACATCATCAATTAGTGTTCCCCTTTACAAAATAATGATGCTACATGCCTCATATACCCTAAAAAAGTTTTTAAAGAGGCACTTAAGCCAATTAAAAAAAATGAGTTTTACTCACCTGGGGCTTCCCTCAGCCCCGTGCAGCTGTCCGGTGCCCTCGCAGCCTCGCTCCGATCCTCCTGGACCCGCCGGCGACCACTTCCGGTTTTGCCATCAGGCATTCCCAGCCACAATAGCTCCCTCTATGTTGCTATAGCAGCGCTCTATGCTGCTATAGCAACATAGAGGGAGCTATTGTGGCTGGAAATGCGAAGAATCACTCGCGTTCCCAGCCTGTCGGGGCCTGACGGCGAAACCGGAAGTGGTCGCCGTCGGGTCCAGGAGGATCAGAGCGAGGCTGCAAGGGCACCGGAAAGCTGCAGGGGGCTGAGGGAAACCCCAGGTGAGTAAAACTAATTTTTTTAGTTGGCTCAAGGTTCACTTTAAAGCAATTTAAAGGCCACTTACGGTTTTCTATCCGGATATGCGAATCCGCTGGATACTAGGGTCGGATATCCGATTCGGATCGGAAAATTTTGGACTCGGATTTCCGACCCGGATCAGATATCTGGGTATCCGGATCGGGGTCAATCCAGATTTTGAAAAGGGATATCAGAGCAGCACTATAACTGAGTGCAAGCTATGAAATGAATAACAAATTCAAAGACACAGAAGGGTGAGAGAGCGCACGTGTTGTTGCATCACCGGTGAGTTAGGGGCCCGGAGAACCAAATGACAGCTCTCCCTGTTGCCGCTAAACTCCCCTGGTGTTAAATACTATTCCCCCTCCAAGTTATCTCAACTCAGAGGGAAATGTAATTCGGAATTACAGTTACGCGGCCCATGCAGCATAACATTGCTGCTATGGGCCGCTTGGTTTCGGTGCCCAGCAGTGAGCTCTGTGCTCTGAAACCACCTGCTTCAGACGGTGAGAAAGTACTGCCCTTGGAAGCTTACAATCTGAAGGAATTCGGGGAAAGAAGAGGTGGGGAAGTATGCAGTATACATACAGGCAGTGTGGAATAATAGTCACAAAGGCCAGAACCATGTCAACATTTAACAAGTAATGTAAACAATACAGATTGACTAGAAGATATTGTTTATTGAATTGGCTAACTGCAGATTCTTTCTAAAATGATATTCTGTCTTTTGGCAGACGTCTTGCTGGAGCTCGTCTCCATACCTGTGTGAAAAAGTTTTGATGTTGGACAAGTATTGCAACTGTCAACATCCATGTTCTGGTCTGATGTTATCAGATGAGGTATGTAATTAGTAGCAGATAGGTTTTAGTACATCTAGGGCAGTTTAGTGGGACCACTTATAAACTGGATGATGTTCAATGCTCTGCATGCCGCAATGGTCTGCATGTGGCGTCAGCTGCAACCAAATCTCCGGTGCTGATTTTACAGCACTCCCTGGCACATTTATAGATCATAATAGGAATTGTGGCTATAGCGAAATGCAGCTTTTCCCACTATTCACAGTGACCTGGAAGTGGAATACTAATTACCGCCGCAGGGACTTTTGCAGGTGCAGGGTGAACCATTTTTCGGCTTTGTGCCCAAATCTCCCGGCGGCTTAATCATATGTATGCGCATGGCAGTGCCTTTGTAAATAAGGCCCATACTAAGACTTTTATAGCCCATTCAAAAATACTTCTGTTCTGTCTGGTAAATCACAGAGGAACAACATATTTTTTGAGTCTATCACTTCTAAAAGCAGCGTGAGTGCAGCGAAATGCGTATCAATTTTAGATTTTCTTCTACAGTCTCTGCTAATTCTAATTCTCCAGCAAGTGAATCCTTTTATGAAAGTGGCTGTCAGCTTTAATTATCTGGATGTACTTTTTTCTTTGTCTGTGGCAGAGAAACAATACTCCCAACTGAATGAAGAGATACAGTCATTGGTTCACATAACATGTTCTATAAAAAAAAGAAACTACTTTGGATTAGTAAACTTTTTTCCGACTAGTTCATAAGCTTATTATTCATGTGCATTATTCAGAGTTGGATAGTACCACCATTTTAATCCTTCTGTGTGTTAACAGCTTAGAGGAGTGTAGGAAAGCCCCTGGAGGGGTTTGGCAAGCTAGTCGGGAGTCAAGAAAACGGAATTGGTTTAGCTTTTCTTCCCATAAGGACACGTATTCTGGTATTAATTTATGCACACAAAATCACAGAAGTACAATTTTTAAGCACTTTTTTTCATAGGGAAACATTTAAATCTCATTCTTTATGGACTGACATATTATCTTTATGCTTTCTATGCCTTCCATGGTGTTTAAATAGCTAAAGCACATTTGCAAGACTATTTTAGTTTTAAACATAAGTGGCACACATACAAGTCTTACAGTATAAAGTAGGTTACATATTCTTTCTTCACATGTCATTTGTCTTCTAAGAACCATTCCCAGAGATGATGCTAGGTTATCCATAATCTGAACAGCGAATCTACACATTAGCATTACACTGACAAATATATCAAACATCCATAACCGCTTTTCCCTTACAGGTAACCATTAATGGAAAAAGCCATTTTTGTTGAGTAAAAATGCATATCGTTCAGTTCAGCTCTCTATTGCAAGAATTTATGGCAAACTTTGTTTCAGCTAGCATACTTTGTTTATATGGATAGAAAATGCAGCTATTAGTGTTGCTCGGAAGGACCTGGTTTCAACTTTGAGTGGTTTCGATTCTGACTTCATGCACTTCCGATTCGACCCGTTATCAAATTATGGATGGAATCACTATTCCGATTCAAATCCGATACAGTTACCTGTAATTACAAGGTCCTGATGAGCAACTCTGGCAGTTATTAGGGCAGTGATGGCTAACCTTAGCACTCCAGCTGTGGTGGAATTACAAGTCCCATGAAGCACTGCAATACTCTGATAGCTTTAAGCATAACTCGGGGCGGCAGAGGCATGATGGGATTGGTAGTTTTGTCACAGCTGGAGTGCCAAGGTTAGCCATCACTGTATTACAGTATTGCATGTATTTCTAATAGACACAGGCATAATAGTTTGTCAAAGTTTCCTGACTGCTATGAATTATTGCAGATGTTGAAAATAAGTACCAATGTTTAAACCAGTTCAGGACCGCATGTAGTTAAAACTACGCCACACTTGTGGCTTCCTATGCCTGATGCAGAGTAGTTTTAACGCCACCCAATCCCAAAAAAGACAGCTGAGCTCCATAACTCAGTCCAGAGCCATTTTCATAGGCTCCTGGCCTCCTGATCACTGTGAGCCAATCACAGTGATCAGGAAATGTGAAAATACAAACCTCTGGTCCTCAAAGGGACCAGAGGCTCAGACCCTAAATGTGTTATGCTGCTAATTACTCATGCAGCAAAGTGGGAGATTATGTGCAACTTTTTCATATACAGATATATTGACAATTTCCTACAGAATAAAGTTCTGGTACAAATGATAGCAAGCTGCCAAAAGCAGCAGAACAGGTGTAATGCAACAAAACTAATCAGGGACATTAATAGGCAGCACTGAGGGTGATGCTAAAGGAGTGTTGCCCAGTCAAACAATACATTTTTATTTACCTTCTGCATCCTCATATGCATATAGACAAGAACAGAAGCAAAGCCACTATTTAACTACTACATCAACTCTCCAAACACTGCCTAATACACTGCCATATACTGAAAGAAGGCATTCTTGTCTATGCATGTTGCATCATATGGTAAGTTGGCATACTAGAAAAGGTTCTCTTGTTAAAGCCAGCTGCTGTGCTAGACCTATACATTCAATAAAACTGAAAGCAGTGTACAAAGTTAGCACATTAAACAGTAGCCGGGTTTCTGTTACTGTGAAAATCATATCTGTGTCTGTTAAAATCATCTCACATATTCTTTTTTAGGAGTATGAAAAAGGATAAACTGAAGATCAAAGCATGCCTAAACCATGATACTACTTCCGCCATGTCTCACAGATGGGATAACATTTTTATGTCGCTATGTGATGTTTGCCTTTTTTCAAGCATAATTTTGTATTTAAGCTAAACAGTTCTATTGTATTTTAAGTAACGGCCTTTAGGTGGCCACTAATGATCCAATCTTTTTCATCCAATTTTACCATATCTATGTACTATAAGGGTAAATTTAGTGAATTTATTGAATGGATAATTTAGTCAGTTCCCTTATATTACGTAGAAATTGTAAGATTGGATGAAAAAGATTGGAGCATTAGTGGCCACCATTATACATCCAATTATTATCCATATAAATGAAATACCTTACACGATTTTCTGATTTAAATAATATGATAAACCCTTACATAGTTACATAGTTATTTTGGTTGAAAAAAGACATACGTCCATCGAGTTCAACCAGAGAACCAGAGAAACCCTAATTAATAAAACCTATTTCTAATGTCCGTTATAATGGAAGGAAGGTACTTTGATGTCTGCAGGGGAACAACACAGCACTATAGTTCTTGAGGGCCACAGACAGACTTATTGGTCAGTAGTTCTGGCTAATCAGTGTTTTTTTATTACATTTCCAATGTCAGAGGCTTGATAGCTGCAAGTTATGTTATTTTAAATATACAACATTAAATCAGCACAATCACTAAATTGAGAAAAGCAGCCAGGTAAAATTGTCCTTCAAAACAATCACAGATATCAATAGTCAATATACCAGAGAAAATTCAAAAGCTAAGCCATTATAATCCTCTTGTGGTATCTTCACACTACAACAAGGCCCACCATTGAAAACAAAAGATGCTTACCCCAGTGTAGAGACCTGCGCTACAAGACATCTTCTCTGAAATACTCTCCTCAGTGGTGTCACAGCAGGTAGAAAAACAAATGTGTAATATACCAAGTGTACCAGGTTAAAACCACTTTTATTGTAAGGTAAAAAGCATTACATAAAACTTACTGTATGGGTCCATAGCTACAGAATCCACGGTCCATAAAACAAATCAAGCAAGTACAAGCAAGATACTGCCTCTTCTCCATCTGACTAGTTTTACAGTTATCTTTGTCGGGGTGTGATGAAATCAATTGCAAAACCATTCGGATGGAGAGGAGGCATTATCTAATTTGTACTAATTTTTGTGTTTTATGGAAAGTGGGTTATGTGGCTATGTACTCACTAAGTAAGTTTTATGTTTTGTGTAATGCCTTTAAAGTGAACCTCCACACTAAAAATCTACTCAGCAGCACTGAAAAGACTTGGTATTTCTTTAACAGTTTCACAGCATCAGAACTTTGTTTTCTTATCCAAGCCTCATTTTTAGTCACAGAAGCTAAGCTCCATCCCATCAAAGAAATCTGCCCGGGCATTTTTCCCCTGATGCTGTGCAAAGCATGATGAGATTTCTGATGCTGTTGTTCTCCTTTTGCTGTTTTGGCGTAATTTTTTTTATTTTTTATTTTTAATTTGAGATTTAAAGCCTAGCTCGGGCAGCTGGTAGGGGTGATCAGGACACAGGACAGTTGGAACTGTGTCTCATGCTCCCTGTCACCTCCTTTCAACTAAAAAGATGGCTGCCCCTATGGAATCACAAAAATGTGCCTGTTATTTTAAAACAGGGTGGGTAAGAGATTATAGGACCTATCTGTTTTAATTAACATAACTGTTGTAACTTAATGAAAGTATGTTTGTTTAGGCTGAAGTTCCCCTTTAACCTTATAATAAAAGTGGTTTTAGTGAACTACACTTTGTTTATGTGCCTGCTGGGGCAACAAGGAGAGTATTCCAGAGAAGCTACCCCAGATAGGTTTTGAGACTTTGTATTGCAGGTCATTGGGCCAAACCTTTTTTGTTTTCGGGGGTGGGAACTTGTTTTAGTGTGAAGATACCGCAAGAGGATTTCGATTTAGTGAGCCTTTGGATTAGTGCTGTGGTTTTAACCATTTACAAGTTATGTCCTTTTACAATTGTCCTGCACCTGACGCGCGTGCACACACACGCCTGCCACGTGCACACACAGACCTTGCCCTGTCCTTGGGTCCTATCCCAATGGCTGTCAATGCCTGACATGCGCAGTAGCGCAAAAGCACTGACACATGGACAGGACGCAGGGACGCTTGCAAATTATTATATACAATGTCATCCTTTCAGGCTAGGTTCACAGTGGCCAGTTGCATAACACACACATTATAATGAGTGTGAACTGCAATGGAGACTGGTCATAGACTTTAATACTAAGCCTGCATGCATCGAGTTAAAGTAACATGATCAGTTACAACACAGTAATGTGAGCAGTCTCATAGCATTGTATGGGCAGAGGTGACATTGCAGAATTATTCTGCAACCTAACTGAGCACTGTGAACTAACCCAAAAACATCTCTCAGGCTAGCGTTAATGTGCGTTATCACTTTTTTGTTGAGTTGTATTGCTGTGTTGCAACTTTAACGTCGCATCACAATGCAACGTAACAAAGAAGGCGGTAACACACTTTAATGCTTTGTTACCATCGCATAAAGAAGGTCCAGTAAAGCATACATGCAATGAACAGTATACTTTCCTGTACCTGGTTACGTGTGCGTTTAGAGGTAACGCACTGCGGCAGCACTACATGTTACAATGCGACACTAATCTTACACTGTGAACGTCCCATAGAATTCTTATTACAGTGCTGTAATCTGCATTATAAGACTTTATAACGCAGCTCCGCAACGTCCCACTGTGAACCTAGCCTAAAACACTGATGTGTATTTCTAATGAAAGAAATATGTGAAAAGTAGATTGTTTTACAAGTAATGGTTTAAAAATATATGTCTTACCCAAACTAAGTGAGTATTTTGCTGATTTATATTCAGGTATAAATTCACAAAGGTGAATGCTGCATCTTTTATTAATTTTCATTTACATTTTGTTCCAAATAGCCCTTTTCACAAAATCACTGTCCACTAAATTTGCATATGAGTTCTAAAACAAGTGCCCATTTCCAACTAAAATATGCAATAGCTTTTACAGTACTATCCATCATAATCATCATATGAAAGAGACACAATTCTTTTTGCAATTCTAATATATTCAGAATTAATAGATTCTTTCTCAGCTTCCCATTTTAGTGTTTTTATTTCCTGTATAATTTTGAGGTACCAACATCCCTGACTGAAATGAGATATTGAACAGTGCCAAATTCATTTTCCTAAATTCAATTACAATTCAGTATTTTGATTTTTTATATAAATATATATATATATATATATATATATATATATATATATATATATATATATATATATATATATATATATATATATGCATGTGTTTGCAGTAGAGGATATCAACTAGAACTAAGATCAAATTTTTTTTTTTCAGCAGGTAACCCAAACTTAGCATAGTCAATGTATCTAATATACTCTTCAAACACATTTGTAAGGCTTGGTGGTGTATTCTCCACAGTCAGCATGCAACGCATGAGCTGGCGTGGAGGAGGTACACACACTAGCACAAGGAAACAGGCTATCCCTAGTATAGTGGAGGGGAGGACTGACTCCGATAGGAGATTGTGGTGCACAGAGCCGGTGCAGATCTGACAGCCACAAACAATGCTTTCGTTATAACGTCTCAGCGCAAAGTAGCGCTGAGCGCATAAACCAGAACTGAGGAGATCAGGACAGGTAGACAGAATGAACGCTTGCTAGCTAGCGGCTACTTAGCGACAGCAAGCGTCCAAAACAAGACAGACTGGAATGAGGCAGCCAATGCGATTGCAGCGATGGCGTGCCTCACAAAGACAGGACAGGATAGTCAGGAAATAGCAGGATCAAGATAGATGAACGTAACACAGACAAATATACAATAAGTATGTTTTCCTAGCGTATTACAATTACAGCTATCAATGAAACTATTTGTAACGTCTGACTAACATATGTATATATCGGCAATGAACCGATATATGACATAAGCAGGAACGCTGACTAGGACTGGAGTAATACAGGGAACAGGACTCAGAAGGATTCGCTATCTCTTCGCAGAGATGAACGCAATACACAAACGGAAACAGAACAGGATTCAGAAGGATTCGTTATCTCTTCGCAGAGATGAACGCAATCCACAAACGGTAACAGGACAGGATTTAGAAGGATTCGTTATCTCCTCGCAGAGATGAACGCAATCCACGAACAGGACCAGGAGCAGGATACTAGCTCAGCACGGGTGCTCACGATACGCGCAAACTACCAAAACGTGCTGGAAAGCTGACTAACTGCACACAGGATATAAACAGTTCGTGTACATATACATCAGCGACACTGATGTATCAACGTAACACGAATACAAGGAAAATAATAAACGTGCTGGTATGCATACATATGGGCAATGAACCAATATATGATGCAAAACCAGCAAAGTATCTTTTAGAACAAGAAACACGACCGGGGGCTGAAGCGACAGCAAGACAGGCTTAAACTGAAGCTATGAAAACCCAAGGAAACCCTGCAGGAAGCAGATCTTTATACTGAGGTCATCCAATGGGAGCAGACATGCAGATTCCCACACAGGTGAATGATAATCAGTCACAAGCTGACAGCAGGGAAAGGCCGACAAAGCTATGCAGCTTGCATGAAAAGAGATCAGAACTACCTGAGCTGCAGCACTACTACTTCCAGCAATGCCTGCTGCAGCAGCGATCATTACAGTACCCCCGCCCTTAAAAGCGGATTCCAGACGCTTTTCAAAACTGAAATTCCCAACAAAACAGTCTGACTGATAATTCATGATGACCGGGACAGCCCGGCAAGACCGAATTCCAGAATCAGTCCCCACAAGACTGGACCCATCAGAACCAGAACCTACAGAACAATGCCCATCAGTACTACAAGCCCCAGTGTGACACCCATCAGAACCATGATTTCCAGAAGAAAGCCCTCCGAAACTCCCTGAGCGATACCCACCGCCTTCCAGGAACCGTTCAAAAACGCCAAAGCCTTTGCAATGCCCACCGGGACTGTCTTTACCAACACAAAACCCACTGTTGAACCAGTCCAAGGCACCAGGACAAGTTTTCTCAGAGACCTCCCAGAACACCTTGAAGCTCCAAAGAGATCCCCATAGGTCAGAACTCCCCTTAGGCTCACATGGAGAACTATCAAGAACCCCTATGGAACCTAGGGCAATTCCCGAGTCAGGGCCACAAGGACAAACATCAAGATCAGGGCTTTCAGGGACCAGAACCATCTCTGGGCATGCAGGCAGACTGGCAACATCAGAACATGTTCCCACTAAGGAAGCATCAGAGCACGCTAACACCTTAGACACACTTGGGCATTCTGGCACACAAAGAACATCTGGGCACACTGGCACAAGAGAAACCTCTGGGCATGTCAAGGAACTGTGAGCCTCAGGGTCAGCCAAGACAGGACCAAAACCAGGACTGGCCAAAAAAAAATCATCATGACTAGACTTCGCAACTACTGGACTTTTACACGAGAATGCAGGATCAGACTTAGATGTCGCTGATTCCAGCAAAGTCAGTAACAAATCAGATTCAGGGGCACTAACAAGACAGAACAAATCTTCTGATGTATGCACTGAACCAGATAGGGACTCCCCAACTACCTCTGGACTGGACAGAGACTCATCTAATACACTGGATTGGAGCTCATGAGGCGCTGCAGAACAAGTCAGTATTGCAGCAGCCCCCACCGGACTAGGCAAAACTGGGGAATTCCCTGGACAGGAAGGGGACTCTGGAACCTCTGCCACAGCGGCCAGAGAACCAGAATCTTTCAGGATACAGGGCTGGGTTTCAGGAACACTCATCAGACCGGACTGAAATTCTGAGATTTCTATTATTTTGACCAGAGAATCAGAATTATCCATGTTACAGGGCAAGACTTCTGAAACATTCAGAGGACAGGGCTGGAGTTCCTCGGCTGTTACAACACTGGAGAGAGACTCAACAACATTGGTTAAATCAGACTGTGTACAGGGCAAGGTATCTAACACACTTGCTGATGAGGACAATATTTCAATGGCTTCTGCTTTGCTGGGCAGAAATTCATCAAGTTTTATTAGAGCAGACTGTAATTCCAAAACAGCTGCTAGACAAGTGAATATTACTGCAACACCAACTGAGGTAAGCAGTGCCTCAGACTCCTCTGCCAGAGGGTTTGAAGTATCCCAAGTACTGGGTGAAGCATAAGACTCTGCGACCACAGCTTCACTGGACAGGATCACTGAACAGTCCATATTGCAGGGCAAAACCATGGAAGCACCTGCTGGACAGCATAATGATTCTGTGACCTGAGTTTCATTGGAGAGATCTACTGCACAATTCATGGTACAGGGCAAATTTACTCGAACATTTTCTGAACAAGGTAATAATTCTGCGATTTCAGGTTCACATAGCAGATGCTCTGAGCTATTCACGAAACTAGAGCGAGGTGTAGAAACAGGAAGATCAAGACACAATGTTTGCGCATCTGAATCACCATTCATTTGTAAAATTGGAAAATTCAGATGCTGGGGTTCTGAGGTTTCTAGACAGGATTGCTGGGACTCGGAAACTGATGTAGTGCATCTATTGGCATTTGCTGGATCAGACAGGAGTTGAACTTTATTAACACAGGTAATTTCTGCAGAAGTGTTTGCAGAGGCAGGCAAGATTTTTCTGGTGTCTGTTTCACTGAACAAAGACTCATGAGTACTGGCTAGGCTGGACTCAGAAGTCAACAGGACCTCTGGATTCTCTGCTGAGAAATTTGTGCAGGGCAAGGTTAAGAAAGTATCAGTGGCTTCTGTTTTACTGGGAAGTAACACTGAGTTATCCATGGTACAGGGTGGAGTTACAGGAACATTCACAAGACATGGCAGGGACTCAGTAACTGGAGAAGTGGGACAGTCTCCAATTGACAGTGTGTCTTCCCTGGTATCAACTGATTGAATCGCATAAAAATCGTCCAAAATCATTTTCCACACATCGATCAATGGAGCCACAAAGTCATACCCACACACACCAGTTTTTATTAGGTTATAGGCAGACTTAATGCATGCATTCAATACTAATTCACTTTTTGCACTGTAAAATTGACAAAATGAACTTGAATCATTCTTCCATTCATTGACCAGAGCTTCCATCTCTCCTTTCTCAAATGGAGGATTCCAAGCATACTTAACAGGCAGATCATAGTTTGCAGATATGATTGTGGCAGGGACATATATTGGGTTAATTAGCAGGTGATTGGCAGATTCCTTATTCTTAAGAATCTCCAATACCTGTAGCAAGTGTTGAACTGTAGTGTATTCAAACTTTCCTTGCTTCACAAATAAGTTGTTTTGTTCAATACTCTGTAATATCTCCTCATAATCATACTCAGATAATTCTTTTAAACAAAAATCTTTATTTTCCCTAGCCAGTGATGAAAGTTCATTAGTAGTTTCATAAGTCCATTTAACTCCCCTGAAAGACAATTGCATTTCATTATCTGTTAATGGCAGAATCTCATTATAGGTCTCAGTCGCTAAGGATAACGACTCTGCAGATCGGACACGTTTCTTAGAACGTTTGCGTTTTGCCTTAGACCCTGCTGTTTTTGGTGATTTATTCAAGGCTGCAGGAAAATTATCAGGAACACTCTCTGCTTGCTGATTATTTTTGTAAACAATTGAAGGAGCAGCTGATTGGCCTGCTGCCAGGAGTTCATTTAGAGGAAAAGGCAATGGATCTATGCGCAACCAGTTATGGATCACAAACGCTAGAAATTCCAGCGGTCTCTCATTCAAATCGGAATGATTGAGAACATCACATGCCCACTGAAACAATTGCCCTTTAAAGAAAATATAAACTAATTGGAGTGCCCAGGTTGAAACAGGAGTCGCTTGGAGATCAGGATTGGCCAGGAACCTGGCACATTCAGAGAAAAACTCATTTTCTGTTTCAGAGCTAAGTTCTTCAAATTTCTTAAAGGAACAGGAACCATAATTAACAGTGTCATACTTTCTGGGAATCCCCCCCACAATGGGGATTGGTAATGGGGTTTTCATAATGTAAGGCTTGGTGGTGTATTCTCCACAGTCAGCATGCAACGCATGAGCTGGCGTGGAGGAGGTACACACAATAGCACAAGGAAACAGGCTATCCCTAGTATAGTGGAGGGGAGGACTGACTCCAATAGGAGATTGTTGCGCACAGAGCCGGTGCAGATCTTACAGCCACAAACAATGCTTTCGTTATAACGTCTCAGCGCAAAGTAGCGCTGAGCGCATAAACCAGAACTGAGGAGATCAGGACAGGTAGACAGAATGAACGCTTGCTAGCTAGCGGCTACTTAGCGACAGCAAGCGTCCAAAACAAGACAGACTGGAATGAGGCAGCCAATGCGATTGCAGCGATGGCGTGCCTCACAAAGACAGGACAGGATAGTCAGGAAATAGCAGGATCAAGATAGATGAACGTAACACAGACAAATATACAACAAGTATGTTTTCCTAGCGTATTACAATTACAGCTATCAATGAAACTATTTGTAACGTCTGACTAACATATGTATATATCGGCAATGAACCGATATATGACATAAGCAGGAACGCTGACTAGGACTGGAGTAATACAGGGAACAGGACTCAGAAGGATTCGCTATCTCTTCGCAGAGATGAACGCAATACACAAACGGAAACAGAACAGGATTCAGAAGGATTCGTTATCTCTTCGCAGAGATGAACGCAATCCACAAACGGTAACAGGACAGGATTCAGAAGGATTCGTTATCTCCTCGCAGAGATGAACGCAATCCACGAACAGGACCAGGAGCAGGATACTAGCTCAGCACGGGTGCTCACGATACGCGCAAACTACCAAAACGTGCTGGAAAGCTGACTAACTGCACACAGGATATAAACAGTTCGTGTATGTATACATCAGCGACACTGATGTATCAACGTAACACGAATACAAGGAAAATAATAAACGTGCTGGTATGCATACATATGGGCAATGAACCAATATATGATGCAAAACCAGCAAAGTATCTTTTAGAACAAGAAACACGATCGGGGGCTGAAGCGACAGCAAGACAGGCTTAAACTGAAGCTATGAAAACCCAAGGAAACCCTGCAGGAAGCAGATCTTTATACTGAGGTCATCCAATGGGAGCAGACATGCAGATTCCCACACAGGTGAATGATAATCAGTCACAAGCTGACAGCAGGGAAAGGCCGACAAAGCTATGCAGCTTGCATGAAAAGAGATCAGAACTACCTGAGCTGCAGCACTACTACTTCCAGCAATGCCTGCTGCAGCAGCGATCATTACAACATTATTCTGTCACTTTGTTTTTGCATTGTGTATGTATAATGTTTCTCTGCATCTAAGGACTGGTCCACACAGGCTTCTACTCAGCGTCTTGTTCAAATGCAGTCTATTTTTTTCCCCAACATGCCAGCGTTCAACATCTAAGCTTTTTATTGTCTATTGAAGGCTTTTAATTGCTTTCAGAGCATAGCATTTGAGAGCATTGCATTTTCTGGGCTTTCGGTGGATTTTGCAGGAAACGGCTGGGATTTGTGTCTGCAGGAAGTGGACATATAGGCTTTTGTTGGCTTTCAGTGGCTTTTGCTGGCTTGCAATGGCCAGCAACAGCAAATGACTTCTAGAAGCTGCATATTGCTTTTGAGATGAGACGAGACGCCAGGATCTACTGACAGGCTTTTATGAAAGCCTGTAAAAGCTCGTACATAACGCTCCCATTCACTTGCATGGGATCCCTAAAAACTTCACTTTTGCCCATCACCCAAAATTCTGTGTTTAAAAGCCACAAAGTGTCTGAGCCCTTTTATGCCAGCAAAAAGAGCTGAAAGTAAAATCATGACTGTAAGGCCTCACTCACCCTTGGAACTGCAAATTGCGATCACAATCCCCTAGCAATAGTGCTCACTATTTTGCATTGCTATTTTTCTTATATTGCCTTTTGCGACTCTCATTCCAGTGAATGAGAATTGCAATACAATCGCAAGGAAAATGCTGCATGCAGCACAGTTGCAATAAATACTCCCTCTGCCGATATCTGTTCCGCCTTTTACCACAATTTATCAAGCACTGGTGCCTAAACTACACAGTGGGTGACAATATACATCGCTGCGTAATAAGTTGGTACTATATAAATATTTAAATAAATAAAAATAAATAACTTTTCGGGCATGTGCCACTCATTTTACTAAATGTCCACCGACATTCAAATCACTTAATTCCCACTATGGACACCCTTATTACTGTCACTAAACCACCCCATAGGAGCTCCTATGTCTGCTATGGTATCTCTACGCTTACAAGTAAATCACATGTCAAAACTGGTTCCAGGTTTCTCCCAGAATTCTGATACATATTAACAACTATAATCCCAACTCCAACATTCCCACAACCTAACCTGATTTTTTTCTACTACCTGAAATGGTGATACTTTCCTTATTGGCTTCAGTCCTACCAATACCTCTGCCAATTTTTCAATTTTATGATTTATGGCAAGACTACACAGCACCAGAAACAACTGTTATATACATAGATAATCATGTACAGTGGAAGATTCCATGTACACAAAGCACAAGTAAATGCTTGAACAGTGCATACATGGTAATATCTACAGGATATATCTTAACTTAGGCAATTATTGGGCTTCAAAAGCAAAGGTATGTTCTCATTCAAATAGTCTCGTTACTAACAAATGTATTCCTGCTCAATATATTTTTTTCCCCTTTTTAACAAAAAGGCCATTTCATTTCGTCATTTCACTTTAGATGTCCCAGCACAGAATCACATGAAGAGGCAAACAGCTTGCATGATTTAAGAGAATCTTGTCATTACAAAGAAGCACTTTAGGGTTTTATTCACATGAGTTTCTTTACATCTCTCAGTCTGTTTAAGAAGTATCTCAATAATGAATAATACACATCTTCCTATACATCTGTAACAACAGAGTCAATAGCGGGTCTGATAATTGGTGATCACATGTGAAGATTAAGCAGTGAACAGGAGAATATGCAGGTATGCCTTTGATACATAAATTCAAATAAGCAGACTGGTTGGTGTGGATGACTAATAAAAAGTGTATGAAACGTATTCAACCTTTTACAAGGCTTTATCTTTTATTGTCATAGAACATCGAATTACAGTGATTTTTTTTTCTCATTGATAAGATGAAATAGACTTTCATGAAAATGAAATCAGATCCCTGCAAAGTAATTTAATATTATTCCAAAGCAGACACACAATACCTTTCTGCATAAGTATCTCCAACCTTTAATATGACCTACCTAAATCATTGTGAGTGCCAAACATGTTTCAAAGTCAATAAATTAGTTAAATTGAAATCATTGGGGTGTAGTGAAGAAAATGCAAGGGGCTGCATTACCAGACTGATGATTCAAGACTGTAGTACTCAATTGATACATGTGTATCTGGAAGGTCCAATATCCAGTAAGTTCGTATTGACACATAACTTACATCATGTATACAAATGCGCATAAATGCAACAACATAAAAGTCACTAAAATGCACACGTGAGTAGATAGCAACAATAAATATGTGTAAAGTCACTATTACTTAAAGTACAGTAAAATCAATCATTAAAAAATGTCAAAACAAAAAATCTTGTAAAAACACTTAACCAACCAAATGTGAGTGACAGCATGAAGGGTAAACTAGTATCTGAGGCCACTAAAAGATCTAGGGACAACGCTGAAAAGGTTAAAAGCATCAGTGGCTGAAACTGGATGTATAATGCCTCCAGGCCTAAGAAGTCACAATTGAACAGAAGAGTCCAGCTTGAGGAAAATACTTATACTATATTTTAGTTATGTGAACATTGACGTCTGTTGTATGGGTGTAAGCAGAAATGAGGCAGTGGTGATAGTGGTTGTGGGGCTATGAGTCTCCGATAGATAGATATTTTCCCTGATTTCCTGTCCTTGGAGCCTCCATGGATTTTAGTAGCTTTAATATGAAAAACATCTACTATGGGGAATAGGAAATGTGTAAAGGCATAACAAACTAAGGCCTTGGTCACATCTTAAATCGCAATCACTGCCTCCATTGTTTTACCATTTTGTGCACGATTACTTTTAGCGCCTACTGGCGCTTACCTGCGCATTACGTATTTTTTGTAAAGCGCTTTTCTAAGCACTTTTGCAGAGCGATTTGTTTTTTCACTTCCTGGCGCAAGTGAACTCTTTGACCCGGAAAAGAATAAATACAATGTATTTATTCTTAAAAGCACTGGGGAAATCGCTATACAAAGCACTTTTTCAAGTGCTTTGCGATTTCCCTATATCTTCCATTGAGGCAAATCGTCCCAAAAATGGTACGGGCAGCACTTTGGTGAGAGGATCGGAATTGAACAGCTCAGATGTGAACACTCTCAAAGGGAATCATTGCACAAGCACTTTTAAGGCGATTTTGAAAATCGCCAACGCTTAAAAAAGCCAAAAGTGCCCTTAGTGTGAACAAGCCCTAATTGAGGATTCTAATTCATCCCACTCTGCAAAAATGTTTTATGTATTGCTGTCTGTGTACCTTTTGGAAGGATTTCTCTAAATCATCTCTGGACAGGAATTGAGCAGTTCCAGGGTTCTAACCCCAGCGGAGATTTTCAGTAATATTTGCCTAATTCTGCAGTAACTTGGAATTATTTGCATACCCCAAGCCAAGTAGAAATATGGCACTGACACAAATATGGACATACACTACAATTACAAAGCAACAAATGATGAACAAAAACTGTTTATCAGACTTTAAATGGAAAGGAGTCCATTTGTAGATTTAGATAGTTGGAAAATGTTAGTTACACTTCTATAATATATTACAGTCACAGTGTTCTAAAATGTGTATATAGCTTGTTTTATATGTGCAGTCCTGTGCTGTTTAATATTTTCACCATGCAGTTTGTTCAGCAAATAATGAATTGCAGTAAACAAATGGTTTCATTCAAATAAAAGAAGAAAAAAGTTTTCCATTTCTACTTCCAAAATAACTACAAATGTAAAAAAAAACCACAAACAATGCAGACATAACTCAGTATCCACATTAAATAAGTTATCATCATTATCATTTTCCCTAATGTTCCTATTGCTGAAAAAGGATGCCTGTTTTTCAAAGAAGGCTTTTAAATTCATGCAAAAGTGAAGAACTTCAGCTTCGCTATTTGGGAGATTTTTTTTTTTAGTCCTTTCAAGTTGATGAGTCTGTGACTTCAGATCTCCATGAATGGATGAGAATTATCATAATTCATTCCCTTTCTTTCTGTCAGTCATGTTAATCTTGCGGCTTCAAAAGAAAACTGTTGAATATATCTTGTTAAGCATCTCGCTGTTCTGTTAAGAATGCTTAACAAAAATATACTGCAAATAATGTAGCAATTTTGCCCTGATGATATACCTTAAAACCGCAGATAAAGGACACAATGGTACAATGCTGTAAATATCATGTATAATCACAGGATAGTAATACTTTAGCTTTAAATGACATAACCCATGATTTTCACAGTCATTTTATTTCAACAAGTGTTTTTAGCTGGTATGGGTGCTAAACCAAATCACACAACTAGGGCACATATGGAAAGTTTACAGATATAACTAAACCACAGATGCTATACATAAAAAAAAAATTGCTGCACCTCAATGGGCAAAGAGGTCTGGACCTGAAGCACGTCTGATTTACTGCTTGGGTGCTGCCTATCCTATTGTTGCTACATAATACCTCTACCTTAGGCTTTGCCATTGTCCATACATATGTTGAATGCTGTGTACTTGCCTATATCCCCTTACATCCACATTAAAGCACCGCAAAATGAGAATGATGATTTGTTACACTACTACAAAAAAAGTATGATCATCTTACAACTTAAACAGGTTGATCAAATCTCATGACATTGTTATGCAATTATATGTATTTTGAAAATAAAGCAACCAGTTGCAGCACCTGCTGCATTTGACTGATGCATTTCTAAGCTATATAAATTACATACACTTTGCAGCAACACAGAATTATTAGCATGCTATAGACCACCCTATTAAGAATAAGTCAAAACATAAAAGGAAACGTAGATGTAATCTTACAGTTCTTAATGCATTTTCTGTAGAACTATGAATCCTTGACCCTAATTTTTGTTAGTAAGAACTAACCAATCAAGTCTTGCAGGAGGCTTTTAGCGGTTCACGGCCAACCCATCAGGGGAATGCAGATTCCAAAAAACGGAATGTGTTCCATTTTTCTCTACTTTTCTCCACTTCTCTCCAGGTCAGTTAAAGCAGATCCGAGATGAAAAACTAACTATAACAAGTAACTTGTATATATCCTATCTAAAGTTTATCTGAAGTTTACAAATCTAGCTGCAAACAGCTTCAGCAGAATATAATTATTTCTTCCTGTAATACAATGACAGCGGCCATGTTCTGTTTGTAAACATTACACACAGGCAAGCTGATTTGCATCTCCAGCCCTCAGCCTGTGAAAACCTAATTCCTCCTCCTCCCCTCTGCCTCTGAAATCTCTGGCAAGTAACACCTCCCCCTCCTCCTGCCCAGACTGAGCTCCCATAAGCCCTTGCTACTGTCTGAAAATGCCAAGGCACTTTGAGCTGTGGGCGAGGTGTGTTTAGTTTATAGGGAATTAGAGTATTAAAACAAATTTAATTCCCAGACTGTAATGCTTGTCATATCCCGTGATATGCAAACTTCAAAGGTTTTTTTCTGTCCCACTTTTGATCTTTCAGAGATTTCAAAACACTTCACATACTAGTTCCAGCAGGCTGTCATATGTAAACTTCAAACGTTCCTGTGTTAGCTTTCACTGTCTAGACTCATTTAGTCTGGATTGTGTTTTGGGCTTTTTTACATATACACAAAGTTCAAAGCAATGCAACACCTTTGCAGGATGCAGGACAAAAGGTGGAAGTTATGTAATTACCTGTACCCAGAGGAACTGAATGCAAATGTAGGTGTCATTGCCATACAGACAATCACAGATTCCCCCAAAGCCTGACTGGCATTAGTCGACATACACACCTGACATAATACGCAGCAGACATAAAAATGGGAAAATATGGCTTCTGTATTATCCCAACATCATAACTAGCTGCGATATCATGACACCTTCTATAGATGCTTTGTAAGAAATTGTACTGTCAAGTTAGCTGCATTTTTTCCTTGTGTATATACATTTTATGAATGTTGTAATGTCTTTTGTAGTTGATAAACTGTAAACTTTTTAACCTACCGGATGATCTGATTTACAAAATACCCCCCCCCCTTTCATTTGTCTACTTATGTTACATCCCCATTAAAGTGCTATTAACCTATATTACTTATATTTGAGACTTATACCTCTATTGGGATGTGGGGATATTGACCTGTATTTTGACATTATTGATCATTGTTTATTAAAGTGAAACCATAACCTAGGTTTGAACTTCATCCCAATCAGTAGCTGATACCCTCTTTTCCCATGAGAAATCTTTTCTTTTTCTCAAATGGATCATCAGGGGGCTCTGTATGGCTGATATTGTGGTGACACCCCTCCCACAGTGTGATGTCAGCACTTGGGTGCTGACATCACATCATGGAGCCTTGTTGCATTGTGGGAAATAACTGTTGTTTCCAACTGCCAAAGATGCATAATTTCTTTCTGCAGACATCCCCTGCCAGCAGTAAAAATGTCACCATGTGATAAATGTCAGAATTTAAATCAGGGAGAAGAAAGATTTTACAATGGTCAAACATTTACAAAATAATTTATAAATAATTATTGTAAAGATTAAGCACCTTTTTCATTACGTTATTTTTACTGCAGATCATCTTTGAGGTTTAGAGATGGCCCGAAATGTTTGCATGTGAACGCGAACACGCGAACTTCAGTGGTTCGCGATCGCAATCGAAAGTGAACTATATGCAAGTTTGAACTGCCCCCTAAACTACATCATTAGGGTCAACTTTGACCCTTTACATCACAGTCAGCAGACACATGGTAGCCAATCAGGCTAGACTCTCTCCTGCCCCCCCCCCTATAAAAGGCAGGCAGCGTCTGCCATTTCACTCACTCGTGTGGCTGCAGTATTTAGAGAAGGGAGAGCTTGCTGCAGGGACATCAGGGAAAGCTTAGTTAGGCTCTTGATAGGCTTATTACCTTGCTCCTTGCTGATACTTATTGCTTTTTTTTTGTGTGTGTCCCACAAACACTTGTTGCATATACAGCCCTGTCAGTCAGTCACAGCTGGCCCTTGGCCCCTTGGTAATTCCTACTGTGCCACTGCCAGGCCCAGCACATTCAGTGACTACCTGATCAGGTATGCAGTGATTGGCATTACAAATGTGCAGCTGTCACACACACAGGTACCGTAAACAGGTGTAGTGACTGGTACATAATATAACACTGCTTGCGGTCACGTACGTAGGTGCACTGAACAGGTATGCAGTGATTGGTATTACAAATGTGCAACTGTCACACACACATGTACCGTGAACAGGTGCAGTGACTGGTATATAACAGTGTGTGCGGTCACGTAGGTAGGTGCACTGAACAGGTATGCAGGGATTGGTATTACAAATGTGCAGCTGTCACACACACAGGTACCGTGTATTGTATTGATGCCAGTCACTGCATACCTGTTCAGTGCACCTACATGACCGCACTCAGTGTTATATTATATACCAGTCACTGCATACCTGTTCACGGTACCTGTGTGTGTGACAGCTGCACATTTGTAATACTAGTCATTGCCTAATTGTTCACAGTACCTGTGTGACCGCACGCCTTTTAATATACCAGTCCGTGCATACCTGTTCACTGCACCTGTGTGACACAAACTGCAATGGGAAGACCACCTGAGGAAAAGCAGCACACAAAAGCAAAGCTACCCTCCTTCTCCTCTCCCTCCTTCAGGTGCATCATCTTCAGCCACTTTCTCCCTGCACCTTCACAGCCACCCTCCTCCACTCCGCCTCTCACCTTGAGCAGTTCCTGCTCCTCTGCCTACAGCAGCAGCCAGGTGTCCATGAGGGAAATCTTTGAGTGGAAGAAGCCAATGTCTGCCAGTCACCCCCTTCCCCGGCATCTGACAGCTGGCTTGGCGGAACTGTTAGCTCGCCAGCTGACTCTGAGGCCTTCCGAATATTTGTGGCCATTGGGACACCGCAGTGGAAGATACTAGGCCGCAATAATTTCCCAAAAAAGGTGATACCCAAACTGTACCGTGAAGTTGAAAGGCAAGTGGTGCTAGCAGTGGCCTCTATAATAATTTTTCTGGTGCGTGTACATGCCTGCCTAATTTTTCTGCCTGCACTGCGGCTGCAACAACAAAACAAAAGGCATGTACCTGTGTCAATTCCCCTTCATGATCGTTACCTTGCCGCGGTGACAATGAAGCAATGACCACCAGCTATGTGAGTGTCTCGGGGGGGGGGGGCACACCCAAAATAATAATGTCGTTGCTTCATTGTGGACAAACCAAATTCGATCATCACTGCATATACCTACCTGACCAGTCACTGTTCTTTCATTGAGCTACCTCAGCCCGGCTACCATATGGGCTTGAAAACCGCTATCGCCTGCACTCTGGCCATGGTGCGCACCATTCCAGCATGGCCGTCACTACACAAACAGCTGTTTGTGGTGCGTTACACATTGAGTTTGGTCTGTCAGTGTGAAGCAGTACACTAATTACACTACCTGATTGATGTATACACATGCAAGATGTTTTAAAGCACTTTAGGCCTCCAATTTAGCATGCAATGTGATTTCTGCCCTTAAAACGCTGCTTTGCGTCAAATCCAGATTTTTCCCAGGACATTTGGCGTGTATCCCACTCTGCCATGCCCCCCTCCAGGTGTTAGACCCCTTGAAACATCTTTTCCATCACTTTCCGGCCAGCATAAATGTTTCTAGTTTTCAAAGTTTGCTTCCCCATTGAAGTCTATTGCGGTTCGCGAAAGTTTGCGCGAACCGAACTTTTTGCGGAAGTTCGCGCTTGAGGTTCGCAAACTGAAAATCTGAGGTTCGAGCCATCTCTATCAAGGTTGCATTCACAGTGGTACATTGCAGAGCTGCATTATAAAATCGTATAACCCAGCTCGCCGCACTGCAATGCTAACCCTATGGGTCGTTCTCAGCACAGTGCGATGTTAGTGTTGCATTGTAATGTGTAGCATTATGGTAACCCACAGCATGCAGTGTGTTACCTCTAAACGCACACAATACCAGGTACAGGAAAGCATACTTTTCATTACCTGTATGCTTTCCTGTACCTTCTGTATGTTATGGTAACACAGCGTTAATGTGCATTACCACGTCTTTTTGGGTTGCATTGTAATGCTGCATTGTGACTTTGACATTAAATCACAATGCAACGTCCCACTGTGAATGCGACCTAAAGGGGAGATACCCTATGGTTTTTAAAGAGGGCTTCCTAATTCATATCAAGTATTTTTTGTCTGCGTAAACAATTAAGTGCATTGCCTTTTGTTGTTCTTATCAGTTGTACAATAAAGCTTCTTATGCATTTTATAATACACAAGCCAAATCATTATTTTATTATTTTTAAGAAGTAAAAAAAAGTTATCTGTTCAAAGACTGGTCTGTTAACTGTGGGATTGCAGTTAAAATTTATAGGAAACCTCAGTTTTTACTTGGACACAATCGTGTCCACTGTAAATAGGGTATGATATATAATTTTAAACTGACATCTTGTAGATTAACTTCAAGACTCATAATTATATTTAAGTTGTCTCAAAATTTAGCAGGCTTTGACAGCAATATGTGGATTTCCCACATTAAGAGCCTGACTGAGTAGCGAGACTATTGTAGCAGCTAACTCCTGAAATGTGACAAGCGTATTTAATGCAAACACCATTCATATTTAAAATGACTGATAACAAGGTCATAAAATCTCTGATGCATCCAAAATGTGGGTAATTTCTCATGTCCGTGTGTAATAACATTTAAATCTGTACTGCCCATTTCATTGCTGTTTAAGTGCTTTTGGTCTCTACTTTACAGTATGCTTACAGGCAAGGCTTATGATAATGAAGAATAAAACAAACATTATCTTTCCATTGTATGGTATGAATATGTACATGAAAGAAAATAATCTTTGATGTGGATTAAATAAAGTTTACTATAAAATTCTGATCAGATCCAGCAAGTATTTCAATATAATAAATTAATGAATAGTCTCCCAAAATGCTATTGGGCATTTCATAATAGTTAGTGTTGAAGGAATTTAGAGAAGTATTCTAATAGCGCATTACTATGACAGTCTATGGATTATTATGCAGTGGATGCAGTGTGTCAAAAATAAGTTGTGAAGGAATTACTAGTAAAATTCACAGCCATGCATTTAACAGTACTGACATTTGCACAGAAATGTAAACATTTATATCATTTTACTATACACTCTGTGCAAGCAGTTATGTTACACATTAAGAGATACCAAAATAAGTTAGCAATTTTCTTTTACAGGGTTTGCCCATACAACTGTCTCTGTACCATCATAGCAAACCCTTAGACAATGTTCACAGAGGTGCATTGCAGTGTGGTATAATGGCCCTAATGTACAACAGCTTACCACACTGCAATTCACTGCCTATGCCAGGTTCACAGTGTGGTGGGAGCCACACCACACTGTGAACCTCCATCGTAACACACTGCATGCAGTGCATTACCACTAGATGTGCGTTAACAGTAAAAATGAAACATACATTTCATTGACTGTATGCTTCCCTGTACCCAATGCCCATAAGTAAAAGGTAGAAAGAAGTATCCGGGCACCAACAGCAGCAGTAATGCTAGTACACCTTTAATACATCCCCAAACCGCTTGACATACAGGTAAAGCCTAACAGCCGGTTTCCCAGGAAAAACCTGCTTCTTCAGAGGCAACCAATAGCGACCTGTACCCAATGCGTTGTGTTCCTGCTGTCACAGGGAACATGATGCAATGGTCAGTAAATACCTAGTGTTGAATTAAGCCCTGCAAAAAATGTAATTCATTAACCATAGTCAATATATTTGCTAACAGTACCATACAATGTAAGATTTGCATGTAAATTGTTAGGATCCAAGAAGATCACCACAGGGCACCAAATAAAGGGCTATTGTGGGTGTATTTGTGTTTTTTTACTGAAACCTGCTGAACCCTGTCCTGTATCTGAAAACTTGACTCTGCATCCTCAGATGCCTGAGATGTTGGAAAACGTTAAAAATAAATCAGAGTTCAAGGTGCACTGATTGTTTTCAGCCTGCCACAACTTTTGGATTGCTTATGAACTTTCTTTTTGCTTTACGACTTTGAACCTCACCTGGTTCTATCCAATTTATGACTTGTGGTAGCTACTAATAAGCTTTTTAGCAGCATATAATGATCGGGGAGGAAGTGACAGTTCTTCCTCCCTGCTGTGCGTACATAACTCCGCCCCTCTACCTGCCATTTTAGTTCCCTATGTGTTTCCCTGCACACAGCGGGCAAGGAAGCTGCGCTGTGTGTGGGCTCATGTTAATTGAGGTTGGAAGAATATCATGTTATATCATATCACTACAGCATGTTCAGTAGGGGTGCATCTGACAACTCTGCATTCAGTTTTCTATCTTATTTGAAAAAGTTTTGTTCTAGTAAACGTGTGTACTATAGGAAATGCGAACGCAGTCTGCTGCATTTGAGTTTTAAACAAAGTACTTAACAATACAATATTCAAGAGTTTGATAATTTACATCACATGAGACTTAAAATCTTCCTAAGGCTGCTGTCACAGTGGGACGTTACAGGCGCACGTTAGAGCAGCCTGTAACGCAGCCCAACTCACAGTAATGAAAAATCAATGGTCTGTTCACAGTGCCCACGTTGCGTTACAGTGTAACGCTGGACGTTCAAAGAAAGTGCAGCATGCTGTGCGTTATAGGTGGTTTTAGCTGCGTTAGACTGTTTGCACATGCTCAGTAAGGGGAGAGTCTGCTATTGTTTCTAGCCACATGGCTAATTAATATTCACTGCACTGTAGTGTTGTCCAGATCATGAACAATTCGGATCTTTGATCTGGATCTTTGTGAATCGAATCATCCGGATCATCACAATGAAGGATTCGGTTCACAGTGGATGTCTGGAAGAAACAGGAACTGCAGCTTCTGTGCACAAGCACAATCTTCCTGCTGCATCTCTCCCTTCCCCATTAGCACCCTCAATATGCCCTCATTCTCCTGCACCTCTAACTGTGCTGCAACCCTGCTTCCTGCTTCCCTAGTAAAATGATTCAAAGATTCGGTTCAAAGATCCGGATCTTTTCAATTATCCGATTCGAATCATCTGAATCATTGAAAAGATCTGGACTTCCCAGGATAGCACCAAGAGCCTCATAACGCGGCTCAATCTGGCGTCCAAATACCACCATGCGTTGCGTTAGGGGCACGTTATGCGACCTTAACGTTCCCTAAAACGCAATGTCTTGGTGTGAAAGAGGCCTAAAACTCTTTGTCCAAAGCCAGTGCTCGCCATCAAAACAGCTCTATCCTAAAGCAACACCAATCAGGATTGGGAATTCAGACATAAACAGCTCCAACCTTTTGCGCAGCATTGGCGTACTAATCGATGGGGATTTGAGTTTCAGAAACCAAATTTCATCTGTAGTTAAATCTTCCTACTTTCATCTGAAGAACATTGCAAAGATTAAACATCTGATTCCCCCAGAGGATCTTCCAACCCTAGTTCACACCTTCATCACATCACGGCTGGATTACAGCAATGCACTTTATGCTGGCCTCCCCAAAAAGGACCTGCGTCACCTGCAATTAGTGCAGAATGCTGCTGCCAGATTGCTAACAAACCAGCCTCGCCACTGTCACATTACACCGATCCTTCGCTCACTGCACTGGCTACCAGTAGAATGGAGAATACTCTTCAAGATTGGACTGCTGACATTCAAATCCCTGCACATTCTGGGCCCTGGATACATGAAGGACTTGCTGAAGCTGCACCACACCTCTCACAACCTCAGATCAGCAAGTTCTATAAACTTGGTCACTTCCAGAGTGCACCTCAAAAAATCTGGAGATAGAGCCTTCTGTCATGCTGCCCCTACTCTTTGGAACTCCCTGCCACACCCAGTAAAGACAGCACCATCCCTGGAGCTATTCAAATCCAGACTGAAAAGCCACCTGTTTAGCCTGGCATTTCCAGATTTATAAAATTCTTCCCCTGTACCACGATGGTCGGAGCCATGCTTATGCGCTTTGAGTCCTATGGGAGAAAAGCGCTCTACAAATGTTATTTGTTGTTGTTGTATACTTTATTATTGTATTCATCTGAAAAAAAAACCCATAAGAAATATTAAAGCAATAATTGCCCCAGGAAGACTCTCAGGTCAGCAGTACCACATCCCTTTTTCTAATGTGTTTATCTTTCACATCCATGTTGGCCAACAAATGAACTTACCAGTTAGCCTTTGAAGAGTGTCAAAACCATGTTTGAGTGCAATTATATCAAGAAATGATACAGTTCCATCTTCAAACCTGAAAGAAAGCAGATATAACAAATAGCTTTATCAACATGAAAATAAGTGGGGAAAAAGAATGAATTTACAAATGACAAGGATAATGACAGTGAAGCATTCTACCTGAATAAATGTACAGTATGTTTTTTTTTATTTTTTATTATGGAGTTGCAAACATAAATCCCCAAAAAATCAACATCAACAGAACCATAACCAGGCCTGGATTTACATCACAGAAGCCTTTAGGCACAGAAGTTCTGGCTCCACCCTCCATGAACCTACAAACACCTGCCGAACCGCACTGCAAGTGTGCTGGCTGGCCCAGCTGTCACTTCTCCCTTAGTTTTCTTGCCTGTCATAGGGAGCCACAAGTGCCCCTTAGTACTAGGTAGCCAGAGTTATCCTCAGTATTAAGTAGCTAGAGGTGCCCCCGAATAAAGAGAGATCTGGTCAGAAGAATGCAGAGACCCAAGTGAGTAACTTCTCATTTACATTTTGCTCGGGACTCTGCATAGGTAAGGCAGGAGGGAGGCCCTTGGGGAGGGGAGTAAGCTGCCTTTCCATCATCAGGCGCCTGTAGGAACTTGCCTACAGTGCCTTATGGTAAATTCGGCCCTGACCATAACACATTAAGCCTTATTACTAAGCAGTTAAACACTCTCTGAGGCAGCAATGTGACAGCGATGTACCAGGACTGCAGTCTCCCACAACTTTCAGCGCACCAGGAGTCATGATTGTAAAGTTGCTGAAGCATGCATTTTTCCCTATTCATAACTGGGTGTTGCATTATTTCAGCTGCAATTGGCCCACACAGTCTATTAAATAAATGTGCTGTAGCCATGCAATGATGCAAATAATAATAATAATGTCAGTATTTGCATAGCGCTTTTCTCCTATAGGATTCAAAGCACTTGTGAGGCAGCCACTAGAGCGCACTCAGGAGCAGTATTAGGGAGTCTCAACCTAGAAATCCTTACTGAATAGCTGCTGGCTTACTGAAATGGGAAGAGCCAAGATATGAACCCAGGTCTCCTATGTTTGAGGCAGAGCCCTTAACCAATACACTAGTGGCTAAACAATAGTACACAGAATTGGACTCACGGGCCCATATGCAATTGACTTTTCTCCTGAGTTTTCTCCTAGGTGATATTTTCACACTTTGTCATAAAATCCTTTTTAAGCCACAAGCAAGCAAGAAAATACTCCAAATAATTTAAATTGTACTTTTTCTTTACTTTTTGGTACTTTTCGACGACAAAACGCTTAAACGTTATTTTAAAAAGAAGTTGAAAAATTATCTTTTAGGAGAAAACTGGGGTGAAAAAGTTAATTGCATATGTGCCCTATGTCAAGCTAACACAGGCAGAGAGCGTACAAGCATAGACTAAACCCCACTGTGGCCTTGCAGCAAAGGGCAGAACTAGCTTTTACAATGAGCGCAGAAGGGGTTTATCTGCATTTTAAGCTCCATGTGTACTAAAGAGTTCACATTATGTTGCAACAACTTACTGGCTTTAGACAAAAGAGAAAAACTGTAGTCAGATACATTAAAAAGTCCCAGATAAAAGTGGTCTGCTGAAAAAAGTGAAAGATTCACATCTGACTGTTGCAAACAGAGAGCTTATATACGCAGAGAAATGAAAAAAAGCGGGACACACTAGTAACAAAAGTATATTCTTTAATATTATTTAAGTGATAATAGATAGGTTAGGTGTGTGTGTGTTTGTCTGTTATATACGGTACAAGAAACCAAATGCAAATGTACCTTCTCTAGGACAAAGCCTGTGTATTGCAGTCTAAGTTGTCTAACATGCCCAATAGGCACAAACATCAGAAGCAATCTTTTAAAGTAAACAGGTACCTTCAGAATGGGAAATAGCTCATACACTGGCTCTTTAATAGTCAATTTGAATGTTATTACTAACATAAAATCTGTCCTGTTCTGCTTCAAATACAAATTAATAGCAGGAGGAAAATAGAGTTTGCACAAAATAGCTACTGGGAATCAATTTACAACCATATTATCCAAGTATAGATTTGCTTGATTATACTGCATATCCCCAAAGAAAAACTTAATAATAGTAGCCTTTGGGTTGCTAGATAAAAAGTTCACTATTGCTCTAAGCAGTCACATATATTGGTTAATCATATTTTTACTGGCAGTGGGGAGGTAGCCCCTCCTTTACTCAAGTCTTCTATTTTAGATACTTTACATTTAAAAAGGCATATATCTTTGGATATGGGACAAATTATCTCTATAAGCCTTTTACTTCAGCAATATGTAAAATTCCTGCAGAATATTCATCTCACAGTTCTTAAAAAAGATTGACTTTATGTCAAGCTGAATTTACCCAGAATAGGATATATTCTGCATGAATTAAAATCTTTACTGCGGTAGCATGATTTCTTAGTGGGTTACCTTAATCTCCATTTCCGTGTAAAATAAACGCCGCACTGCTCATAGATTAGATTTTGAATTTAAAGCTCTTCAAATATGTCAGTTGACTTTCAAGTCAATAAATCTTTTTATCAAATATGTTTGAAAAGCTTTTCTCCCTCGGTCTTTGCAAAGGTGAAGGAGAGGTGTGGATATATTTCCCAATACTGTAGCAATGCTTAGCAGGCTTTATCACCTTACTTAGTCATCTGAAGGAGGCTGAAGATGTTTGGAAGTATAACTTAGCGGCTCCTACATTGGAAAAACAGAGTCCATTGCATAAAAAAACTTTACTTTTGGTATTAAGCACATAAAATGGAGTTGGGAAATGTACAACTACACGCTATTTATAAAGCTCAAGCAGGCAGCAATCATCCATTTACAAAAAAAAATACATCTGACCAAACAAAGTAGTTCTGTAGTCTTAAAGTGTCCTTAAAGTGTAACCACTGGCATGATGAGATGTTAGCAGTGACAGGTGGTTCAAAAGCACTCCAATAGCCAGGCATATAAGAGACCGGATGTCGGACACCAATCCTTTCTGTAATGTAAAACTTGAAAAGGCCCTAGTTGAACCTTGGTCCCTGAAATAAATTCTGTATGCCCCCTGGGCAACCCAACCCTTAAGTATATATCAAAGTCAACTGATAAGTGATACTGTGATAGCATCGAAGAAATTAAGATAATTATTTTCCTTGCCATGGAAAGTGTCAAAATACATGCCACTTTGGGGTCTCCCGGGGTTTGTCACTGGGTGGATGCATGAGGCATATTTGCACTGGGAGGAGAAGGGGATATGTAAATTGAGCAACGTAGTAAACCTACACAATCCTGCTTGGCATTCTTCTACAAATCTTCAGCAAGAATATGGTAAATCAAAAAAGCATTTCTTAAAGTATGCCCAGGGAAAATTTGTTAGTAGACATTTAAGGATATATAGGTTTCCTGTATAGTGCAATTGATGCCTCTTGATAAATCCCTTAAACCAGGGAGGTGGAGAACTTCAGAAAATGATCAGTGAAGTGCATTTACAACCTAAAGCATGCTCTAATTTTAAGGAATGGGATAATGTGTTTCCAGATATGCATGTTGGAGAAAAAAATAATATAGGGGAACAACACCTTTTCGTAAAATACTAACTAGTGAAAAATGGAGGGAATCTCACTTCCTCTATAAAGCAAAATATGCATTTAATATAAGGTATACCAATCCACCTCCTCACTATAACAATTAATGTCAGAAATGCCGTTTAATGGATGCAGATCTAAACCATTGCATTTGGGATTGCCGACAAATAGTGAATTTCTGGGATAAGGTCTCCACATTTCTCAGTACAATATGTAAGAAACAGGTAGTTAAGGAACCAGTGTTGTTTTTATGCCACTCCTTACCAGAAGGTGCTACAGGGTCTACTACAGGGCACACAGAAAGAAAATTGTCAGAGATAGGTCACCTAATCCTGGCAGCATCCAAAAAAGCCATTTATAACAGCTGAATTTACCCAACACCTCCAACACTACAGGATGTTAAAGATGAGCTATCATATCTGTTGCACTCAGAGAGATGGGATGCCATCTTTAATATAGAGAAAGGTACTAAGAAATTGTTTTGAAAATGGCGAACATACATCTTGCGTGTACTGTCTCAGGATGAACTGAAACACTTTATGGAACCATTCAAATACTCCTCATATTATGCTTGTGAGCAACTTAGTGGTACACTTGCCTGCCTAGAAATATGAACATTATCATCTCGGATAAATAACTGACAACAGACACTAATAACTCTAGGTAGAATGAGAGAGAGAGAGAGAGAGAGAGAGAGAGAGAGAGAGAGAGAGAGAGAGAGAGAGAGAGAGCAAATGGTGTGTGTGTGTGTGTGTGTGTGTGTGTGTGTGTGTGTGTGTGTGTGTGTGTGTGTGTGTGTGTGTGTGTGTGTGTGGGGGTATGGAAAGGTGGGGGGAGGAATTTTGCTGGGGGGGGGGGTTGGTTTGGGTTGTTTTTCTTGCAATAACTGTCCATTTCCATGAAATTGTTCCAGCTGTTTAGCAAGTCAACTTTTAGCGCCAATTACATACTGTACAAATGGAAATGGTCATAATAGTTTTATTGGAAAAATTAAAATGTAAAATAAAACATTGATTCGAAAGAAAAACACTCCAGGGCTCTCTGACACAACAATGTATATCTTGTAACCTCAGGGTTCTTAGATTTGTATATGTACTCTAACAGTCATGTGCCTAAGCTTAGGCTCAACTGTTCCTTAGCCAAACAACTCAGGGAGATGCTCTGCACAAAGCCAAGAAAGATGTAGTAATATATGGTGATTTAAAGAACCACTTAAGTACAAGAGCAGGGAGGACAGCTGTCAGGGTTCCTTATGGTGTGGTTTGTTTGCAGAGGGAGGAACTTCTTTCCAAAGTTCAGGTCTACTTTAAAACCCAAGTGCAGCCAACTATTTGTTATTGCACATAGCAAGGAAACATTACAATATCTGCTGGATTCATACTTTTCTCTTTTTTCTTTTGTTTATAAAAGTTGAAAAGCAAGGTAGCTTTATAATGTCTGCTGGATTCTTATTTTTTTTCTTATGTTCACAAGAGTTGGATCCACTTCCTTTTCCCCATACAGCTATTACAAAAGGTCAAAACAATCTCCTTTATGTAGAGGCATAAATAAGAATGTGAAGGAACTTCTAACCCTTTCATAACATACAGAATTCTGAAACATTTGAACTAAGGTTGTGCTTTAATGGCAAGGACCATTGTAAAGCTACATCCATGTGATTACCAGGGAATTAGCAATCATTTACTTCAGGTTCAATAAGTTCCATTAGAGTTCATTTCGAATATTGATAACATGGCACAGCTAGCAGGTGGAGATGGGAATTCTATAGTGACATTAACATAAGGAAAGAATGGTGGCTGCAGACAGAGCCGAACTGAGGGTGAATGTAGAAATGGTCAATAAGATGCTAATAATTCTGTGCTGCATGTAAATGTAATGCTAATTTATGCATCTTGGAATTGGGCCAATTAAAGCATTCGCTGACAAATGTGATTGTCTCATTTCCAGTTGCTATTACATTTGCATGCCAGCATCTCTTTCACAATCTCTAGATACAAGTTTGTGGTCAGAAGGGCGAAAAGGGGAGTTTGTAAAGTTTTGACAAGTCTGAGAGCAGCGAAGGTGAAGTTAGAAAAGTGCAGTACTTGTGTTTGGAGGGCTGTTGAAGGAAACAAGGAAGGAGCTTAGCAACAGGTGTTTAGAGGCACCAGGGTTGTTAGTCTAATCTTTTACAGTTATTCAGATTTTTAGGTGAGCAAAAAGGAACTCATATGATGCAACACTTCTGCTCAGTGCATGAATATGCAAATCATTATTTTACGTCCCTGAAAACCCAAACACACATGCAGACATTGGTGTCCTGTGTGCCCACAGCCTATTCATTTTATAGAGCCATACTAATGCAACCTGTAGACAGTAGTTTTAGGATTCATTGGCCTTCATCAGTGCAATGCATGGATTAATATAAATTTATGACTTGACAAATAAACTCCTATTAATCCACGCATTGTAGTGATTGCACCTTTCTTTCCAACTTAATGCTACCAAAAGAAAACCCAACCCATCCTGAAAAAAATTTGTTTTGCTGTTCTACAACATAATGAGATATATGAAAAGACCATTGTTGCAAAAGGTTATAAAATGTTAAACTCATATTTATAAGATGTACACTTGTCCCAGAGTAAAATGCACTATAAATAAGTTTTCTAAAAAATCTAACAGACCTGGCTGGTTTTGGACCAGACCATCTTCTCAAAATAGCATGGAATTTAGTAGGGAGACTGGCCAGCATCTTTGTATAGATCCATTCCTGGGAGTTATTTTACAAGAATAAAGAAAACACTGAGAATCCCCCACGAGGAGATGTCCAAAACCCTTAGTTATTGATAAGTAGGAGGTCAAACATTGCCACGTTTACTTACAAGGGGCAGATATCTGAGAGTTCCCCTTATTATTAAAGCAGGCACCGAACTTTATTATAAGTCACACCAACCAATCTAGTTGCCTTTATCTTCCCAGTCAGAGATTGTCCACAATGTTGGACAAGGGTGCTCTGCTCTACAAAGGAGGTGGTTGCACCCCATTTGCAGATCAATGTTATCGATCAAGTGGGCTGACTTTGGTCAGGAGGTGGAGCCCCAAGCTGGCAGACCTTGAATTTCTTGGGTTATACAAAAAAATGTGTGAAAAAAATAGGTAAAAAGTTTAAACATACATCATCACACTGTATTATTAACTCACTAGCATAGCAGCACCACTTGCTATTTAGTAGGCAAATATTGCATTGTTGCCAATGGCCATGACAGCAGATATTAAATTCTTATTCAGCCATCATTGGTTTTGTGCTGTACATGTGGATGGTCTGCTTTTGCTTTGTCAATGTACTTTCAACAGTGTTTTGCATTTACGTCTTTATGCTGGATGTCTTTTGGGACATTTCTACCCATCTTTCACTGTTTACCTTAAAATTATAATAACATCTCATTAAATGTAATTCCATCCTGACAAATAGAAGCTATTAAAATAAAATAAAATAACCATGAAAATAACATTACTTCTTCTACTAAGATAATCTTGCCACTATCATTAACTTTTTCACTAAAATAACCCAACTTTTAACCTTTACCCCGGGCCTAACATTTTTACTAAAATAGTCTAGACAATCGTGGATGTTTTACTGATGGAGTTATGCTTTGGTTCAGAATTACTTTACTGCTTGCAACAACATTACTACTGATTTTCTGTCAATATACTTGCCCATGCAGTGTAATGCTGTTGCCCATTGCAATCACGCTTATCCTTCCAAGTACACATTACCCGATTACCATACTAGCACTGTACAGGTAATACAGAAGGGAGTGGAAATGTAGTAAGGGGCAGACCCATCATCCAACATTACTGGATCTCTAGCATCCGAAATGTATAGTTAGTACACATTGTGCTGCTGCAGCGTAAGTTGGGCGCCAGGTAGTGCTGGTAATAAAAAATATTGGAAACTTAAATAACTTATATTTCACTATGCACTACCCAGCACCCATTTTCATTTGAGCCCTCCCCTCCAAGTGCCTAAAAAGAATCCCGCCATCAAATGCCTAGCCTTAACCCCTCCCTCCAAGGCTCCTTTTCCAATAGGAACCTGACACACACAATCAAGCTGAGATGTAATTGCATTTCCATCCATTTCCACTATCGGCAATTGTGCCGATATGTGTCGGGAGCAGGTGCAAATGCACGGATATCGTGCAGATTGGGCGACTGCAATTTGGGAAAAATGAATTACATTAGTGGAATAAAAAGCACTATCCCATCCAGTGTTTCCTCCACTTCTGTTCGTGAAAGAGATGGGTCTTCTGATACATACATTAATAGGATTCCAAAAAACTCAGAGTCAGGTCTCTACAGGAAGCAATGGAAAAAAAATCACAGAAAAGTGAGAGAAGGGCAGGAATAAAAAGGTGAAACCTCATTGGATGTTTCTAATGTGGTTAACTTATCCAGTTATACACTTACAGAACCTGAGAATTATGAACTCTCTAAAGGTCTATCCTTCGCTCCCTCTCTAACCGTCTGAATATCTTTGATACCGTGATCGATGTAAATAGATTCATTAGGTCTTTCCTCCTTAAAAAACATTTTAGGCAAGACATCAATCTGTGTCGCACTGTGCATCGTTCATTTCCCCTTGCAGATTTACCGGACACTTTCAAGATACCTGTGCACTCCCCCAAAAGACAGGCCCATTGTGACTGGGATTGGCTGTCTGGGTGAGCGCCTTAACAACTGAGTGGACTCTCTGTTGCAACCACTGGTGAAATGCCTCCCTGGCTATTTAAGGGATACGAAACATCTTTTAGCCAGTATGGAGGCCTTCCCATGGGAGAAACAATATAGTTGGCTAATGATAGACATTAAATCCCTTTATTCTTGTATCCCTCACCATCTGACCCTGGCTGTATTACAATAACACATTAATAGGTATTTGGATTTCTCTCCCGATCTTTGTGCCTTTCTTTATGTGGCAGCACAGTCCTGGCCAAAAATTTTGAGACTGTCAAAAATATTAGCTTTTGCAAAGTTTGCTGCTAAACTGCTTTTAGATCATTGTTTCAGTTGTTTATGTGATGTACTGAAATATAATTATAAGCACTTCATACGTTTCAAAGGCTTTTATTGACAATTACATAAGATTTATGCAAAGAGTCAGTATTTGCAGTGCTGGCCCTTCTTTTTCAGGACCTCTGCAATTCGACTGGGCATGCTCTCAATCAACTTCTGGGCCAAATCCTGACTGATAGCAACCCATTCTTTCATAATCACTTCTTTGAGTTTCTCAGAATTAGTTGGTTTTTGTTTGTCCACCTGCCTCTTGAGGAATGACCAAAAGTTCTCAATGGGATTAAGATCTGGGAAGTTTCCAGGCTATGAACCCAAACTTTCAACGTTTTGGTCCCCAAGCCACCTAGTTATCACTTTTGCCTTATGACATGGTGCTCCATCGTGCTGGAAAATGCATTGTTCTTCACCAAACTGTTGTTGGATCGTTGGAAGAAGTTGCTGTTGGAGGGTGTTTTGATACCATTCTTTATTCATGGCTGTGATTTTTGGCAAAATTGTGAGTGAGCCCACTCCCTTGGATGAGAAGCAACCCCACACATGAATGGTCTCAGGGTGCTTTACTGTTGGCATGACACAGGACTGATGGTAGCGCTCACCTTTTCTTCTCCTGACAAGTCTTTTTCCAGATGCCCCAAACAATCAGAAAGGGGCTTCATCGGAGAATATGACTTTGTCCCAGTCCTCAGCAGTCCATTCACCATACTTTCTGCAGAAGATCAATCTGTCCCTGATGTTGTTTTGGGAGAGAAGTGGCTTCTTTGCTGCCCTTCTTGACACCAGGCCATCTTCCAAACGTCTTCGCCTCACTATGCGTGCAGATGCGCTCACACCTGCCTGCTGCCATTCCTGAGCAACCTCTGCACTGGTTGCACTCTGATCCTGCAGTTGAATCCTCATTAGCAGACGATCCTGGCGCTTGCTGGTTTTTCTTGGATGCCCTGAAGCCTTCTTAACAAGAATTGAACCTCTTTCTTTGAAGTTCTTGATGATCCTATAAATTGTTGATTTAGGTGCAATCTTAGTGGCCACAATATCCTTGCCTGTGAAGCCATTTTTATGCAATGCAATGATGGCTGCATGCGTTTCTTTGCTGGTCACCATGGTTAACAATGGAAGATCAATGATTTCAAGCATCACCCTCCTTTTAACATGTCAAGTCTGTGATTCTAGCCCAATCAGTCTCACATAATGATCTCCAGCCTTGTGCTCGTCAACATTCTCACCTGAGTTAACAAGACAATTACTGAAATGATCTCAGCAGGTCCTTTAATGACAGCAATGAAATGCAGTGAAAAAGTTTTTTTGGGGATTCAGTTAATTTTCATGGCAAAGAATGACTATGCAATTCAACTGAACACTCTTCATAACATTCTGGAGTATATGCAAATTGCTATTATAAAAACTTAAGCACCAACTTTTCTAATTTCCAAAATTTTTGACAGTCTCAAAACTTTTGGCCAGAACTGTTTATTACCTCCTGACCCACAACTGTTTTATGTTCGATGGTAGCGTCTACCTCCAGCAAATATATATATATATATGTATATATATATATGGGATGGTAGGAGGAGCGCCACATCTTTGGTGGGGATAGTTGCCTTCTGGACAATGTTGCGCGGTATGGGAGGTACATTGATGACATTCTAATTGTCTGGAGAGAGACATTCAGTGAAGTTTGCCCTTTTTTGGACTATCTTAATGCAAATTTTTGCAAGCTGCAATTTACATGTGTATAGCACAGGGAGAGCATTGATTACCTTGATGTTACTCTGGGGGGGCTCACACGATTAGAGCAATACCTATGGGTGAGTTTATTAGAGCCCGTTGTAATTGCTCAGAAGAAGAGGTCTAAAACAAGAATTTCAAGTAATAGAAAATTGATTACGAGCTCGAGGGAATATGAAATGGAACATAGAAAAGGGTAAGAAAAGATCTGATACATATATCATCTGGTAGGACTTCAGGAACCAATAAACCTTTTTTTTTACTACTTACAACTCAGATTACAGCAGGGTGACTGGTATCATCAGAAAATATCTCCCCATATTGGAGGGAGATGAAACCTTGCATCCGTTTATTAGAACGGGCATTAGGTTTGCTAGTAGACGGGCGCCAACTCTTGGTAGTCTTTTATCCCCGAGCCTGTTCTATTTGGCCCCTGGCCCACGACCTTCAACCTGGTTGTCTGTTAAAGGGTCTTATAAGTGTGGAGTTTTAACCTGCCGATACTGTACGGTACATAACATTTTGGTACTGTTTTGAAGATAAAATTTTGGTACTGTTTTGAAGTTTGTTTTTGAAGTTTGTCAAAGATATTTAATAAAATTTTGGTACTGTTTTGAAAGTTGTCAAAGATATTTAATAAAATTTGGTACTGTTTTGAAGGTTGTCAAAGAAATTTAATAAAATTTTGGTACTGTTTTGAAGTTGTCAAAGATATTTTATAAAATGTTGGTACTGTTTTGAAGACACTCTCTGCAAGTCTTTTTTGTCGTGTTGTACTGTACAGTACATGACAGGACTTTCAATTTAGGATCTTTAGCCAATAATTGTATTTATCCTATCAAATATTTTATTAATTGTAATACCAGTAATGTTATTTATTTAGTTAAATGCAAAAAGTGTTCTGTGCAGTATATTAGTTGTACCACACGGCCCTTGATGTCTCGGATATCAGAACACTATCTGGGAGCTGATTGGTCTACTTCCAATACATGAAATGTTGCAAAATATTTTCGCAAGGTTCATGAGGGTGATATGTCAGGTTTTTCTTTTCAGGGCATCGAAAAAGTTTCTTTAATTAAGAGAGGAGGGGATCTCTTAGGAATTGTACAAAAAAAGGGAGGCACTCTGGATTTTCCATCTTGGAACGAGGACCCCAAGTGGCCTTAATGAAAAATGGGATTTGGCCTTAGTTACTTAATAATAGAGAAATCTATTCTATTTTTTACTTTCTCCTTTCTTTTTCTTTCTTTTTTTTTAATCATTCATTTTATGCATATGTATTAACATGTGGATCAAGATCTTGCTATGGATTTATATATATATAGAAGCCAGCAGTGTTTTTGGAAAGGTTAACGTTTCCGAACCCACAGTGGACATAAACGAACTGGCTCTCCTACCTGTCACCTCATCTTTAAAAAGGAGTTGAATTACCATAGAATGTTTGATATGATTAAGGACCAGCAGGTCTGAAACATGTCAGCTTTGTGCACATGATGCTATGATCGGATATGTCCACAAATAAAGTGTTGATGTGAACAATAGCGGAGCCGCCACCGTGCAGGTCAGCATGGCGGCGGCCTCCGCGTCCCAGCCAGCGGTTTCCGAAACTCACACGGAGCCACCGGCGCAGAGCAGGGCAGGCACCGCCGCGGCTGATAGGATGGCGGTGGGTCCCGCTTCTCAGCCGGCGGACTTCCGTGTGCGGGCGTGCGCTGACCGGGGACCTAGCCTCTCAGAGATTCAGAGGCAGAGGGTCATGTGCACGCGCGCGAGGCGGCAGGATCTTTATTCCCTGAGGAGACAGGTCAGCTGATCCGGCGATCAGCTGACCTTAGCCAGCCAATCACATGCTGACTTGAGCTCCAGCCCCCTGGGCGGGCTGGTGGAACTGGGCTTCAGCATTTAAGCCCACAGATGTCATTTGCTCACTGTCTGCTGTCGTGAATACTTAGGTGTAAACGCTCAGACCTTAGCTCAGTTCCCTGGTGTTGATATCAAGGACATCACACTTCAGTCTAGGATCGTATTGTATATTTATCTGTGTCTTGACTTTGGCTATCCCTGACTACTCTCTCCTCTTCTCGATTTTGTACCTTTGCCTATCTGATTCTTAGTTGTCGAACCTCTGCCTGTCTGACCTTTCTCTTTTCCCCAGTGGAACGTCTCCCACTGGTGGGCTATCTCTGAGGCTTGCCTCTCCGAGACGCCTGCCCTAGCAGACGATTACTGCCAGGTGCTGAGATCCCAATCTTCACTTGGGCCGAGGATCTCACACACGGGGTTCCCATTCAGAGGTAACCACACCTCTGAGGAATCACCGTGTGGTGGATATTTCCACAGTCTTGTATATTGTACATGTTGATTGTTATTCTTTCTGCTACGGTATCCAGAGGTTAGTTACACTTGCATTATTGGTGATTCTGCAGATCATCAATAATCAGGTGACATCTGCATTATTGGTGATACTGCAGATCGCCAATAATCAGATTCTCTCTGCTTACTAACACCGATCGTTACAGACCGTTACAATTGAATTGTGTCCTTGTGCGGACCTCCTTTCTTCAAGATTGTTCACCACTGGGTTTGGATTACCTTGGTCCAGCACTGCCTGTCCATTGTGGGTTGTAGCAGTTTTTTCACTTTATTTGCTTTACCAAGTGACTGACCACTACTTGTAGCCGATTGTCAAGGACAACCATTAATTTCTGTGCAGCAGCCGAATGGCTCACCGATTGGACGCACTATTACAAAAGGTGTCTTTTAGATCCCTTTATGATTCCTAGGCCCCCAAACGACCTGATCCAATGTATACTGCCATTCTCTTGCATGTACATAAATCAGAAACTGCATCAGCATCACATTGTACACATTTAGTACTAAATGTCAAGTTATGTCTAATCCCACTACCTACTGCAATCTGACCACTCACTGTATTCCCTCGAACAATAGCAGTGAGGTGTTCTGGTATAACAGAGGGATAAACACAAAAGGAAATTAGTGATAGTGAAAAAAACATATCTGACAGCCTCCATGCTTTTGTGTCTCTCAGTAGCTAGCTATGCCTGTAGTTATACCCTTGAGCCACAATGATCATACCAATACAGTGACATTTTATCTCAAGAAGAGAGAAAAAGACATCTTCTTATGAAAGTACATCACAGCAGAATTGGTACAGAAGGAAATTTATAAAATTTTTTGCAAAGCTGTTTTCATTGAGTGGTTATAGCAAACACCATAAAAAAGATAAATGATAAGATTATCCTCTACAGAGCCTTGACTGTCTTTTCTGTGTCAAGTACTGAAGCAGATCAACTCCTAAGCTTTCTTTGAAGTTCTAGAGCTGTCTATTACACACTATAGAAGATAACACCAATTCTTTTAAACAATGCGCACATGGGAAAAAGGAAAAAAAATCTGCAGAAAAACAGCTGTACATTTAAGAATATTTCAGCAAGCACATCTCTTTATTTTGTATATTAGCATTCTCCTGTTGTTTATCCACTGATCAAACGTTATGCAGGATTTATTTAGGGAAAAAGGAATTCTTAAAAAGGTAAAACTAGATTTTAAGTAAAACCTAATCTCCATAAAAAAGTTGGAACGCAGTGGAAAATGTCAATAAAAACAGAATGCAATGATTGCAAATCAAGTATACTTAGGGATGAGCGTAATGACCTAATTACGAATTTCCGAAATTTCGCGAAATTACTACAATTACGATTTTAGCAGTAATCGAAATTTCGTAATTTTCGCAAATTACGCAAATTTTCGTAATTACGATTACGAAATTTAGTATTTTAAAGTTTGCAAAGGTTTCTATCCCTCTAGATGCCTTCGTAATCGAAATTTCACTTCCGTAATGACGAATTTCGTGTCTCCAACCGAAATTTTACTGTTTCAGGTTTGTAAGGGTTTCTATCCCTCTAGATGCCTAAAATGAATAGCACAGCCAGCTCCTCCTCCTCCTCCTCCTCCTCCTCCTCCTCCTCCTCCTCCTCCTCCTCCTCCTCCTCCTCCTCCTCCTCCTCCTCCTCCTCCTCCTCCTCCTCCTCTCTCTCTCTCTCTCTCTCTCTCTCTCTCTCTCTCCAGAGATCTGTAGTACTTCAAAACCATACTCACATTCATGACATGTCCAGGGATCAAACCCAGGCCAACCACATGGAAGACAGCTATGCTCACCACCATACCACCAAACACACACTAAATAGACTGCTAACCTAAATCTTACTTGTAGACAGTCATATGAGACACATGCTGGGTGCAGGGCTTTGTGATTGGACCATGCGATAGAGTGAGGTGCAAAAATGAAATCATGCCTAGCAGAGGATGGTTTCACAGTGCTAAATGCTAGGCTGGCTGTGGTGCAATTGGTTAGTGTGTCTGGCTGGTAACAGCAAGGTTACAGGTTCAATTCCATCCAGGCATGTCTTTTCCTTTTGCGTTCAACAGTTGTCCAAACAGAGCCAACAGAGCCCCAGATAGCCATGTAGAGTTAGGTCACAGCTAGCCTGGCTGTGGTGCAATTGGTTAGTGCGTCTGGCTAGTAACAGCAAGGTTACAGGTTCGATTCCATCCAGGCATGTCTTTTCCTTTTGCGTTCAACAGTTGTCCAAACAGAGTCAACAGAGCCCCAGATAGCCATGTAGAGTTAGGTCACTGCTAGCCTGGCTGTGGTGCAATTGGTTAGTGCGTCTGGCTGGTAACAGCAAGGTTACAGGTTCGATTCCATCCAGGCATGTCTTTTCCTTTTGCGTTCAACAGTTGTCCAAACAGAGCCAACAGAGCCCCAGATAGCCATGTAGAGTTAGGTCACAGCTAGCCTGGCTGTGGTGCAATTGGTTAGTGCGTCTGGCTGGTAACAGCAAGGTTACAGGTTCAATTCCATCCAGGCATGTCTTTTCCTTTTGCGTTCAAGTTGTCCAAACAGAGCCAACAGAGCTCCAGATAGCCATGTAGAGTTAGGTCACAGCTAGCCTGGCTGTGGTGCAATTGGTTAGTGTGTCTGGCTGGTAACAGCAAGGTTTGATTCCATCCAGGCATGTCTTTTCCTTTTGCTGTGCGCGCGCTGCGCCATTGAACCCCATGGGGTATTTTGCGTGCGTAAAACTTTACGCATGCAAAACTTTGTGCTCGGTGTTTGGACAACTGTTGAACTCAAAAGGAAAAGACATGCCTGGATGGAATCGAACCTGTAACCTTGCTGTTACCAGCCAGACACACTAACCAATTGCACCACAGCCAGGCTAGCTGTGACCTAACTCTACATGGCTATCTGGGGCTCTGTTGGCTCTGTTTGGACAACTGTTGAACGCAAAAGGAAAAGACATGCCTGGATGGAATCGAACCTGTAACCTTGCTGTTACCAGCCAGACGCACTAACCAATTGCACCACAGCCAGCCTAGCATTTAGCATTGTGAAACCATCCTCTGCTAGGCATGATTTCATTTTTGCACCTCACTCTATCGCATGGTCCAATCACAAAGCCCTGCACCCAGCATGTGTCTCATATGACTGTCTACAAGTAAGATTTAGGTTAGCAGTCTATTAGTGTGTGTTTGGTGGTATGGTGGTGAGCATAGCTGTCTTCCATGTGGTTGGCCTGGGTTGATCCCTGGACATGTCATGAATGTGAGTATGGTTTTGAAATACTACAGATCTCTGGGGGGAGAGAGAGAGAGAGAGAGAGAGAGAGAGAGAGAGAGGAGGGAGAGGGGGAGAGGGGGAGAGGAGGGAGAGGGGGGGAGGAGGTGGCTGGCTGTGCTATTCATTTTAGCATCTAGAGGGATAGAAAACCCTTACAAACCTGAAACAGTAAAATTTCGGTTGTGAGACACGAAATTCGTCATTACGGGAGTGAAATTTCGATTACGAAATTGTAAATTACGATTTGAAAATTAATTACGAAATTACGAATTTGGGGTTCGTAATGTTAAATTTCGCATTCGTAATAAAAGCAGTTCGAAATTTCGAAAATTTCGGCTCATCTCTAAGTATACTTTCTATTTATTGAAAATAGACGAAATCAACATATCACAAAGGATCGGCACCACACAGTATATGTATTAAATAGCTCTTAAACTTTTATTGCATATTAAAAGTTGACAGGCAGCGACAGCCCGCTGTTTCGGCCTGAAAGGCCTTTATCAAGTTGCCAAGAAGTGTCAAGTATTTGACACTTCTTGGCAACTTGATAAAGGCCTTTCAGGCCGAAACAGCGGGCTGTCGCTGCCTGTCAACTTTTAATATGCAATAAAAGTTTAAGAGCTATTTGATACATATACTGTGTGGTGCCGATCCTTTGTGGACTACAAGATTGCTTTGGCCCTGTGGTACAAGGGCGAGGATCTGGGCACACACTGATCTACTATTGAGCGTTTGAGTGGGTGCTCCTGGATACACATCTTCATCAACATATCACATGCTGAAACTGAAAAATATTTCCTCTTATGCTTTCCATTTAATTCTTTCAATTTAATCTGTTTCAATACAGTTGGGACGGGGCATGTTTACCACTGTGCAGCATCTACTCTGCGTTTAACCATTTCAGCCCGCGGGGATTTTTCACCTTATGCATCAGAGCAATTTTCACCTCCCATTCATTCGCTAATAACTTTATCAATACTTATCACAATTTATTGATATATATCTTGTTTTTTACGCCACTAATTAGGCTTTCTTTGGGTGGTACATTTTGCTAAGAATTATTTTTTTATAAATGCATTTTAACAGGATTAAGAAGACAAAAAATGGAAAAAATTCATGATATCTCAGTTTTCAGCCATTATAGTTTTAAAATAATCCACACTACCATAATTAAAACCTATGTATTTTATTTGCCTGTTTGTCTTGGTTATGACACCACTTAAATTTTGTCCCTATCACAATGTATGGCGCCAATATTTTATTTGGAAATAAAGGTGCATTTTTTCCGGTTTGCGTCCATCAATATTTACAAGCTTATAATTTAAAAAATGTTCTTAGTATACCCCCTTCAAATGCATATTTAAAAGGTTCAGACCCTTAGGTAACTATTTATGTCTTTTTTTTGCAATTGTAATTTTTTTTTCCATTAAAAATTTTATTTGGGTAATATTTTGGTGTGGGAAATAAACAGTTAATTTTTAATGTTATTACGGTATATGTGTAAACTGTAATGTAAAAAATATGTCGATATAGTTTTACTATTTGGCCACAAGATGGCCACCTTGAAATTTTTTTCCCTCCTTGTGCTTCTCGCTAAGCGGAAGCACAAGGGGGATGCGGAAATTTTTTCGGGCAGAAAGACTGAAGCCTCTTGTAAGAGCGCTTTGGTTTTTCTGCTGGGGAGATGGATCGGTGATCGGGAAACATGAGCCCGTTCACTGATCCCACCCGGATGTGAGCTTCACGTCCGGGAGGTAGAAATGGTTAAAGGGGCACTATGGCGAAAAATTATACAATTTTAAATATGTGCAAACATAAACAAATAACAAGTACATTTTTTCCAGAGTAAAATGAGCCATAAATTACTTTTTTCCTATGTTTTTGTCACTTACGGTAGGTAGTAGAAATCTGACAGAAGCAACAGGATTTGGACTAGTCCATCTCTTCATGGGGGGATTCTCAGGGATTTATTTATTTTCAAAAGCACTTAGTGAGTGGCAGTTGCTTTGTACAACTGCCAAAAAACTGTGTAGCCAGCAGGGAGGCTGGCCAGCATCATTGTTTAAATCCTTTTTAGGGAATATCTTTATAAAGAATAAAAGCCTTGCTGAGAATCCACTATAAAAAGATGGACTAGTCCAAAACCTGTCACTTCTGTCAGATTTCTACTACCTACTGTAAGTGACAGCAACATTTTAAATTTTAAAATTTTTCGCCATGGTGCCCCTTTAATGACACATTGGAAACACATTTGGGGACCAAGAAGACCAATTGCAACATTCCTGAAAGGGAAATGTTCTCCTCTTTCTGCCAGATATAGGATTTCAGCTTCTCAACAATCGGGGGTTCTCCTTTGTTGTTTTTTTTCTTTTATAACGTTGTAAATGTCTTCAAAGAGGTGCCCAGAATGCTATTTATTGCCACTAATCACGGTTTTGTGGCACTAGGGAGAGTAATGTTTAGGCAACACGGGGAGGTTTTTAGGCAAAGGCACCACCAGGGGGTATTAGGGTTATGTACCACTAGGAAGGTATCAGGACTAGCAGACTAGCACCACCAGGGGTGGTATTAGGGTTAGGCACCACCGGGGGGGGGGGGGGGTGTATTAGGACTAGCACCATCAGGGGCGGTATTAGGGTAGGCATCAGTATAGGGAGGGTTCTGTGTAAGAGTAGGGTTGGGTTAGGTCATAGTAACATTTCAGTAAACATTACTGATATTTTACTATCCGAAAAAAATAGTAGAATATTGGTCATTTACTGATATACTAGCGGCAACCCCTGTGCCCACTGTTAGTGTGCAGAGAAATTCGGAGCTGATAAGTGCATATAACAGTACACTTATTTACAATAAACTTGTGATATAATCAGGCAACTATCTCAATTAAGGATTATGTTTTACTACTAAAACACAAGTCCATTAATCAAAAGTCCTTAGCAAATAGAACTAAAATCTGATGAATTACATTAAAAAGTATGTGCACAGGGAAACAAAACAAACAAGCAGGCACTGAAACTTGTATAAATAATATCATTAGATTAGTAATAGTATAGTAATAATATAAATACAGTAAAAATTGGTAACAATGTAATAAATAGTATAGTAATGGCATCATCCTCTATAATAAAACCCCTGTGTCCCTGCGTCACGCTGTCCCTGTGTAGCTGAATCTGTGCTTTTTGCTACTGCGCCATGTGATCCAGCCTCACAGAGACAGAAGAATGGTGCCAGGGAGCCGAGCGGGCGTGTGAGCGGGTGGCCGGGTGTGCGGCGAGTGCGCACGCATGCGCAGTAACAGGTGGCGGCGAGAGAACACAGACCTAGAGCCCGTTTTTAAACGAGCTTGGGTCTGCTAGTTATATATAATACAGTATACTGTAACTATGTTACATTACCTCATGTAAGCAGTGTTAACTGAAGACATATAATAGCACAACCCCCATTAAAAACACTGTATCCACTAAAAATGGCAAAGTACAAAAGGCCTCAATTCACTAAGCATTAACACATTCAATGATGAAGAAAACAATTGATTTTAGAGAACATTCTGTCAACTGCTGATTAACTAATGCTGTTACCACATGAAAAACTAAAATTATTGGGTAGTGAGGTCAATTACCGACTTGTGTGGTAAATACCCCAATGCATGTCAGTAAATTCACAAAGGTTATAGCATGCAGTAAAAGAAGTAAAAATGCTCTATATTTATCTCCAGCTCTGACCTGTGGGTAGGGAACAATTAGTCTGTGATCAAATGATAGAAGCAAAGGAGCCAGGCATTAGGAGGAGCTCTTTTCTCACACCATTAGTGCTTATACACTGCCGGCTGGGACATCTAGTAGTAAACAAACAGTACACACAAGCCTCTTTCATAATCAGCTGGATGGCTGGTGGGAGGCAGGAGGGGGAGAGTGTTGCTGTTCTCACCTTGCTGATCCTGTCTGATGAGGCTGTGCTAGGGTCAGGGATCAATGCAGGGTCAAGGCCAGGGCTGCTGGAAATAATCCGGTGTGAGAGCGGGGGATGCCTCCTGTCAGGCGCTATGCTGTCACTTCACATCCGCCTGTCAGCTGCTCTGACTCTGCTGTGTGCTCCTGGCTGATCCTTCTGGAGATGAGGAGACCACACAAGTGTAACACAGAGGGGTATGGTGGAGGCCACCCTGCTGCACTAGAGGATGGTCCCGGCTACTGCAATGACAGCGCTGCTGACAAGCGGATGTGGCAGCCTCCACACTCCCCTCAGATTACTGCCAGCAGCCATGGCCTTTACCCTGCAGCAATTCCCAACCCCCAGCGCATGCTCATCAGCCAGCACCAGTGAGGTGAGGAGGGCAACCTCCTCCCTCCCTCTACCCCTATCCCCACCTTACTTACAAAACTTTAATTCAGAAAGTTTTCGAATGAGTGCATTAGGCAAACGATTAGTGAATTGAAAAACAAAACCTGAAATAAGGAATGCTTTTTTTTGTTGCAATGTCCCTTAGTGAATTGAGACCACAGAGAGGCATCTGTCACAGGCTAATATCTTAGCTATCAGTCACAGACCTACTTTTTAATGTCTGTTAGAAACCAGGTCCTGTCTCACTTTAGCCTGCTGGTAGCAGAACTTTTTTGAACTGCCATGGACTTCTGCTGCCCACCACCAGGTGCTCTCTCAAGTCTTTGGACATTCACTGTTATCTTCTGACTTGCCTGTGGGTGATGTTTGGAGTTTTGCGTCTATTTTCTGGGCTGAAGCTTAATCATCTGGCAGTTGTTATCCAGGCTAGTGCTCCAGGCCAGTACCAGATTATTCAGCATCAGCCTCTTAGCGTTACCTACTTGGCAAAGTTCTCCGTACAAAACGGTGACAGTCCGTTGTTGGAACCACGCCACAATGTGACACTGCTCACTCCATCTGGTGGTTGATCCATTGCTTGGCAGAATAAGAGCAGTTTTACTTGAGCTAATTACTTCTGATGCTTTAAACGGATGTTGGCTGCATTTTACTGTTTGAGGTGAATACAAAAAACTTTCTTCAAAGCCTTCGAGGGCTGGTCATTTTCTACAATACACAGTTTGAAAGGATCTTTCGATGTCGGACGGACCGGACCGCTGCACAGATTGAAAACCTAAAGAGGGAGAGCCCTCACACTTCGGTTGCATTATATTTGTATATAGTGCATGAACATTCAAATGTTCACCATTTTCTTACGTGCGTGTGTGTATGTAATGTATGTATGTAAAAAAGTTATTTCTGTATTAACCCATTAGCATCTTCAAAGGAAATATTTCATTTGAAGATGTGCACTCATTTTAAACTCAGCTGGCAGATCTCATTGTTCTACCTAATGAGGTCATGCAGAGCGGCACTGGGAGCGTTTTTATAGTTACCTGTTTTGGGTGCTGGACCGGCTTCCCCTCTTCATCCACCTGAGGAACTGCACTCCAGGCATCCTCTTCTAACATCTGATCACGTTATTACCTGTGATCAAGGCTCACAAGATAGTGTCAGCGGTGCAGCTCCACCCGATGGTGGAAGAGGGGGTGATGGAAGAGTCTCTTCCTCACAATTCCTCATACTTCCCCAGTGGCAGAAACAAATTGGCAGAAAATGTTTTACTTTATGTGGCTGCTAAAAGACTATAAAGTCACTGCTGAAATGCCAAAATTGTCAGGAATGTTAAAGTGGATCCGAGATGAACTTTTATTCATTGCATAATTGTGTTCCTTACATATAGTTTATAGGGCATTCCTCAAGCCAAATACTTTTTTTTTTTGTTTTAATACTCTAATTCCCTATAAACTAAACAAGCCTTGCCCACAGCTTCTCCAAAACGCTAAGGCACACAGATCCATGTAGCAAGGGCTTATGGGAGCTCAGTCTGGGCAGGAGGAGGAGGAGGTTACTAGCCAGAGATTTCAGAGGCAGAGGGGAGGGGAGAGTGCATTTTTCACAGGCTGAGGGGTGGAGATGCAGTTGGAGATTACCTGTGTAATGATGACAAACAGAACATGGCCGCTCTCATTCTATCACAGGAATAAATGATTATAAACTGTTGAAGCTGTATGCAGCCATATTTGCTGTGTAAACTATCTAAACTCTAGATAAGATATATAGACAAGTTACTTGTTATAGTTAGTTTTTCATCTCGGATCCGCTTTAAAGGATTGAGTTAAAATAACTGCATAATGCTTTACTTACACGGGACTTCTTCCAGCTCCTCGCAGCAGTTCAGTCTTCCACCAGGGTCCGGCTGTCAGCCTCGTAGTGATAGGCGACCGGGCCGGGTTAGCGTCTTCTGCACAAGCATGGGCGTGCTCCGCTCGCCACTGTACTCCGGACACCGGTAGCGTTCTGTGCATGTGCATTGCTCCTATGCATGTTACAGTGGGACCCTAGAGGAAGATGGGGCTGCTGCGAGGGACCAGAGAGACTTCTAATACTTGGTATACATGTTGCAATTTACTGCCCAATCGAGGGGTGATTGGACAGAAAGTTGCATTGTGTGTACATGTCCAAAGTGCACACGATTGATAAAGCAGTCGATTTTTCAATGATACGTGGGCAAAATTGATCACTTTGTCAACCAGGAGCCTGTCAAACATGTTGGAAATAATCGCCTAATTACCGTCTGCCGGGTGGGAAATTGCATTGTGTGTACCCAGCATAAGGGCTGGAAGAATGGAAGAAGCGCCAGTTAAAGGAGAACTGTAGAGAGAGGTATATGGAGGCTGTCATATTTATTTCCTTTTAAGCAATACCAGTTGCCTGGCAGCCCTGCTGATCTATTTGTTTGAAGTAGTGTTTGAATCACACCAGAAACAAGCATACAGCTAATCTTGTCAGAACTGTCAAAATTGTCAGAAACACCTGATCTGCTGCATGCTTGTTCAGGGCCTATGGCTGAAAGTATTAGAGGCAGAGGATCAGCAGGATAGCCAGGTAACTGGTATTGCTTAAATGGAAATAAATATGGCAGCCTCCATATACCTCTCACTACAGTTCTCCTTTAAAGAGGAACTCCAGTGAACATAATGTAATAAAAAAAAAGTGCTTCATTTTTACAATAATTATGTATGAATGATTTAGTCAGTGTTTGCCCATTGTAAAATCTTTTAAATCCCTTATTTACATTCTGACATTTATCACATGGTGACATTTTTACTACTGGCAGGCGATGTAGCTGCTGCTTGCTTTTTTTGGCAGTTGGAAATAGCTGTAAACCGCTATTTCCCACAATGCAACAAGGTTCACAGACAGGAAACTGCCAGGACCATGGTCCTCAGAGTTTCTTGTGGGAGGGGTTTCACCACAATATCAGCTATACAGAGCCCCCTAATGATCCGTTTGTGAAAAGGAAGAGATTTCTCATGTAAAAGGGCATATCAGCTACTGATAGGGATGAAGTTCAATTCTTGGTCACAGTTTCTCTTTAAGTAAAGCTTAATACAGTTATTTCACCTGGGAATCCCTTTAAGGGCTAAAAAATAAAAAATAAAACTCGGAATGCGAAGTGGTTAAAGCTGGATTTTTTGTTGTTTTAACCTTTCATCTACTCGTCATGAAATTGTACTTTACTGTCAGTACAATATTCAAATGTAATAAGCTCCTTATTCCCTTGTACCTACAACCGGTCCTTTTTACAGGGTGCAAGCATCACTACGTCAGACCCTGCTTGACTAGCGTCCGGTTGCAACGGATTATGAAATCATGGATTCATCCAGTTTTCTTTTCATATTTAAGTGACCAGAAATTAAGCAGTACTCCTGATCCTCCTTCATAGGCTGTTATGGGGTGCTTACAAAGCACACAAAAATAAATCATTGAAATATTTTGTATATATTTCCTGTATAAAAGCAATTTATCAGAGACTTGTGACCTCTAAATAAAGTACTACAAAAAATATTTTTCAGCAAAGAAGCATAAATGAATAAATAAAAAGCTGGTGATGCTGCTTCCCAAATGAGCAACATAGCGGCAATTTTGTCTTGCTGTGTTAAAGAGAAACTCCAATGAAAATAATATAATAAAAGAATTGCTTAATTTTTACAATCATTATGTAAAAAATGATTAAGTCAGTGTTTGCTTATTGTAAAATCTTTCCTCTCCCTGATTTACATTCCGACATTCATCACATGGTGACATTTTTACTGCTGCCAGGTGATGTCACAGGAAGAAGATGCTGCTTGCTTTTTTGGCAGTTGGAAACAGCTGTTATTTCCCACAATGAAACAAGGCTCCCACAGTGTGATGTCAGTACCTCAGTGCTGTGAGGTGCTGACATCACACTATGGGAGGGGTTTCACCACAAAATCAGCCATAAAGAGGCCTCTGATGATCCGTTTGAGAAAGGGAATACATTTCTTATGGGAAAGGGGGTATTGGCTACTGATTGGGATGAAGTTCAATTCTTGGTTTGCGGTCTCTCTTTAAGGTCCACGCTTTAAGTTTGATTCAGTAAGCTGCGATAAAATTGCAGAACACAAACATTGGGCTTGATTCACAAAAGTGTGATAACTGCTATCACGGCAGCTATCACGTGATCTGCGCGTAAAGGATTACGCTGTGTGACAAACGAGGTTGGCGCGCGATCCCGCGCATGAAACGCACGTGATCGCGCACACAAACCTTCATTTACATGTGAACGTAATCCTCTACGTGCGCAAACCTTCGCATGCAGCAGATCACATGATAAATGCTTTTTTGAATCAAGCCCATAGAGTGGCAATTATACTTGTTTATGCAAGCATGTGTACACTGCGTGTGCGTTGCTAGTATAACTTGTGTCTGCAAAACAGAAGCTACAGTATATCAATGAAAAATGGGCTATTAACTGCTGCATAACACAAACTCCTAATTACTGCTAAAATCTAAAACATTATTAAGAGATGCGTTTGCAGCTTGATATATTGCTTGATAAGTGTTCCTCATCCAAGGAACAGTTTTGTAGAATCTGCTGTCTTCAGTTAGGCAGCTGATAAAATTCTGTAACTTACACGACTGCCAAATACTTAGAAACAACCAGAAGTTTTGCTACTGATGCAACACATTGTGTGTCATTTTCTGCCAACTATTAACCTTCCTAAACAAATTTCTAATTATGCATTTCAGATCTTTTTTTCTTTTTTGTCACATTGTTGTTTTGCTGGCCACTAACTTCACTTGGGATTGTTCGACAGCAATGCACATGCAATAAAACAGATGGCAGAATAAAAAAATCTAGCTGGAAAATCAAGAGCAATTAATTTATTGCTACCAGTTTTGATCAAATGGGATTGTTTTACTGAATAGAGCTGTAAAACTTTGATCCAACTAGAGGCCAACGGGTTTGTTTGTTTTTTTGCTGTTTTATGCTTCAGTAATTTCTGGCAGCTATGATAAGACAAGACAGATAACATTTACAGTATATTGCTTTTTTCTACTGGCGGACTTAAAGCAGCTGCAGCCACTAGCGCTCCCTCTATAGGCAAAAGCAGTTTTAGAGAGATTACCTAAGGTCTCCTACTGAATAGGTGCTGGCTTAATGAACAGGAAAAGCCAAGATTTGAACCCATAATAAATAAATAGTATACTTTAGAGGTGATTTGTAGGAATTATTCTAAATGTATAGCCCCAGCAGTACAGGATCTTCTCAAAAAAATAGCATATTGTGATAAAGTTCATTATTTTCTGTAATGTACTGATAAACATTAGACTTTCATATATTTTAGTTTCATTACACTACAACTGAAGTAGTTCAAGCCTTTTATTGTTTTAATGTTGATGATTTTGGCATACAGCTAATGAAAACCCCAAATTCCTATCTCAAAAGATTAGCATATTTCATCCGACCAATAAAAGAAAAATGTTTTTAAAACTAAAAACTCAACCTTTAAATAATTATGTTCAGTTATGGACTCAATGCTTGGTCGGGAATCAGTTTGCAGAAATGACTGCTTCAATGCGGCGTGGCATGGAAGCAATTAGCCTGTGGCACTGCTCAGGTGTCATTGAGGCCCAGGATGCTTCGATAGCAGACTTAAGCTCATCCAGAGTGTTGGGTCTTGCGTCTCTCAACTTGCTCTTCACAATATTCCACAGATTCTCTATGGGGTTCAGGTCAGGAGAGTTGGCAGGCCAATTGAGCACAGTAATACCGTGGTCAGTAAACCATTTACCAGTGGTTTTGGCACTGTGAGCAGGTGCCAGGTCATGCTGAAAAATGAAATCTTCATCTCCATAAAGCTTTTCAGCAGATGGAAGCATGAACCCACTTTTGAACCAGAAGCGCCTGACCTGGGCTACAGAGAAGCAGCACTGGACTGTTGCTCAGTGGTCCAAAGTACTTTTTCCGGATGAAAGCAACTTTTACATGTCATTCGGAAATCAAGGTGCCAGAGTCTGGAGGAAGACTGGGGAGAGGGAAATGCCAAAATGCCTTTAGTCCAGTGTCAAGTACCCACAGTCAGTGATGGTCTGGGGTGCCATGTCAGCTGCTGGTGTTGGTCCACTGTGTTTTATCAAGGGCAGGGTCAATGCAGCTAGCTATCAGGAGATTTTGGAGCACTTCATGCTTCCATCTGCTGAAAAGCTTTATGGAGATGAAGATTTCATTTTTCAGCACGACTTGGCACCTGCTCACAGTGCCAAAACCACTGGTAAATGGTTTACTGACCATGGTATTACTGTGCTCAATTGGCCTGCCAACTCTCCTGACCTGAACCCCATAGAGAATCTGTGGAATATTGTGAAGAGAAAGTTAAGAGACGCAAGACCCAACACTCTGGATGAGCTTAAGGCCACTATTGAAGCATCCTGGGCCTCCATAACACCTGAGCAGTGCCACAGGCTGATTGCCTCCATGCCACGCCGCATTGAAGCAGTCATTTCTGCAAAAGGATTCCCGGCCAAGTATTGAGTGCATAACTGAACATAATTATTTGAAGGTTGACTTTTTTTGTTTTAAAAACACTTCTCTTTTATTGGTCGGATGAAATATGCTAATTTTTTGAGATAGGAAATTTGGGTTTTCATGAGCTGTATGCCAAAATCATCAATATTAAAACAATAAAAGGCTTGAACTATTTCAGTTGTAGTGTAATGAATCTAAAATATAGGAATGTCTAATGTTTATCAGTACATTACAGAAAATAATGAACTTTATCACAATATGCTAATTTTTTTAGAAGATCCTGTATATATATATATATATATATATATATATATATATATATATATATATATATATATATATATATATATATATATATATATATATGTATTATATGTATATACATAATACTTTTTTAAAAGTATAATCTCCCTCCTCTTCAATACTAAGACAGAGGTGGCCAGTCTTGGACCTCTATGATCTCATACCTTTCCAAAGTGCATGACCATGTGGGTTCCAGATATTAATTTGTTCAGTTCCAACTGTACATACTTTCTAGTTAGTGTAAGCAAGCAGTGGTATAAGGATCACCATAGCAGCCAAAGTGGCTGCCGTGGAGCCTGAAGCCAAGGGGGGCCTCATGGTCTCGACTGGTGATAAGGGGGTCTGCTGCAGGCCTCACAGCAGACCCCTGAGGGGCAGAGTAAGCAAGCACTGGAGAGAAGTGATATACCTCTCTGGGCTTTCTCCACCATACACTTTCCTCCTAGCATTCTCACATCCATGACTACAGCACCCATGGGTTATGTGAAGAGGGAAGGTGCTGTAAACAGAGACTCAGATGCCAGGAGGGAGGTAGATTGTCTATGGAGCCCAGACATGTATGCCACTTTTACTCCAGCACTTTGTTTGCTTGCTCTGGATATGGGGAGGGGCTACGTATATTTAGGGGGCTAATTTGGACTGGATACCTTTGCATGTGGGGGGCTAATATGACTATATGTATTTGGGGAGCTAATCTGGGAACCTATACTTAGGGGGGCTAATCTGGCTACCTATACATGGGGGCTACATATACTTTGGTGGATAATCTGGCTACCTATAGTGGAGGAGGGGTTACCTATAACATGGGGGCTTATCTGGATAGCTATACTGGGGGGGCTAAATTGGCTACTTGTACATGGGGGAGGGGCTGATCTATCTACCATAGTTGGGGGGGGGGGCTACCTACACTTGGGGATATACTAATAGGGCTAAGAATACTTGAGGGTAATCTGGCTACCGATACTGGGGGGATATCTAGCTACCTCATCTGGGGGAGGCTAATTGTTCTAATTATTATAAAAACAGAAGGAAAATTGGCTCTTGGGTGCATACAAAAAACTTTTATTATATCAAAACTCTAAATCTAAATAGCAACACACAAATATATATCACATATACAAAAATTCTAAAATCGAACCGCCTCATCTATCAAAAGACACCCCAAGGAGGCTGCAGTCCTCCAAAAAAGTCCTGGTAATAAAGTGCACTGATAGGTCTTCAAAACAAGAGAAAGGTCACTCATGCAGATGTTGCGAACGGTTCCTGAACCGTTCGCCGGTGAACATCTCAAACTCTGTGGGCCTTCTACTACTTCCGGGTCGCAATGACCCGGAGTAGTACGCCTGCGCTGCCCGGCGGAGCGCGTCCTAGATCGCGCTCCTGTTGCTGGGCACATTCTGCGCATGTGCGTGACGTCATGATCTAGGACGCGATCCGCCGGGCAGCGCAGGCGTACTACTCCGGGTCATTACGACCCGGAAGTAGTAGAAGGTCCAGAGAGATTCGCCCTAGCGAACGGTTCGGGCCATCTCGCAGATAAAGCAATGATGGTTTGCAAAGTAACATATGCTGGCAAGGCAGGCTGATTCAAGCTGGATCTGGATGCTTGTAAGTTAGTAAGTGGATTAAAAGATCTTCCCTTCACATAGGCCACAATCTCACTCGCAGACTGTATATCAGAAAGCACCTCATGCATGCAAATGATCAAAGTTCTTAAAGAGAACCCGAGGTGTGTTTAAAGAATGTTATCTGCATACAGAGGCTGGATCTGCCTATACAGCCCAGCCTCTGTTGCTATCCCAAACCCCACTAATGTCCCCCTGCACTGTGCAATCCCTCATAAATCACAGCCGTGCTGTGAGGCGGTGTATTTACATCTGTAGTGTCAGTCTCAGCTGCTCCCCCGCCTCCTGCATAGCTCTGGTCCCTGCCCCCGTCCCTTCCCTCCAATCAGCAGGGAGGGAAGGGATGCAGGCAGGGACTGGAGTTCTGCAGGAGGCGGGGAGAGCAACAGACTGACACTATAGAGATAAACACAGCCAGCTCTGACAAGCTGTTTGTCAGCAGCGTGGCTGTGATTTATGAGGGATTGCAGAGTGCAGGGGGACCTTAGGGGGGATTGGGATAGCAACAGAGGCTGGGCTGTATAGGCAGATCCAGCCTCTGTACGCAGATAATATTCTTCAAACCCACCTCGGTTTCTCTTCAAGCATCTTCAGATAAGCAAGTAAGTTGTCATAGTATGGTAGCCATTCGCAGTCCAAAAAGCATACTTTCAAAGGCAAAATCCTCCAGCAGATGTATAATAGTTCATAATTTTGCATCAGCATGTCAACACATGTGTGTTATAAACTGTTCTTATATCACCTTGCTTCGACACCAGTAACTTCTTACAGTTACGTCTCACAGACTGTGAGATCACTTGACTCTCCACACCGCAAACAGGATATAGACTTTCTCAGGCTTCTCCAATGTTTCCGTTATTTATTCAAGTCACAGAAAGACAGATAGATACAGTCATCATATCCTAGCTATGCAAATCTTCATGTTGCATTACAAGCTCTTGATTAGACTCCCTACCGAAGTCTATCAGGTACCTTCTTCCTACCTACGTTACACTAAGCTACCTATGTACATAGCATACATTATATCAGCTTACATAAAGGAATAACATGCTTAGAGGTCCAAGTCGGCCTTGCGAGCTAGTGCAGAAGGAAGAAGCAGAAGTGAGTTCCCCATCGCTCGCTCCAGATTTAATACCGACTAGGAAAGAGTTAAATATGACATCATCTTCGCCACCCCCTATATCAGTCTATTGGTGGACCCACTCGTGGTGTCATCATACCCGCCTACTCGATTAATAATCAATGAGGCACTTGACCCAGATGCAGGACCGTGGATGTTTAGTAAACATGGCCAATGTTTTCTGTTCCTGTTGAGGTCAGAGTGGCCGATGGCCTTCTGTTAGGAACATGTTCTCAGTATCTGCGTGTATCTTCTGCTACACGCAGACCCTGAGATGCCTCTGCCTGCATCACCAACCCTCTATCTATTTTAAAGGCATACACTGCGGACAAGCCTTTTACATAAAACTCAGGCCAAGTAACTGAGGCCTACTTAAATTATAACAATCCCCCCTAAAACGGCTTGACCCGCAGATCCCAGCGTCTGAACCTCCCAGTACCTGGTTTCTTTCGTTTAGGTTTCACTTTTCGATGTTCGTGCTCACACAACTTCTCTGCTCTCGGTGGTTACCCCTCGAAGAGAGAGAGCAAGACCTCTTGGTCTTCCTGTAACCAGGCTCTCTGGGGAAGCCCTACTTCTAAGTCCCTCAATACCACATGCTCAGCATTTGCGTCACTTGCGTATCACTCACAAACTTGCATGACCACAGAAAAGTGAAACTCGTTTGTTTGTTACTCGATGGAGCAGGGCCAGGTGCCTTCTAAAAGAGCGCCTTTATACAATCAGCTCCATCACAGGTACTACTAAACCTATGCCCGTAACCCTGTAGATCCCTTAATTTAAACTATTGGTTCCGGAGATTGTTTATGAGGCACCAATCTCTGGACCAGGTTAATTTATTTTACGTAATTTTAACCCGCAACCTCACCTGGATAATGATGCCTAAAGTTGTCATGCCCATCCAGACGACCAGTGGGTGTAGAAAGAACTTTGGAACTGCAGATGCCCCGTCCGAGTGTCCCTGGAACATCACCGGAACCTTTGTCCACTAGGGCAGACTGGAACTCACCTGCTCATTTTTGTGTTCTACCTCGTTAAGATCACCTGTATCATGGTGAAATCTTACCTCTAACTTAGTGTACTGTTTGTTTAACCTTTGTAACAAAATGTGGTCGTCTTGGATCAAACCCTGTTCCCCTTTGTCCCATGTCGGGTTCTCTTTCAGGACGGGAACTACCCGTGAAACTTTGACCTTTAGAGTTCTCTTAACAATTTGAGAAACAACGTCATCAAACCTGGATGACCGGATCCATATGGGATCTCCACTCACACAATATGTTCCCCTTGGAAACTCCCCCTTATCGGAACAATTATGAGAATATACCTTGAATGTATCATTAGACCTTATGTTAAAAAACCAAACCTTTCCTTCAGCCACCGGAACTATCGGTTGGGCTTCAGGGTGGATCTTTTGAATGGTAGCCTCGCATTCTGCGTTATTGAGCCTGCAGGCTTCTTCCCTAAATTTGACTTGCCCCGGCCAACGCAGGTACTTCTGCAAGAATTGCCCGCATGAGGACAACTCTACTTGTTTCACCTCCCTGTCTAGCACCAAAAAAGGTTGACCTCTCAGGTCCTGGTGTAAGACACGGGTTGAGGTGGGAACTAAGGAAGTAGCGGTGCCTAAAGGAATGTTGCACCGTTTCCATTTGTTCACCCAAACATCTCGAAGCTGCCATGCAAAAGATCCTTCTCCAGAAAAATTAATATACCTCCCCTTGTCCAATCTCTCGCTGACAAAATATGTCCCCAGCTGTCCTGATTGGACCTCTTCCCCCCTTACGTCCTGAGGCACAATATGTACCTGAGGTCGGGAAGACTGTACTCTCTGCAATCTTTCGATTAAGAGTACCTCTTCACTTACCCAACTATCATGAGGATAAGCTGCTGCATATGGACTGTGTAATATCGTCCCCTGTTGTGACCCGTGTGGTGTGAATGGGGTTCCCTGTGTGGGTTTTCCCTCCCCCGGGACCGCTCTCCCCACCCTCTTTGTCACCTGGAAATGTGGCTTGATCTCGATTGTTACTTCTTGTTTCGAGAACCACCCACCCTTGGCTTTCCAGCCTTTACGTGTGTATAGTTGTTTCAGAGGCACTCTCTGTTGGTAGCTCCAGAGTGTGATGTTGTCCCCTGCGTCTCTCTGGTAAGAGAATTGACGCCTCCTGCTCGTTCCTCTCCAATCTGGACCCATCTCACTCTGCATAACCAGGACAAGGTACCCCTGAATCACACACTCCACCTTTTGCATGTACCCATTGTACTGCAATGTACCTTTTAACAAACCTTTGGATCGGTGCATCGATTCTGGGAGTGTGGCATTCAATAGCAGATTTACACTGCCCTTAAATTCCCACTGCCCGCACACTTGACCCTTCAGACCTTTCACCCACCTTGTGCCATGAAATTTGCTTTCTCCTGGCACAAGTGCTCTTTTCCTCCGTCCCTGCATGGTCCATCTGTGCCAAGCGGAGGGAGGTGTGAAAGGATCAGTACCTTTGTCACCCAACATTAACATGCTTGGGCCTTGCATTCTCATTAACCCCTTATTATACATGAGAATGTCCTCTCTTCGTTCTCCTAGGACGAAATGGCAACCTAGGATCACCATCAGCACGGTACTCCTCATTATAAAAGCACCACCTTGGGAAAGAAAAAAATTAGCAATTTGCACTATGCTTTGCTCAGACAGTTCTTTTAGACGTTTTCCGATCTCAGGAACCTCGGTTTTTAGTCTCTTTCCCATTTCAGGAATCTCGTGTTTTAATCTCTTTCCAATCTCAGGAATCTCGTGTTTTAGTCTCTTTCCAATCTCAGGAATCTCGCTGTTCTCCAAGCTTAGATTGGCATCTGGAACCTTTCGCTTATCCGACTGACATCTCCATCTTTGCTGCCAGCACTGCAGCTGTCTCAATTCCATATTGCCAAACACTTGCCTGATCAGAGGACTGTGTAAGCCTGCGAATTCGACCAGCTTTTGGCAACTTTCCACGACACTGAGTGGATCCCTGGAACTACTGAGCGTCAGCTCTGTGTACCCACACTGGCTCAGCGGATCAATCTCCAGCGGCAGCTGCCAGCCGGCCTCGGAGCCTTCCAGTCACCTGTGATCCGGTTTAGGCTGTGACTGATGTGCACTGTCAGTCAAAGTTTAACATCCACAAGTGTCGCCGCTGGTTCTCTCGAATTGCAGCCCGTGCCCGTGTGTGCTCGGCTCCCACACACTACTCACACCAGCTTATCAGTCTCAGCTTGATAAGCTTTACAGTCCGTGTCCGTCTATTCCGCATGCTTTGCTGTGGAATATCTTGAAACCACTTTCTTCGGCCCCGTCCCCGTCTGCCTGTATAGCTAGGCAGGGAAGGATTTCAGGCACCACTGTTATAAACTGTTCTTATATCACCTTGCTTCGACACCAGTAACTTCTTACAGTTACGTCTCACAGACTGTGAGATCACTTGACTCTCCACACCGCAAACAGGATATAGACTTTCTCAGGCTTCTCCAATGTTTCCGTTATTTATTCAAGTCACAGAAAGACAGATAGATACAGTCATCATATCCTAGCTATGCAAATCTTCATGTTGCATTACAAGCTCTTGATTAGACTCCCTACCGAAGTCTATCAGGTACCTTCTTCCTACCTACGTTACACTAAGCTACCTATGTACATAGCATACATTATATCAGCTTACATAAAGGAATAACATGCTTAGAGGTCCAAGTCGGCCTTGCGAGCTAGTGCAGAAGGAAGAAGCAGAAGTGAGTTCCCCATCGCTCGCTCCAGATTTAATACCGACTAGGAAAGAGTTAAATATGACATCATCTTCGCCACCCCCTATATCAGTCTATTGGTGGACCCACTCGTGGTGTCATCATACCCGCCTACTCGATTGATAATCAATGAGGCACTTGACCCAGATGCAGGACCGTGGATGTTTAGTAAACATGGCCAATGTTTTCTGTTCCTGTTGAGGTCAGAGTGGCCGATGGCCTTCTGTTAGGAACATGTTCTCAGTATCTGCGTGTATCTTCTGCTACACGCAGACCCTGAGATGCCTCTGCCTGCATCACCAACCCTCTATCTATTTTAAAGGCATACACTGCGGACAAGCCTTTTACATAAAACTCAGGCCAAGTAACTGAGGCCTACTTAAATTATAACAATGTGAAGTGAACCATTTCATAGTTACCAGTCCTATTTCATTGCAAAATGATCCAGATGGGGGGTCATCAGTTGAGGCAGGCGATTCAGAGGTGCTGGAACCATAACATGTTGTTTCGCTAACTCCCTATGTCAGCCTCTTCAGATGGAAAGTGCTATGTGGAGTGCCCTGTATGGAAACGTTAGGGCCACCATTAAGTATGCTTATGCTGGCTTCCCCTTATCCTCCCTGAACAAGGTCAGCCCGACCAATCAAGGTCAGCCCGACCAGTCCGCAAATCTCACCCACTGCCGAAGCGATGGATGGGAGAAGAAGCCGCCATGCGGGTCACCGTGGAGCATAAGGAAGTGCGGTCCTGACAGCGATTAGATCAGAGGGGCTGATCAAACCTGCGCGTCCCACAAAGGGATCCGCCTGAAGGGGCGGGGTCATGGACGCGCAGGTTCCGGTGCCCGCGGTCGCTAGGACACATCCACGGGTGTCCAAATAGACGGGGAGGAGAGGGGAGGAAAAAGCCCGGCACAGAAATCCTCTATAATAAAACCCTAACTGTCATTGCGTCCAGCAGCTGTCCCTGTGTCCCAGGTTTTTTGTTACTGCGCATGTGCGCAGTAATGGACAGCTGGACGGGACCAGGGAGCAAGGCGGGCGAGCAAGGTGGGCGGGTGCACGGCGCTTGCGTGCGAGGCGGGTGCGCGTATGCGCACTGGCGGCGGCGGCAAAAAGACGTAGAACCCGTTTTTAAATGGGCTTGGGTCTACTGGTAAAGAAATAATAAACAAAAAATGAGGATTGAGGAAACACATTAAAATATGGATACATTGTGAACATGAATGCCGACTATGCACGCGCGCACACCCACACGCCACCACGGTCATGAGGGTACGCAGGCACAGCCGGCAAATAAATATTCCACATCAAGTGATGATAGTACTGATAATAAATCAATCAATAAATCAAAAAAAGAAAAGAAAAATTAATGATGAGAAAAGCCTAAGAAGACTTCACTAAAAGGACATGCCTGCAGCAAATAAGGGGAACAGGGCCCAAAAAGGCAGGGGCAGAGAGCAGGAGAGAGGGACTAGAGCTGATTAAAACAAAACAAAGCAAAAAAACAAAACAAGAATAGAGGAGGTAAAGCATATGTTCAGAACTCCAGTTTGCTTCACTGGATACGTTTTTTATTTAAAACGGAGGCAAAAAGGCTCCATAATGCACAGCATCATTGAGACCCTTGCCTTGTGTAGCGTTTAGTTCAAAAATCCATCTTAGCTAGCTCCATCTGGAGCAACTGTCTATCAATGTCCCCTCCTCTTACATGGGCATGGACTCTGTCTAAACCTACAAACCGCACATAATCCTCATTACCTTTATGAATCAAATTTACATGTCGAGATATGGGTGACTTAAAATTGCACACCCTGATGTCTGCAGTATTCTCTTTTATCTGTTTCTTAAATTCACAATTATTATTATTACTTAGTATTTATATAACGCCAACATATTACGCAACGCTGTACAGTGTATATATATATATCTTGTCACTAACTGTCCCTCAAAGGAGCTCACAATCTAATCCCTACCATTGCCACATGTCTATATTATGTAGTGTAAGTACTGTAGTCTAGGGCCAATTTTAGGGGGAGCCAATTAACTTATCTGTATGTTTTTGGAATGTGGGAGGAAACCGGAGTGCCCGGAGAAAACCCACGCAGACACGGAGAGAACATACAAACTCTTTGCAGATAGTGCCCTGGCTGGGATTCGAACCAGGGACCCAGCGCTGCAAGGCGAGAGAGCTAACCACTACACCACCGTGCTGCCCACAATATGTTTTCCCTATGTAGAAGCATCCGCATGTACATATTACATACATATAGCTTTGGTGTTACATACATATTAGCTTTGGTGTTGCAATTGGCAAAATGCTGTAACCTCCAAATTTGTCCATCGTCCATACATTCTGCGCAACTTCAGGACCCACCATTATTTATTTATTTATTTTTATTTATTTATTGTATTTATAAAGCGCCAACATATTACGCAGCGCAGCGCACCATTAGAAATCTACAATAGGTACAGCCACTACAGCCATAGGTACCAACCAAAGTACAGTGTCTGGACCTAGAGCAGCGATCAAAGTGGCTATTTGTCATCAAGTCTTTCAATGTCCTGGCTCGTCTATATGTTATCTGTGGTTTATCCCCCGTACTTTAGGCAGTGAGTGACAGGGAGCCCTTTAGGCAGTGAGTGACAGGGACTCCTTTAGGTAGTGAGTGACAGGGAGCCCTTTAGGCAGTGAGTGACAGGGACCCCTTTAGATAGTGAGTGCACATAATAAGAGACAGCTTTTCCACAGTAAATGCACATAATAGGAGACAGCTTTTCCCCAGTAAATGCACATAATAAGAGACAGGTTTTCCCCAGTAAATGCACATAATAAGAGACCGCTTTTCACCAGTAAATGCACATAATAAGAGACCGCTTTTCACCAGTAAATGCACATAATAAGAGATCGCTTTTCACCAGTAAATGCACATAATAAGAGACCGCTTTTCACTAGTAAATGCACATAATAAGAGACCGTTTTTCACCAGTAAATGCACATAATAAGAGACCGCTTTTCACCAGTAAATGCACATAAGAAACCGCTTTTCACCAGTAAATGAACATAATAAGAAACCGCTTTTCACCAGTAAATGCACATAATACGAGACAGCTTTTCACCAGCAAATGCACATAATAAGAGACAGCTTTTCACCAGTAAATGCACATAATAAGAGACAGCTTTTCACCAGTAAATGCACATAATGACAAACACCCAGTGTCCTCAGTATATGTAGCCAGCCTGGACCCCCTTTAGGTAGTGAGTGACAGGGACCCCGTTTAGGTAGTGAGTGACAGGGACCCCTTTATGCAGTGAGTGACAGGGACCCCTTTAGGCAGTGAGTGACAGGGCCCCCTTTAGGCAGTGAGTGACAGAGACCCCCTTTAGGTAGTGAGTGACAGGGACCCCTTTAGGCAGTGAGTGACAGGGACCCCCCTTAGGTAGTGAGTGACAGGGAGCCCTTTAGGTAGTGAGTGACAGGGACCCCCTTTAGGTAGTGAGTGACAGGGACCCCTTTAGGCAGTGAGTGACAGTAACCCCTTTAGGTAGTGAGTGACAGGGAGCCCTTTAGGTAGTGAGTGACAGAGAGCCCTTTAGGTAGTGAGTGACAGGGACCCCTTTAGGTAGTGAGTGACAGGGACCCCGTTTAGGTAGTGAGTGACAGACAGGGACCCCGTTTAGGTAGTGAGTGACAGGGACCCCTTTAGGTAGTGACAGGGACCCCTTTAGGCAGTGAGTGACAGGGACCCCTTTAGGCAGTGACAGGGACCCCTTTAGGCAGTGAGTGACAGGGACCCCTTTAGGCAGTGAGTGACAGGGACCCCTTTAGGCAGTGAGTGACAGGGACCCCCTTAGGCAGTGAGTGACAGGGACCTCCATTAGGTAGTGAGTGACAGGGACCCCTTTAGGTAGTGAGTGACAGAGACCCCCTTTAGGTAGTGAGTGACAGGGACCCCTTTAGGCAGTGAGTGACAGGAACCCCTATAGGCAGTGAGTGACAGGGAGCCCTTTAGGTAGTGAGTGACAGGGAGCCCTTTAGGCAGTGAGTGACAGGGACCCCCTTTAGGCAGTGAGTGACAGGGACCCCTTTAGGCAGTGAGTGACAGGGAGCCCTTTAGGCAGTGAGTGACAGGGAGCCCTTTAAGCAGTGAGTGACAGGGACCCCTTTAGGCAGTGAGTGGCAGGGAGCCCTTTAGGCAGTGAGTGACAGGGACCCCTTTAGGTAGTGAGTGACAGGGACCCCTTTAGGTAGTGAGTGACAGGGACCCCTTTAGATAGTGAGTGCACATAATAAGAGACAGCTTTTCTACAGTAAATGCACATAATAAGAGACAGCTTTTCACCAGTAAATGCACATAATAAGAGACAGCTGTTCCCCAGTAAATGCACATAATAAGAGACCGCTTTTCACTAGTGTTGGGCTAACATCTAGATGTTCGGGCCGAACAGGCCGAACATGGCCGCGATGTTCGGGTGTTCGACCCGAACTCCGAACATAATGGAAGTCAATGGGGACCCGAACTTTTGTGCTTTGTAAAGCCTCCTTACATGCTACATACCCCAAATTTACAGGGTATGTGCACCTTGGGAGTGGGTACAAGAGGAAAAATTTTTTTAGCAAAAAGAGCTTATAGTTTTTGAGAAAATCGATTTTAAAGTTTCAAAGGGAAAACTGTCTTTTAAATGCGGGAAATGTCTGTTTTCTTTGCACAGGTAACATGCTTTTTGTCGGCATGCAGTCATAAATGTAATACATATAAGAGGTTCCAGGAAAAGGGACCGGTAACGCTAACCCAGCAGCAGCACACGTGATGGAACAGGAGGAGGGTGGCGCAGGAGGAGAAGGCCACGCTTTGAGACACAACAACCCAGGCCTTGCATGAGGACAAGAAGCGTGCGGATAGCATGCTTTGTACCGCCATGCAGTCATAAATGTAATAAAGATAAGTGGTTCAATAAACAGGGACCACGCGGCAACGCTAACCCAGCAGCAGCAGACGTGATGGAACAGGAGGAGGCGCAGGAGGAGAAGGCCACGCTTTGTGAGACACAACAACCCAGGCCTTGCATGAGGACAAGAAGCGTGCGGATAGCATGCTTTGTACCGCCATGCAGTCATAAATGTAATAAAGATAAGAGGTTCCATAAACAGGGACCGGCAACGCTAACCCAGCAGCAGCAGCAGCAGCACATGTGATGGAACCGGAGGAGGCGCAGGAGGAGAAGGCCACGCTTTGTGAGACACAACAACCCAGGCCTTGCATGAGGACAAGAAGCGTGCGGATAGCATGCTTTGTACCGCCATGCAGTCATAAATGTAATAAAGATAAGTGGTTCAATAAACAGGGACCACGCGGCAACGCTAACCCAGCAGCAGCACACGTGATGGAACCGGAGGAGGCGCAGGAGGAGAAGGCCACGCTTTGTGAGACACAACAACCCAGGCCTTGCATGAGGACAAGAAGCGTGCGGATAGCATGCTTTGTACCGCCATGCAGTCATAAATGTAATAAAGATGAGAGGTTCCATAAACAGGGACCGGCAACGCTAACCCAGCAGCAGCAGCACACGTGATGGAACCGGAGGAGGCGCAGGAGGAGAAGGCCACGCTTTGTGAGACACAACAACCCAGGCCTTGCATGAGGACAAGAAGCGTGCGGATAGCATGCTTTGTACCGCCATGCAGTCATAAATGTAATAAAGATGAGTGGTTCAATAAACAGGGACCACGCGGCAACGCTAACCCAGCAGCAGCAGACGTGATGGAACAGGAGGAGGCGCAGGAGGAGAAGGCCACGCTTTGTGAGACACAACAACCCAGGCCTTGCATGAGGACAAAAAGCGTGCGGATATAGCAGCAATGCTTTTTGCCGCCATGCAGTCATAAATGTAATACAGATGAGAGGTTCAATAAACAGGGACCGGAAACGCTAAACCATCCCAGATGTTCATTGGTCATGTTACTTGGTTGGGGTCCTGGAGTGTTGCGTAGTCGTTTCCAATCCAGGATTGATTCATTTTAATTTGAGTCAGACGGTCTGCATTTTCTGTGGAGAGGCGGATACGCCGATCTGTGACGATGCCTCCGGCAGCACTGAAACAGCGTTCCGACATAACGCTGGCTGCCGGGCAAGCCAGCACCTCTATTGCGTACATTGCCAGTTCGTGCCAGGTGTCTAGCTTCATGCCTGGTTTCAGGTCCAGCGGTGCCAGCCACAAATCCGTCTGTTCCTTTATTCCCCTCCAAATTTCCTCCCCTGTGTGCTGCTTATCCCCAAGGCAGATCAGCTTCAGCAACGCTTGCTGACGCATGCCAACAGCTGTGCTGCACTGCTTCCACGATCCTACTGCTGCTGGTGCTGGGTTAGCGTTTCCGGATGAGGTACAGCTTTGAGATGCGTTGGAGGAGAAGGAGTCAGAGAGGTAGGTGCTGCTGTTGTTATCCAGTGGGAGGGACGGCGGTGCAGCTGTTTGCAGCGTGGGCAACACCCACGCCGTAGCAGGTGAGGAATCGCTGCCAGGCTCCACAAGGTTCACCCAGTGTGCGGTAAGGGAGATGTATCGACCCTGGCCGAACGCACTCGTCCAGGTGTCTGTGGTGAGGTGAACCTTGCAGGCAACGGCATTCTTCAAGCTTCGGGTTATTTAGCTGACCACGTGCTCATGCAACTCAGGCACTGCAGAGCGCGCAAAGTGGTAGCGGCTGGGAACCACGTAACATGGGATGGCCACTGACATCATGCCCTTGAAGCTGTTTGTCTCCACCACTCGATATGGCAGCATTTCGCAGGCCAGAAGCTTGGCTATGCTGGCTGGCTGTTACTGCCACGGCCCGGGGGTCATTTGCTGGCAATTTCCTCTTGCGCTCAAACATCTCAGAGACAGACAACTCAACCGTAGGGCTGCACACCGAAGGGCTGTTGGTTGTTGTGTTTGATGAACACTGGGAGACCTCAAGAGCACTAGTCCGGAAAGTGACAGTGTCAGCATCGTCTGATGTTTGTGAATGTTGTGAACCACGCAATGGCTGGGCTACTGCCGCTGCTGAGGCGGGTCTGGTGGTGAGTCTGGTGAACCCAAGGGAGGCAGTGTTGCTGGTGGTACCCTGTCCTGCCGCGTTTGCCCACAGAGTGGGATGTTTGGATAGAATGTGGCGGCTCATGCTGGTGGTGGAGAGGTTGTTAATACTTTTCCCCCTGCTCAGGCGGGTCTTGCACACCTTGCAAATCGCCATGGTAACATCCTCAGTGCAGTCTTCAAAGAAAGCCCAGACTTTAACTGGCTGAGGACTCGGACCTCGTGCGTGATGTGCTGGTGCTGCTTAACCCACTGCTGGACGCTTGAGAGGTCATCCAAGTAATTATCTGGTCCTGTTCTTTTGGATCTGTGAGGGTTGTTGTCCTGGACAACATGGGCGGTATTGAGTGGGTTTTCTTGGGTGCTCCCCTGTGGCCTGTATGTGAACCGTCAGGGGAAAAACCTCTTCCCTTGCCCCTCCCTCTTTCACCGGATTTCTTCCTCATTTCACTTATCCTTAAAGTACACGCTGACTGGCAGCAGTACAGTGGCAGTACAGAAATGCTATACAGTGGTGGGTGAGCGGTGTACCACTATTGTCAGCAGCGACACAGAGCACAATGCTATACAGTGGCGGGTGAGCGGTGTACTACTGTTCCCAGCAGACACAGAGTGGAAGTAAACACAATGCTATATAGTGTGGCTGAGCCGTGTACACAGAGTGGCATTAAACACAATGCTATACAGTCTGCTATATAGTCACCCCGAACAGGGTGATGTTCTGCAGAACCCGAACAGTGGCAAACACTGTTCGCCCAACACTACTGGTAGGGAACGCAGATTTTAGTACCTAAACACACGATACAACATGTTTTCCGGGGTCGGACTCTGAGGCACATACAGATGGTCCCGATCATCATCCTCATCATACAACTCTTCTCCTGAGTCTGACCCACCCACCACCTCTGCCACCCCAACATCCCCAGACACAGACCCCTCATCGTCCTCAACATTAACTTGGGATGCTGGCCTGAGCCAGACCTCCTCCTCCACATCAGGCCCCATCATTAGAGTTGGGCCGAACCTCCGATTTTAGGTTCGCGAACCGGGTTCGCGAACTTTCGCGGAAGGTTCGGTTCGCGTTAAAGTTCGCGAACCGCAATAGACTTCAATGGGGATGCGAACTTTGAAAAAAAAAAAAAATTATGCTGGCCACAAAAGTGATGGAAAAGATGTTTCAAGGGGTCTAACACCTGGAGGGGGGCATGGCGGAGTGGGATACACGCCAAAAGTCACCGGGAAAAATCTGGATTTGACGCAAAGCAGCGTTTTAAGGGCAGAAATCACATTGAATGCTAAATGACAGGCCTAAAGTGCTTTAAAACATCTTGCATGTGTATACATCAATCAGGGAGTGTAATTAAGGTACTGCTTCACACTGACACACCAAACTCCACTGAACAGAACAGGTATGCAGTGGCGGGTTCACTGAACAGAACAGGTATGCAGTGGCGGGTCCACTGAACAGGTATACAGTGGCGGGTCCACTGAACAGAACAGGTATGCAGTGGCGGGTTCACTAAACAGGTATACAGTGGCGGGTCCACTGAACAGAACAGGTATGCAGTGGTGGGTTCACAGAACAGGTATGCAGTGGCAGGATCAATGAACAGGTATGCAGTGGCAGGATCACTGAACAGGTATGCAGTGGCAGGATCAATGAACAGGTATGCAGTGGCAGGATCAATGAACAGGTATGCAGTGGCAGGATCAATGAACAGGTATGCAGTGGCAGGATCAATGAACAGGTATGCAGTGGCAGGATCAATGAACAGGTATGCAGTGGCAGGATCAATGAACAGGTATGCAGTGGCAGGATCAATGAACAGGTATGCAGTGGCAGGATCACTGAACAGGTATGCAGTGGCAGGATCAATGAACAGGTATGCAGTGGCAGGATCAATGAACAGGTATGCAGTGGCAGGATCAATGAACAGGTATGCAGTGGCAGGATCAATGAACAGGTATGCAGCCAGGGACAAGCTAAGGCTAACTAATCTTTCCCTATGAGAGACTGCAGTAGCTCGCCCTACTCTAACTAATGCAGGCACACGAGTGGCCACGGCCGCCGCTGCCTGCCTATATAAGGGGGGGTGGGGCTCCAGGGGCTAGTGTAGCCTAATTGGCTACACTGGGCCTGCTGACTGTGATGTAGAGGGTCAAAGTTGACCCTCAGTGCATTATGGGGCGAACCGCAATGGGGCGAACTTTTCCGCAATAAAGTTCGCGTGCGGTACCCGCACGCGAACCACCTAGGTTCGCGCGAACCAGGTTCGCCGGCGAACCGTTCGGCCCAACTCTACCCATCATCTCCTCAATGGCAGCCCTCATTAATCGCTCTGGCGACGGACCGATGGACACAACGTTCTCCTCCGGGGAGGGCTGCTGCTGACCACTGGCTGCTGGGGTGGATGTTATAGCTTGCGTGGGGCATTGGCTGTTGCTGTTGTTGGGAGTGCTGCTCACAGCGGAGGTCTCTGGGGAACTCATGTTGAGCTCATATAGTGGTTGACGGTGAGTGGAGTATTACTGATCCCAGCAATATACACACTGACTGGCAGAGTACGCAATGCTATATAGTGTGGCTGAGCGGTGTACACAGAGTGGCAGTAAACACAATGCTATATAGTCTGGCTGAGCGAGCGGTGTACTACTGTTCCCAGCAGAATCAGAGTGGCAGTAAACAATGGTATATAGTCTGGCTGAGCAGTGTACACAGAGTGTCAGTAAACAATGCTATATAGTCTGGCTGAGCCATGTACACAGAGTGTCAGTAAACAATGCAATATAGTCTGGCTCTGGCTGAGCGGTGTACACAGAGTGTCAGTAAACAATGCAATATAGTCTGGCTGAGCGGTGTACACAGAGTGTCAGTAAACAATGCAATATAGTCTGGCTGAGCGGTGTACACAGAGTGTCAGTAAACAATGGTATATAGTCTGGCTGAGCGGTGTACACAGAGTGTCAGTAAACAATGGTATATAGTCTGGCTGAGCGGTGTACACAGAGTGTCAGTAAACAATGGTATATAGTCTGGCTGAGCGGTGTACACAGAGTGTCAGTAAACAATGGTATATAGTCTGGCTGAGCGGTGTACACAGAGTGTCAGTAAACAATGGTATATAGTCTGGCTGAGCGGTGTACACAGAGTGTCAGTAAACAATGGTATATAGTCTGGCTGAGCGGTGTACACAGAGTGTCAGTAAACAATGGTATATAGTCTGGCTGAGCGGTGTACACAGAGTGTCAGTAAACAATGGTATATAGTCTGGCTGAGCGGTGTACACAGAGTGTCAGTAAACAATGGTATATAGTCTGGCTGAGCGGTGTACACAGAGTGTCAGTAATCAATGGTATATAGTCTGGCTGAGCGGTGTACACAGAGTGGCAGTAAACACAATGCTATTTATAGCGTGGCTGAGCAAGGTGCACAGTGGCAGTACACACAATGCTATATAGTCAGGCTAAGCCGTGAACACAGAGTGTCAGAAAACACAATGCTATATATAGCGTGGCTGAGCGAGGTGCAAAGTGGCAGTACACACAATGCTATATAGTCAGGCTAAGCCGTGTACACAGAGTGTCAGAAAACACAATGCTATATATAGCGTGGCTGAGCGAGGTACACAGTGGCAGTAAACAATGCTATATATAGTGTGGCTGAGCGAGCGGTGTACTACTGTTCCCAGCAGCGACACACAATGACTGGGGGGGACCCTGGCTAGCGTGGCTGGAGAGCGAACTACCCTGCCTGCCTACCCAAAGCTAAACCCACAGACAAATGGCGGAGATATGACGTGGTTCGGGTATTTATTTACCCGAACCACGTGACCGTTCGGCCAATCAGAGCGCGTTCGGGCCTGAACCACGTAACCCGTTCAACCAATCACAGCGCTAGCCGAACGTTCGGGGAACGTTCGGCCATGCGCTCTTAGTTCGGCCATTTGGCCGAACGGTTTGGCCGAGCACCGTCAGGTGTTCGGCCGAACTCGAACATCGCCCGAACAGGGTGATGTTCTGCAGAACCCGAACAGTGGCGAACACTGTTCGCCCAACACTACTTTTCACCAGTAAATGCACATAATAAGAGACCGCTTTTCACCAGTAAATGCACATAATAAGAGATCGCTTTTCACCAGTAAATGCACATAATAAGAGACCGCTTTTCACCAGTAAATGCACATAATAAGAGACCGCTTTTCACCAGTAAATGCACATAAGAAACCGCTTTTCACCAGTAAATGAACATAATAAGAAACCGCTTTTCACCAGTAAATGCACATAATAAGAGACAGCTTTTCACCAGCAAATGCACATAATAAGAGACAGCTTTTCACCAGTAAATGCACATAATAAGAGACAGCTTTTCACCAGTAAATGCACATAATGACAAACACCCAGTGTCCTCAGTATATGTAGCCAGCCTGGACCCCCTTTAGGTAGTGAGTGACAGGGACCCCGTTTAGGTAGTGAGTGACAGGGACCCCTTTATGCAGTGAGTGACAGGGACCCCTTTAGGCGGTGAGTGACAGGGACCCCTTTAGGCAGTGAGTGACAGAGACCCCCCTTAGGTAGTGAGTGACAGGGACCCCTTTAGGCAGTGAGTGACAGGGAGCCCTTTAAGTAGTGAGTGACAGGGACCCCCTTTAGGCAGTGAGTGACAGTAACCCCTTTAGGTAGTGAGTGACAGGGAGCCCTTTAGGTAGTGAGTGACAGAGAGCCCTTTAGGTAGTGAGTGACAGGGACCCATTTAGGTAGTGAGTGACAGGGACCCCTTTAGGTAGTGACAGGGACCCCTTTAGGCAGTGAGTGACAGGGACCCCTTTAGGCAGTGACAGGGACCCCTTTAGGCAGTGAGTGACAGGGACCCCTTTAGGCAGTGAGTGACAGGGACCCCTTTAGGCAGTGAGTGACAGGGACCTCCATTAGGTAGTGAGTGACAGGGACCCCGTTAGGTAGTGAGTGACAGAGACCCCCTTTAGGTAGTGAGTGACAGGAACCCCTTTAGGCAGTGAGTGACAGGAACCCCTATAGGCAGTGAGTGAGAGGGAGCCCTTTAGGTAGTGAGTGACAGGGAGCCCTTGAGGTAGTGAGTGACAGGGACCCCCTTTAGGCAGTGAGTGACAGGGACCCCTTTAGGCAGTGAGTGACAGGGAGCCCTTTAGGCAGTGAGTGACAGGGACCCCTTTAGGCAGTGAGTGGCAGGGAGCCCTTTAGGCAGTGAGTGACAGGGACCCCTTTAGGTAGTGAGTGACAGGGAGTCCTTTAGGCAGTGAGTGACAGGGGCCCCTTTAGGCAGTAAGTGACAGGGAGCCCTTTAGGTAGTGAGTGACAGGGAGCCCTTTAGGTAGTGAGTGACAGGGAGCCCTTTAGGTAGTGAGTGACAGGGACACCTTTAGGTAGTGAGTGACAGGGACCCCTTCAGGTAGTGAGTGACAGGGAGCCCCTTTAGGCAGTGAGTGACAGGGACCCACCCCCTCTAGCCGCAGTGTAGTCAGACCTCAGGATCAGTGGCCACCTGACCAGTAAGAGCGGGCGCCGGACGCACCCGCTCTATATGCGGAAGTGATGTCACTTCCGCATATCAGTGCGATGTGCTAGGTCCTAGCTCCCGCACTATTGGTCGCCGCCTGATCAAGGCCTGATCGGTGGCTAGAGGGAGGGAGGGAGGGAGCGGAGGCGGCCAGAGGGGCTGAGCGGCGGCCGGGCGGCGCCTGTCGCGGCCCTGGAGAGATCCAAACTGATGGGGCTGGAGGAAGTCCCAGGTATGTATAAATCTTTTTGTTTTTGGGAGCTCTGCGTCCCTTGAAAAAGTGCTAGCGCTTTGGTAATTAGCGGGAATTGCCTGCAAATCACCCTATTGTGAATGGGCCCTTAAAGACCTTTCTTATAGGAGCTCTACAAGCAGCCATTAAGCATGCTAAATGTTCATCTTTGTCTGAAGAAGAAACATTTTTATCTACCCATCGGGAAGCTGAACAGAGGTATATTTCTGATCCCACGCCTCCTAATAAAACAACTTGGAACCACATAGAATGCTATCAACATCCTTTAAGAAGAAGTTTGAGAGACTTTTTTTTCATGGCAGAAGGTGTTTTGAGCATGTTACTCAGTCAGGTAAATTACTTGCTCAAATTGTGAAGACCTCAATATCCTTGAATATGGTCCTCCAGATTGATTAGGGATGTAATCCAAGCTCTTCTAATAGAGGAGCATCAGATCCTTAGCATTTGTATGCAGGGATGCTCAGATAGACCCCGAATGCGAATTTTACCCGAAATTTTGGGCGTTTTTTAAGGTTTCCCGAATGCGAACCCGAAGATTTCAAAACGATCCGAATGCGAATTTTCCCGAATGTGCGCACTCCAATGCGGTCGGATGGCTGAATGGGTAAAAATTCAAATTAGGAATTCGGGGATGACGTCATTAGGCCAATAAAAGGTCCTCCAGCCGAGGACCTGGCAACCAATCAGAGGAGGGGAACCTGGCCCTCCCCTCCTCTATATAAGGCGACGGCCATCTTGCAGAGCCACGCACTTCTGTGACTGTGCCACACGTCGCTCCTGCTGTATTTATACCCCCTCACTCCCTTCTCCCAGAGGGAGGAGGGTCTCATCTGTCAGGGACTTGTAGAATTTCAAAAGCCAGCTTACATACCTTGGCCGGGAATTGAACCCAGGTCTGAGTGCGTGGTAGATAGCTCTCTTAACCGCTATACCACCACCAACACTACATTCTGAAACCAGCCTAGCATGTACCATTATGATATATCCTAGAGAAAAATGAGCTTGCTTAAGGATGTGTAGTATGTCAAAAGCCAACTCACATTGGCCAGGAATAGAACACAGTCTCTGTGGCACAATTGGTTAGTGTGTTTGGCTGTTAACTAAAAGGTTGGTGGTTCAACCCCACCCAGGCATGGCCTTGCCTTTTGTGTTCAACAGTTGTCTGAATAGAACCCCAGATAGCCATATAGATTCATCTCTCTCTCTCTCTCTCTCTCTCTCTCTCTAGTAGGGATGGTCACCGCTTTCCGTGGAATTGTATTTTCCGTAATTTTGGGCGGAAATTGGTCATTCCATTCTGCTTGAAAACAATGGTGCATGAGCCAGCCTGGGGCCCCGGGAACTCTCACTGCCCGGGGCCCCAGAACCAGCATCTAACACCATATGTGAGCGCAGCCAAAACCTTGGAGCTGCCACCTCCAAGGCCTGTCTCCTACTGCTCTAAAACTTACCAAACACACAATTGGAGAAACTCACTCCCAAACAGTTCTCTGCTGCTTTATAAAGCCTGCAGGCTGCTTATAAGCCAATGAGAAGTGCACAAATAATACACCTAGCTTGCAGTGATAATCAAGCAGAAGCTGAGCAAGTCAGCCAATTAGTAGGAGAGGGCTTCAGTTGCATATAGACAATGGCTATATGACCAGCAGGGGGCACCAGCGTGCAGGATATTCCCTCTCATCTGCCCCCCTCCTAACTAAACTGCATGGGATACTACAATAATTAAAAACAATGGTGCATGAGCCAGCCTGGGGCCCCGGGAACTCTCACTGCCCGGGGCCCCAGAACCAGCATCTAACACCATATGTGAGCGCAGCCAAAAGCTTGGAGCTGCCACCTCCAAGGCCTGTCTCCTACTGCTCTAAAACTTACCAAACACACAATTGGAGAAACTCACTCCCAAACAGTTCTCTGCTGCTTTATAAAGCCTGCAGGCTGCTTATAAGCCAATGAGAAGTGCACAAATAATACACCTAGCTTGCAGTGATAATCAAGCAGAAGCTGAGCAAGTCAGCCAATTAGTAGGAGAGGGCTTCAGTTGCATATAGACAATGGCTATATGACCAGCAGGGGGCACCAGCGTGCAGGATATTCCCTCTCATCTGCCCCCCTCCTAACTAAACTGCATGGGATACTACAATAATTAAAAACAATGGTGCATGAGCCAGCCTGGGGCCCCGGGAACTCTCACTGCCCGGGGCCCCAGAACCAGCATCTAACACCATATGTGAGCGCAGCCAAAACCTTGGAGCTGCCACCTCCAAGGCCTGTCTCCTACTGCTCTAAAACTTACCAAACACACAATTGGAGAAACTCACTCCCAAACAGTTCTCTGCTGCTTTATAAAGCCTGCAGGCTGCTTATAAGCCAATGAGAAGTGCACAAATAATACACCTAGCTTGCAGTGATAATCAAGCAGAAGCTGAGCAAGTCAGCCAATTAGTAGGAGAGGGCTTCAGTTGCATATAGACAATGGCTATATGAACAGCAGGGGGCACCAGCATGCAGGATATTCCCTCTCATCTGCCCCCCTCCTAACTAAACTGCATGGGATACTACAATAATTAAAAACAATGGTGCATGAGCCAGCCTGGGGCCCCAGGAACTCTCACTGCCCGGGGCCCCAGAACCAGCATCTAACACCATATGTGAGCGCAGCCAAAACCTTGGAGCTGCCACCTCCAAGGCCTGTCTCCTACTGCTCTAAAACTTACCAAACACACAATTGGAGAAACTCACTCCCAAACAGTTCTCTGCTGCTTTATAAAGCCTGCAGGCTGCTTATAAGCCAATGAGAAGTGCACAAATAATACACCTAGCTTGCAGTGATAATCAAGCAGAAGCTGAGCAAGTCAGCCAATTAGTAGGAGAGGGCTTCAGTTGCATATAGACAATGGCTATATGACCAGCAGGGGGCACCAGCGTGCAGGATATTCCCTCTCATCTGCCCCCCTCCTAACTAAACTGCATGGGATACTACAATAATTAAAAACAATGGTGCATGAGCCAGCCTGGGGCCCCGGGAACTCTCACTGCCCGGGGCCCCAGAACCAGCATCTAACACCATATGTGAGCGCAGCCAAAACCTTGGAGCTGCCACCTCCAAGGCCTGTCTCCTACTGCTCTAAAACTTACCAAACACACAATTGGAGAAACTCACTCCCAAACAGTTCTCTGCTGCTTTATAAAGCCTGCAGGCTGCTTATAAGCCAATGAGAAGTGCACAAATAATACATCTAGCTTGCAGTGATAATCAAGCAGAAGCTGAGCAAGTCAGCCAATTAGTAGGAGAGGGCTTCAGTTGCATATAGACAATGGCTATATGACCAGCAGGGGGCACCAGCGTGCAGGATATTCCCTCTCATCTGCCCCCCTCCTAACTAAACTGCATGGGATACTACAATAATTAAAAACAATGGTGCATGAGCCAGCCTGGGGCCCCGGGAACTCTCACTGCCCCAGAACCAGCATCTAACACCATATGTGAGCGCAGCCAAAACCTTGGAGCTGCCACCTCCAAGGCCGGTCTCCTACTGCTCTAAAACTTACCAAACACACAATTGGAGAAACTCACTCCCAAACAGTTCTCTGCTGCTTTATAAAGCCTGCAGGCTGCTTATAAGCCAATGAGAAGTGCACAAATAATACACCTAGCTTGCAATGATAATCAAGCAGAAGCTGAGCAAGTCAGCCAATTAGTAGGAGAGGGCTTCAGTTGCATATAGACAATGGCTATATGACCAGCAGGGGGCACCAGCGTGCAGGATATTCCCTCTCATCTGCTCCCCTCCTAACTAAACTGCATGGGATACTACAATAATTAAAAACAATGGTGCATGAGCCAGCCTGGGGCCCCGGGAACTCTCACTGCCGGGGGCCCCAGAACCAGCATCTAACACCATATGTGAGCGCAGCCAAAACCTTGGAGCTGCCACCTCCAAGGCCTGTCTCCTACTGCTCTAAAACTTACCAAACACACAATTGGAGAAACTCACTCCCAAACAGTTCTCTGCTGCTTTATAAAGCCTGCAGGCTGCTTATAAGCCAATGAGAAGTGCACAAATAATACACCTAGCTTGCAGTGATAATCAAGCAGAAGCTGAGCAAGTCAGCCAATTAGTAGGAGAGGGCTTCAGTTGCATATAGACAATGGCTATATGACCAGCAGGGTGTGTTTGTGTAAGTTTTAGAGCAGTAGGGTGTGTTTGGTAAGTTTTAGAGCAGTAGGAGACAGGCCTTGGAGGTGGCAGCTCCAAGGTTTTGGCTGCGCTCACATATGGTGTTAGATGCTGGTTCTGGGGCCCCGGGCAGTGAGAGTTCCCGGGGCCCCAGGCTGGCTCATGCACCATTGTTTTTAATTATTGTAGTATCCCATGCAGTTTAGTTAGGAGGGGGGCAGATGAGAGGGAATATCTTGCACGCTGGTGCCCCCTGCTGGTCATATAGCCATTGTCTATATGCAACTGAAGCCCTCTCCTACTAATTGGCTGACTTGCTCAGCTTCTGCTTGATTATCACTGCAAGCTAGGTGTATTATTTGTGCACTTCTCATTGGCTTATAAGCAGCCTGCAGGCTTTATAAAGCAGCAGAGAACTGTTTGGGAGTGAGTTTCTCCAATTGTGTGTTTTTTAAGTTTTAGAGCAGTAGGAGACAGGCCTTGGAGGTGGCAGCTCCAAGGTTTTGGCTGCGCTCACATATGGTGTTAGATGCTGGTTCTGGGGCCCCGGGCAGTGAGAGTTCCCGGGGCCCCAGGCTGGCTCATGCACCATTGTTTTTAATTATTGTAGTATCCCATGCAGTTTAGTTAGGAGGGGGGCAGATGAGAGGGAATATCCTGCACGCTGGTGCCCCCTGCTGGTCATATAGCCATTGTCTATATGCAACTGAAGCCCTCTCCTACTAATTGGCTGACTTGCTCAGCTTCTGCTTGATTATCACTGCAAGCTAGGTGTATTATTTGTGCACTTCTCATTGGCTTATAAGCAGCCTGCAGGCTTTATAAAGCAGCAGAGAACTGTTTGGGAGTGAGTTTCTCCAATTGTGTGTTTGGTAAGTTTTAGAGCAGTAGGAGACAGGCCTTGGAGGTGGCAGCTCCAAGGTTTTGGCTGCGCTCACATATGGTGTTAGATGCTGGTTCTGGGGCCCCGGGCAGTGAGAGTTCCCGGGGCCCCAGGCTGGCTCATGCACCATTGTTTTTAATTATTGTAGTATCCCATGCAGTTTAGTTAGGAGGGGGGCAGATGAGAGGGAATATCCTGCATGCTGGTGCCCCCTGCTGGTCATATAGCCATTGTCTATATGCAACTGAAGCCCTCTCCTACTAATTGGCTGACTTGCTCAGCTTCTGCTTGATTATCACTGCAAGCTAGGTGTATTATTTGTGCACTTCTCATTGGCTTATAAGCAGCCTGCAGGCTTTATAAAGCAGCAGAGAACTGTTTGGGAGTGAGTTTCTCCAATTGTGTGTTTGGTAAATTCCATTCTGTTTGGTCGGAACGGAATTGCTTTTTCAATCCGGCAGAATTCTGAAATTGCCTGTGAAATTCTGCTGGTATCCATTGATGCCATTGAAGTGAATTTTCAGCTTAAAATCATCAAGTCTTAGAGAGAGAGAGAGAGAGAGAGAGAGAGAGAGAGAGAAAGAAAGCTAATTTTCTCTTGGGTATATCACAATGGTACATGCTAGGCTGGCTTCAGCAGGTAGTGTTGGTGGTGGTATAGCGGTTAAGAGAGCTATCTACCATGCACTCAGACCTGGGTTAAATTCCTGGCCAAGGTATGTGTAAGCTGGCTTTTCAAAGCCTACAAATCTTTAAGCAAGCTAATTTTTCTCTAGGATATATCATAATGGTACATGCTAGGATGGTTTCAGAATGTAGTGTTGGTGGTGGTATAGCGGTTAAGAGAGCTATCTACCATGCCCTTAGACCTGGGTTAAATTCCTGGCCAAGGTATGTGTAAGCTGGCTTTTCAAAGCCTACAAATCTTTAAGCAAGCTCATTTTTCTCTAGGATATATCATAATGGCACATACTAGGCTGCCTTCAGCATGTAGTGTTGTTGGTGGTATAGCGGTTAAGAGAGCTATCTACCAAGCACTCAGACCTGGGTTCAATTCCTGGCCTAGACCTGTGTTCAATTCCTGGTTAAGGTATATAAGCTGGCTTTTGAAATTTTACACGTCCCTGGAAGATGAGACCCTCCTCCCGGAGGGAGGAGGGAGTGAGGGAGTTGAGGGATACACTGCCTGATGTTGTAAAGCAGTGTAGGCCTGACATTGAATGAGATTTGTGGGTCCACACAATACATTGCCTGCTGTCAATGCCATATGTCACTTTTTTGTTTTGTTTTTTAAATTACACCTATTTCAATGTGATTTCCCTTTAAAAAAAAACAAAAATGCATCCGAATTTCCGAACACGAATTTTTTACCGAATTTTGAAACCGACACCCAAACCGAATCCGAATCAGAACCGAATTTCGCAGTCGAAGGCGAATTTGAATCCGAATGTCATGTGGACTCGAATTCGAATGTACCCGAACCGAATTTTGGTACATCTGAGCATGCCTATTTGTATGTATTCAGAAAGTATAATTTGCTCACAGCTCTCTGGGTCTGATAAAGTAATGTTTGACAGCAATATTATCCTAGAGGAACTTGGGGAGGTAGTTGCAGACCTGGCAAATGCTAAATCGCCTTGGCCTGATGGCCTTCCTGCAGAAATGTACAAATGCTTAGCAGGAGTATTATTGACTTCTCTGCTTGAAATGTATAATTGTACTTTGGTCTTCACTTCACTTCCACAGAAGCGTGTATTCTAGTTATCCCCAAACCAGGGAAGGACGCACTAGAGTGTACATCATATTGGGGTTGAAGGACTAGAAAGGAATGCCTGCTGTCCCCGGGTCTCTTTGCTATTGCTAATGAGATTTTGGCAATTCAACTTAGGACTTCCCTCCCTGTGCATGGGATAACCTGGGGATTAACCACCGAAACCATTGGACTGTACACAGATGAGCTTTTCCTGTACATAGAAAAGGTTTCAGAATCACTCGGCTATACTTTAAATATTACAACTTAAAATATTAGAACTTGAACTTGAATCCGTCTCTGGGTTACATATTAATTGGTAGAAATCAGCTTTAATGCCTTTAGGGCAATTACCCCCTACTATTACTGAGCACACTTCTCTGGAGGTTGTCACACAATTTAAATATTTAGGTATGATTACGGATAAAGATTCTTACTAGTGTTTGTCTCAGAATCTATACCCTTTATTAGATTACAGAAATTCATTGCTTTGTCTATCGCGCATGCTGCAAGATGTTGGGTCGAAGTTGCTTGGTCGGGTGTGCGGCGGTACGGCGGCGATTTCCGAGCGAGCGATGAGACAACTAAACCCCCACCGCAATGTATAAATGTGCCCCTCGGTGTGCAGTTATAGGTTACCTGTCCTGTTGCAGCCTCCGCGTGGTGTTCTGTAACCTCCAGGCGGTATTCCATATGCGCTACTGGCGCATAGCATCTGACGTCGGCACATAGCATCTGACGTAGCATGTATGGATAGCCGCCCGGAGGTTATGGGACACTGCGCGGAGGCTGCAACAGGACAGGTAACGTATAAATGCACACGGGGGGGGGCACATTTATGCATTGGGGAGGGGAAGCAACAGAGCGGGATCAGGCGATTCCCTGAAGATTTCATGCTGAAATCTGATGGGAATCGGCCTGTAGTGTATGGGCAGAATTGACAAGAGACAAATTTATCTCTAATCATATTCGATTAGAGATAAAAATTGTCTCTGTTGAATAATCTTTAATCTTGAATCTGCCAATAATCTTTAGGTCTATGGGCACCTTAACTTTTTTATGTCCCTTGATCTGTCACAGTCTTATAGGATTGCTAATTTGCTTGGGTTCTTCAGGCCTTATACGGTTATTTCATCCAAGGTCACTATTTCTTTATTTTGGTGTGCTTAATGTTTTTTTTTGCAAATTACCACTATGGTAAGATACAGTTAGCTTTGCTTCACCTGTTACATTTATTGTTTGGTAATAAACTTACCTTATCTGTTATTTAACAATTGCATTACCCTGTTATCTTTTCTTTCTTTAAATAAAAAAAAATATATACTTCCATAGTACATTCCAACTAACAGAAATCACATTTGTTGGATCTTACCTGGTGCTAATCGATTCTTTTGGAACAAAGAAATCTTCCATTGGCAGATAAGCAGCCGCTGTGCCTCCCCCAAAATAATGTTTCTTCAGTAGACCAGCAACTTGATTAGAAACAATCAAGGCACCCAAGCCAGTTGGAAACCCAAAGATCTTGTAAAAGGAAACAGTGACAAAGTCTGGTCGATGGGTTGCCAAGTCTAATGGTGAGGTACTAACAAAAGAAGCAGCATCTAACAGCACAAACCAGTTGCCAGGCACTGCAATTGGTTTCATGTTGCCCGACTTGATTTTTCTAATCCAGGAAAGAGGATACTTAGTACCTGAATGGTTGCTCAGTGCAGGGTAACAGAAGAGGTGAGAGGTACTGTTGTTATGAGGTTTAGTATTTATGGTTTTTTTCTCCAACTGTAAGTGTTCAGGAGTAACTGCTACCGAAGGTACATTCAACCTTTTAATAGCACCTCTAATACCAACCACTGAAGTATGATTATCAGTCAAATAGCAGAAATGGCTGGCTTCTGTGCTTGACGTAGCAGGAGTCCAAGGAAAGGTGTCTGCCAAAAGTTTCAGTGCTCCAGTGCTTCCAGATGTGAAGATGACTGTGTAGTCTTCAGCAGATGTATTGAAGTGTTGCAGTATTCTGTGCATGAAAAAAACATATTAGTATATATATCTATATCTATCTATCTATCTATCTATCTATCTATCTATCTATCTATCTATCTATCTATCTATCTATCTATCTATCTATCTATCTATCTATCTATCTATCTATCTATCTATCTATCTATCTATATATATATATATATACACATATATATATATATATATATATACATATATATATATATACAATCTTATCATGTGAAAAATAACAAAACTAAGGGCTTGATTCACAAAGCGGTTCCAACCTACTTAGCAAGCCTAAAGTAGTTTAGGCGTGATAACCTTTGCACTAGTAGGTTAGCACCGTTTTCAGGAATAAAACTCGCGAGCAAAGTTTTGCGCGCAAAGTTTTACGCACGCAAAGTCCGGTGCACGCAGAAAGTTACATAGGGTTTAATAGGTGCATAAAACTTTACGCGCGCAGAACTTTATGCGCACTAAACTTTGCAAGGTTTTGCGCGCGGGAATTTCTCGCGAGTTTCATTTTATCAAGGGCTTTTCACAGGCGTGCAAACACTTTGCACCGCTTTGTGAATCAGGCCCTATGTGTAATGAGCAGTTTGTACCTGCATGGAAAAGGTAGATCTGTAGGAAGAGAGTCTCCGCTATAAGGTCCGCCATCCAACTTACAGCATCTGAGCCTAATATAGCGCCGAAGACCATTAGCAGAGACAATGTAACACCTTGGTCAAACTTCAAAGAAATTGATGAAGAAGTCACATCAAGCATCCTCCTTCACGTCCGCCTAACTACCTGTGACCTAGATCCTGGCCCAACACAGTTCATGTTGAACTGCCCCGACCTGTTCGTACCGGTATTCCTAAAAATTGTTAACTGTTCCTTAAAATCAGGGATATTTCCTGCTTTACTGAAGGAAGCAATCATCAGGCCTCTCCTCAAAAAACCCTCCCTGGACCCAGATGCAATGACCAGCTACAGACCTGTCTCTAACCTTCCCTTTCTGGGCAAGCTAATTGAAAAAGCTGTTTACCTCCAGCTAGAAGCCAAAATCCTACAAAACAACAGTTATGACCCATTCCAGTCTGGCTTCAGGAAACACCACAGCACTGAAACGGCCCTCATCCAAATATGCAACCACCTGCTCATGGCAAGAGACAGAGGAGAGTGCTCCATCCTCATACTGCTAGACCTTTCTGCAGCCTTTGATACAGTTGACCATGACATCTTGATAAACAGGCTACAGGAATACTGCGGCATTGATGGCATAGTTCTTCAGTGGTTCCAATCCTTCTTGAGTGGCAGAACCCACAAAGTGTCTATGGGGCCCTTCCTGTCCACCCCTGTATCACTTAGGTATGGGGTGCCCCAGGGCTCAATCCTCTCTCCCCTGCTTTTCACGATTTACATGTTACCGCTGGGAAAACTAATCAAAAAACATGGCCTGACATACCACTGCTATGCAGACGACACTCAACTATATCTTTCCTTCAAGCCTGGTGTGACAGACCCAACTCTAACTATAAACGCCTGCTTACGTGAACTACAGCAATGGATGAATGACAACTGGCTGAAACTAAATGCAGACAAAACTGAAGTCCTTCTGATAGGAGGGCAGAGCATGATAACAAAACAACTTAACTTGCAGTCTTCACCACTGGGAATAGGAGGCACGGATCTGCGCAGCTCTGATCATGTGCGTAGCCTGGGAGTTCTAATTGATTGGGATTTAAACTTTAGAACTCAAATCTCTGCTGTGGTGAAATCATCCTATTTTCACCTGAAGAACATTGCAAAAATCAAGCACCTCATACCCCCAGAAGATCTGCCAACCTTAGTCCACGCCTTCATCACATCTCGACTGGACTACTGCAATGCTCTCTACACTGGCCTTCCAAAAAAGGTCTTGTACCGACTACAGCTGATACAGAATACTGCTGCCAGACTGCTAACCAACCAACCCCGTCACTGCCACATAACGCCAGTCCTGCACTCCCTTCACTGGCTACCTATAGAATGGAGGGTCCTATTCAAGATCGGCCTACTGACATTTAAATCCCTGAATAATTTAGGCCCTGGATACATGAAAGATATGTTGCAGCTGCGTAGCAATCCCCGCATTCTCAGATCAACAGGTTCTAATAATCTAGTCATACCCAGAGTCCACTTGGAAACTTTTGGTCCCAGAGCCTTCTGTCATGCTGCCCCTACGTTTTGGAACTCCTTACCTCAACAGATCAGGACAGCTCCATCCCTGGATGTGTTTAAATCCAGACTGAAAACCCACCTGTTCAGTTTGGCATTTGCAGAAATATAACTTTTGTTGTGTGAATACTTCATCCTACTAATTACTGAATCTGAGAGAGCCTAAGCGCTTTGAGTCCTATGGGAGAAAAGCGCTATAGAAATGTTATTGTATTGTATTGTATAGAGAAGGAGTTAAGCACTGAGTGGAGGTACAGGCAAACACAGAGGATGTGCATGTGGCCTAACTGGCAGACAAGGGGTTTAGTAGCGGGTAACAACAATATAAAGGTTGTAATTGTAAGCAGTTACTGCACTTTTAGAAAATATTTTTGTTAACTCCTGGTTGCTGGAAACAAAAGATCTTTAGAAGTACTCACACACCCTAAGGGCCCGTTTCCACTATCGCGAATCCGCATGCGTTGTCCGCATGCGGAGTCGCATAGCCAATAAAAGTGGATGGCCCTGTTTCCACTTGTCAGTAATCCTGAGCGTTTTTCTGTGCGGGAGAAATCTGCACGGAAGAGCCGTCAGAATTCGCATCCCGCACACCGCTATGCGAGTCGCCGCGAATGTATTTAATAGGGAAATCGCATGCGGTTTTGGCATGCGTATTTTACTGCGATTTCACATAGAAAGTAATGTTAAATCACACAGGCAGTGACATGGTTAAAATTGCATCAATACTAACCTATGCGAAATCGCAGTAAAATACGCATGCGGAATCGCACCCGCATGCGATTTCGTCAGCGGGGGATCTGTGGCGATTTCGCACCGCCCAAGTGGAAACGGGCCCTTAAACATTTCAACTTTGTTATCTCCGTCTATAGAAACTGTCATTAGGTTTTGGATGAAACCGTCTCCTGATTGTAAAGCTGTTAGTGAACACAGCTTGATGTACAGATAGAACGGCATCCCATTATACTGAATGAAACCCAGCTTCAACCCTGATTGCCTTAGCAAAATATCTTAACCTCTTGCCGACCGCGTCACGCCGATGGGCGTGGCCGCGGCGGCATCCCCAGGACCGCCTAGCGGCGATTGGCGTAAAGTCCTGGGGCTCTGTTTTGCAGGAGATCGCGCGCAGGCTGCGCGCGCATTGCCTGCTTGGGGGGCGGAGCTCCGCCCCGCCTTCAGTCTCAGAGCAGCTATTGCCGCTCGGGAGACTGTTAGACGGCGTGATCGCCATCTATTTTAATGGTGCAGCGCTGCGATCAGCAGCGGCGCTGCACCGGGGACAGCTGTGTGACACGGCTGTCCCCCTGGGGGACAAGAGAGCGATCGGCTCTCATAGCGTGAAGCCTATGAAAGCTGATCGCCATGATTGGCTGGCTGGGGAAAGGGAGGGAGGGAGGGAGGGAAGGGGTTTAAAGGAACCGTTTTTTTTTTTTTTTTAAACACGAACAAAAATATTTATTAAAAAAAAAAATAAACATGGGGGAGCGATCAGACCCCACCAGTAGAGTTAGGCCGAACGGTTCGCCTGCGAACGGTTCCATGCGAACTTCAGTGGTTCGCGTTCGCGTCCCGCAGGCGAACCTTTGCGGAAGTTCGGTTCGCCCCATAATGCACATGGAGGGTCAACTTTGACCCTCTACATCACAGTCAGCAGGCCCAGTGTAGCCAATTAGGCTACACTAGCCCCTGGAGCCCCACCCCCCCCCTTATATAAGGCAGGCAGCGGCGGCCATTACGGTCACTCGTGTGCTGCCTGCGTTAGTGAGAGTAGGGCGAGCTGCTGCAGACTGTCTCTCAGGGAAAGATTAGTTAGGCTTAACTTGTTCCTGTCTGGCTGCATACCTGTTCTGTGAACCCACCACTGCATACCTGTGCTGTGAACACACCACTGCATACCTGTGCTGTGAACCCACCACTGCATACCTGTGCTGTGAACCCACCACTGCATACCTGTTCAGTAAACCCACCACTGCATACCTGTGCTGTGAACCCACCACTGCATACCTGTTCAGTGAACCTGCCACTGCATACCTGTTCTGTTCAGTGGACCTGCCACTGTATACCTGTTCATTGAACCCACCACTGCATACCTGTGCTGTGAACCCACCACTGCATACCTGTTCTGTGAACCCACCACTGCATACCTGTGCTGTGAACCCACCACTGCATACCTGTTCAGTGAACCTGCCACTGCATACCTGTTCTGTTCAGTGGACCCGCCACTGTATACCTGTTCATTGAACCCACCACTACATACCTGTGCTGTGAACCCACCACTGCATACCTGTTCTGTGAACCCACCACTGCATACCTGTGCTGTGAACCCACCACTGCATACCTGTTCAGTGAACCTGCCACTGCATACCTGTTCTGTTCAGTGGACCCGCCACTGTATACCTGTTCATTGAACCCACCACTACATACCTGTGCTGTGAACCCACCACTGCATACCTGTGCTGTGAACCCACCACTGCATACCTGTTCAGTGAACCTGCCACTGCATACCTGTTCTGTTCAGTGGACCCGCCACTGTATACCTGTTCATTGAACCCACCACTGCATACCTGTGCTGTGAACCCACCACTGCATACCTGTTCTGTGAACCCACCACTGCATACCTGTTCAGTGAACCCGCCACTGCATACCTGTTCTGTTCAGTGGACCCGCCACTGTATACCTGTTCAGTGAACCCGCCACTGCATACCTGTTCTGTTCAGTGGACCCGCCACCGTATACCTGTTCAGTGAACCCGCCACTGCATACCTGTTGTGTTCAGTGAACCTGCCACTGCATACCTGTTCTGTGAACCCGCCACTGTATACCTGTTCTGTTTAGTGAACCCGCCACTGTATACCTGTTCTGTTTAGTGAACCCGCCACTGCATACCTGTTCTGTTCAGTGGACCCGCCACTGTATACCTGTTCAGTGAACCCGCCACTGCATACCTGTTGTGTTCAGTGAACCTGCCACTGCATACCTGTTCTGTGAACCCACCACTGTATACCTGTTCTGTTTAGTGAACCCGCCACTGCATACCTGTTCTGTTCAGTGGACCCGCCACTGTATACCTGTTCAGTGAACCCACCACTGCATACCTGTTGTGTTCAGTGAACCTGCCACTGCATACCTGTTCTGTGAACCCGCCACTGTATACCTGTTCTGTTTAGTGAACCCGCCACTGCATACCTGTTCTGTTCAGTGGACCCGCCACTGTATACCTGTTCAGTGAACCCGCCACTGCATACCTGTTGTGTTCAGTGAACCTGCCACTGCATACCTGTTCTGTGAACCCACCACTGTATACCTGTTCTGTTTAGTGAACCCGCCACTGTATACCTGTTCTGTTTAGTGAACCCGCCACTGCATACCTGTTCTGTTCAGTGGACCCGCCACTGTATACCTGTTCAGTGAACCCGCCACTGCATACCTGTTGTGTTCAGTGGACCTGCCACTGCATACCTGTTCTGTGAACCCGCCACTGTATACCTGTTCTGTTTAGTGAACCCGCCACTGTATACCTGTTCTGTTTAGTGAACCCGCCACTGCATACCTGTTCTGTTCAGTGGACCCGCCACTGTATACCTGTTCAGTGAACCCGCCACTGCATACCTGTTCTGTTCAGTGGACCCGCCACTGTATACCTGTTCAGTGAACCCGCCACTGCATACCTGTTGTGTTCAGTGAACCTGCCACTGCATACCTGTTGTGTTCAGTGAACCTGCCACTGCATACCTGTTCTGTGAACCCGCCACTGTATACCTGTTCTGTTCAGTGAACCCACCGCATCAGTGCGCATACCTGTGCAGTTAAGTGAACCCACCTACCTACGTGAGTGCACGCAGTGTGATATACCACTCCGTGCATACCCGATATGGACAAAACAGGTAGAGGAAGAGGTAGTGCCAGAGCCAGAGGAAGGCCACCCGGCAGGTCTGCGCGAGGTCGTGTAAATGTAATTTCGTGTGGACCTGGCCCACAGTACAGTGCTCGGAAGAAGGCACGTCCCATCACCTCCCAAGATTGTCAGGACGTGGTTGAGTATTTAGCGACACAGAACACCTCATCTTGCTCAGCCACCAGCGCTACTACTAGCACCACTTCCGCTGCATTTGACACTTCGCAAGAATTATTTAGTGGTGAAATCACTGATGCACAGCCATTGTTGTTACAGCCAGATGAATTTTCACCAGCTCATATGTCTGAGTTACGCGGCAACACTATGGATGTAACGTGTCAGGAGGATGAAGGACCTACTGATGGTGCAAGTTTGGATTTGTCTGAGGCAAGCGAAGCTGGGCAGGATGACTACGATGATGACGGTAATAGGGATCCTCTGTATGTTCCCAATAGAGGAGATGAAGAGGGGGACAGTTTAGAGGGGGAGTCAGAGAGTAGTAGGAGGAGAGAAGTTGCTGAAAGAAGCTGGGGCAGCTCTTCGTCAGAAACAGCTGGTGGCAGAGTCCGGCACCATGTATCGCCACCTATGTACAGCCAGCCAACTTGCCCTTCAGCATCAGCTGCTGAGGTCCCCATAGTGCCCACATCCCAGGGTGGCTCAGCGGTGTGGAAATTTTTTAATGTGTGTGCCTCAGATCGGACCAAAGCCATCTGTTCGCTCTGCCAACAAAAATTGAGCCGTGGAAAGGCCAACACTCACATAGGGACAAGTGCCTTACGAAGGCACCTGGAGAAAAGGCACAAACAGCAATGGGATGGCCACCTGAGCAAAAGCAGCAGCAGCACACAAAAGCAAAGCCACCCTCCTTCTCCTCTTCCTCCTCCATCAGGTGCATTATCTGCTTCTGCCGCTTTCTCCCTTCCACCTTCACAGGCACCCTCTTCCACTCCGCCTCTGCCCTTGAGCGGTTCCTGCTCCTCTGCCCACAGCAGCAGTCAGGTGTCCGTGAAGGAAATGTTTGAGCGGAAGAAGCCAATTTCGGCCAGTCACCCCCTTGCCCGGCGTCTGACAGCTGGCGTGGCGGAACTGTTAGCTCGGCAGCTGTTACCATACCGGCTGGTGGACTCTGAGGCCTTCCGTAAATTTGTGGCCATTGGAACACCGCAGTGGAAGATGCCAGGCCGCACTTATTTTTCGAGAAAGGCCATACCCCAACTGCACCGTGAAGTTGAGAGGCAAGTGGTGTCATCTCTTGCGAAGAGCGTTGGGTCAAGGGTACACCTGACCACGGATGCCTGGTCTGCCAAGCACAGGCAGGGCCGCTACATTACCTACACAGCCCATTGGCTGAACCTGGTGGTGAACGATGGCAAGCAGGGCGCAGCGGACCAAATTGTGACACCTCCACGGCTTGCAGGCAGGCCTCCTGCCACCTCCTCTCCTCCTGCTACATGCTCTTCGCTGTCCTCCTCCTCCTTGGCTGAGTGGCAGTTCTCCTCTCCAGCTACACAGCCCCAGCTCCGCAGGGCCTATGCTGCATGCCAGGTAAGACGGTGTCACGCCATCTTAGACATGTCTTGTCTCAAAGCGGAGAGTCACACTGGAGCAGCTCTCCTGGCTGCTCTTAAGAAACAGGTGGATGAGTGGCTGACCCCGCACCACCTGGAGATAGGCAACGTGGTGTGCGACAATCTGCTTGCCGCTTTGCATATGGGGAAGCTGACACACATACCCTGCATGGCACATGTCATGAATCTAGTGGTTCAAAGATTTGTGGCAAAGTACCCTGGCTTAGCGAATGTCCTGAAGCAGGCCAGGAAGTTCTGTGGGCATTTGAGGCAGTCTTACACAGCCATGGCACGCTTTGCGGAAATTCAGCGCAAAAACAACATGCCGGTGAGACGCCTCATTTGCGATAGCCCGACTCGCTGGAACTCGACCCTGCTCATGTTCTCCCGCCTGCTAGAACAGAAGAAAGCCGTGACCCACTACCTCTACAACTACAGTAGAATGAAACAGTCTGGGAAGATGGGGATGTTCTGGCCCGACAACTGGACACTGATGAAAAATGCATGCAGGCTCATGCGGCCGTTTGAGGAGGTGACCAACCTGGTGAGCCGCAGTCAGGGCACCATCAGCGACTTAATTCCCTACGCTTACTTCTTGGAGCGTGCTGTGCGTAGAGTGGCGGATGAAGCTGTGAATGAGCGTGACCAGGAACCGTTACGGCAGGAACAGGCATGGGACCAATTTTCATCAGACCCAGCTGTTTCCTCAACACCTGCGGCAGCACAGAGGGGGGAGGAGGAGGAAGAAGAGAAGTCGTGTGCAGAAGACGAGTCAGACTCAGAGGATGATGAGCAAGGTGTTTCTTTGGGGGAGGAGGAGGAGGAGGAGGAGGGGACAGCGGCAGGTGAACAACCTCAGCAGGCATCTACCATGAAGAAAGGATCCGCAAACCAGAATTGGCTTAGTGAAAAATGTCCATTCTTTATTAGAAAAATCCACATGACAGGAAATGTGCAATAAAATCACAGGATCGACTGACGCGTGTCGGGCTTACAATCTGCCCTTAGTCATAGTCTAACTAGTCATAGTCTAACTAAGCCAATTCTGGTTTGCGGATCCTTTCTTCATGGTATTTGCTTAAGGACTGGCTCCCTAGATCCTGCACCGACTGGTATGTGTTATCATGGGGGTAGAGCGTTTATGAACTTGTTCTCAGCAGGCATCGCAAGGGGCTTGTGCTGCTCAACCTTCCCGTGGTATTGTTCGCGGCTGGGGGGAGGAGGTTGACTTACCTGACGTCACTGAGGAAGAGCAAGAGAAGATGGAGGGTACTGGATCCGACTTTGTGCAGATGTCGTCTTTTATGCTGTCCTGCCTGTTGAGGGACCCCCGTATAAAAAACCTCAAGGGGAATGACCTGTACTGGGTGGCCACACTACTAGACCCTCGGTACAGGCACAAAGTGGCGGACCTGTTACCAACTCACCGGAAGGTGGAAAGGATGCAGCACATGCAGAACCAGCTGTCAACTATGCTTTACAATGCCTTTAAGGGTGATGTGACGGCACAACGCCAGCAAGGTACCACTGCCACTAATCCTCCTCCCGTGTCCACGCAGTCAAAGACAGGACGCTCCAACGATCTCATGGTGATGTCGGACATGTGGACGTTCTTTAGTCCAACGCCTCGCCGTAGCCCTTCCGGATCCACCCTCCACCAACGCCTGGAACGGCAGGTAGCCGACTACCTGGCCTTAAGTGTGGATGTAGACACTGCTGTGAACAGCGATGAGGAACCCTTGAACTACTGGGTGCGCAAGCTTGACCTGTGGCCAGAGCTGTCCCAATTTGCCATCCAACTTCTCTCCTGCCCTGCCGCAAGCGTCCTGTCAGAAAGGACCTTCAGCGCAGCTGGAGGCATTGTCACAGAGAAGAGAAGTCGCCTAAGTCACAAAAGTGTTAAGTACCTCACCTTTATCAAAATGAATGAGGCATGGATCCCGGAGGGCTGCTGTCCGCCCCAAGACTAAGTCAGTCCCCGCACACACAGCATCTCTGCCTGCACGCCGTGTGACTGGCTGCCTGGCCTGCCCCAAGAAGACTAAGTCGCTCCCAGTCCCTCCACACAGCATGTCTGCCTGCAGGCCGCTTGACTACCTTCTCCGCCCCCACCAACAGGGTCCAGGACTCCAGGCGGATTGCTGAATTTTTTAGGCCGCTGCTAGCAGCAGCCGCTGTAATAATTTTTCTGGTGCGTGTACATGACTGCCTAATTTTTCTGGCTGCACTGCGGGCAGCTGCAACAACAAAAGAAAAGGCATGTACATTCCATTCCCCTTCGTGATCATTACCTTGCCGTGGTGAAGGGGCTTGCGTATCACAATGAAGCAATGACCGGCGCCTAGATGAGTGTCTCGGGGGGCACACCCACGATAATAAGGTCGTTGCCTCATTGTGGTCAGACCAAATTTGATCAGCTGGACAGTCACTGTTCTGTCATTCAGCTACATCAGCCAGGCGACCATATGGGCTGTAAAGCCACCAAAACCTGCACTCTCGCCATGGTGCGCACCAGTCCAGCACGGCCGTCACTACACAAACAGCTGTTTGCGGTGCGTTACACGGTGAGTTTGGTGTGTCAGTGTGAAGCAGTACCTTAATTACACTACCTGATTGATGTATACACATGCAAGATGTTTGAAAGCACTTTAGGCCTGTCATTTAGCATTCAATGTGATTTCTGCCCTTAAAACGCTGCTTTGCGTCAAATCCAGATTTTTCCCCGGGACTTTTGGCATGTATCCCACTCCGCCATGCCCCCCTCCAGGTGTTAGACCCCTTGAAACATCTTTTCCATCACTTTTGTGGCCAGCATAATTTTTTTTTTCAAAGTTCGCATCACCATTGAAGTCTATTGCGGTTCGCGAACTTTAACGCGAACCGAACCTTCCGCGGAAGTTCGCGAACCAGGTTCGCGAACCTAAAATCGGAGGTTCGGCCCAACTCTACCCACCAACAGAGAGCTCTGTTGGTGGGGAGAAAAGGGGGGGGGGATCACTTGTGTGCTATGTTGTGCGGCCCTGCAGCTTGGCCTAAAAGCTGCAGTGGCCTTTTTTTTACAAAAAATGCCCTGGTCACTAGGGGGGTTTAGCCCTGCAGTCCTCAAGAGGTTAAAGCAAATGTGAAGTGAAAAAAAATACATGTTTGATACTCATCTATGGAGAGGAAATGGCTCTGGATTCCATTGAGCCTTCCGTGTTCTCGCTTTGTCCCCTCTTTCCACCGCTGTCCCATGGTGAAGTAACATGCCTTTGGTTCTCCCTGGTAATCTTAGGAAGAACTCACATCCCCGAGTACTTCAGAAGGTGGATGCATCTGTACTGCACATGTACGAGACAAGACTTGCGCATGCGCAGTACAGATCCACTCATCTTCAGAAGTACTCTGGAACGTGAGTACCTCCAAAGGGACATGTTCAACTGGAGTCCGGCGCTGGAACAACAGGGCGTGGAAAGGACCAGGAAGGTTCTATGGGATCAAGAGACTTCCCTCTCCATAGGTGAGTATCAAACTATTTTTTTTTCACTGCACATCGAAATGTGTATAGCTGCTGGCCTTCTTTTCAGTGATTTAGTGAGGCAGACTGCTGCACTTGTTGTCTATTGTTCCTGCATGAATATCAAAGGAAGTCCCTGCAGAAGGGAAAAATAATATTTTATTGTGCTACAAGACTAGCAAACCTGTACCTGGAGGAGTGGGAATAAAGCCCTAAGTGAACAGACTTTACCATGTACCACATTCTTCAGTGATCTGTCCCGAGTGAGTTGGGCACAGGGGGATCCGAGGGATGGCTCTCTCTACCCAAGGTAATCTCAGGGAATATATTGTCTCGTTTCACCCTAGGACATGTAATTCAGGGTCCAGCTATTGCCGGCATCCAAATTACAGTGATCAAAATGCTATTCGGGCTGTAGAGCTATAGCATTACAGCTATAGCAGTGCGCATATCCAGCGCGTGGGTATCAAGCGCCAGAATGACCTGTGTAACAATGGGTGATTGGAATAGGACTGCAGACTCTTATGCACAGTACTGTATTTGCTGTCCCATAGAAAGCTCATCTTCCCCCACACTCTGCAGACATCAGAGATACACCTTATCAGCATAAAGCCATTCCCCGTCTAGACTGCTCTGTGGCTCTCTGCAGGGGGCAGTCAGCTAGGCACCACAGAGGAGAGCTGGTATCATGTTTGTACCTCATGTGAGGGAGTTGGACTGTGTCTGTGGAAGGGAGAGCAGCTCACGGGTCCTGTGGTTAGCCCGGATAATCTCCCATGCGGCCAGAAACCAGAGAGGACTTGCTGTAACTTGGAGGGTCCCGTGGCCCTGGACTGTGGACTGTTGTATTCCTCGTTCAGCTGGTGTTGTGGCCTTGTCCAATAGATACTGGAAGTGATGACTGGTGAGAAATGCACCTCTTGGACTTCTGCTATTTGTGGAGCTACTGAGACTTTGGGACTTGTGTTGCTTTGCCTGTGAAGCTGGGAATTGTGACTCTTCTGTGACACTTCCTTGTGGATTGTCTAGTAATAGTTTGAACTTTTGTGTGAACTGTGTGCCCAATAAACGGCTCACCAGCTGGCTTCTGTTTACTCTGCTGCTATACACTGTGTCTCTGGGCTCTGGGGTCTTGGAACCGTCACAACCTGCTTCAAGTTGGGCTCTCTGAAAGCAATGTTATAGTTGCGAAGCATGTCAGCTACCAGGTGTTGAATTAAGACTCCAGTGTTAGCTGCAACCTGTTTAATGGTCCTTGGTTGCCTCACTCACTCCTGGGCTAAGTATCACTTATATTGCCTGTGCACTCTCACTCTGCAAGTATATTTGTATATTGTTCCATCCCAGCAGAACTATTGCATGACATTTTACTGCCTCAATCTTCCTTTATAAATGTAAAGCTCTTGTTCCTAAACTGCCGCACAAACCAGTTCCTAATGATCATTTCAGGTAACAAATCTCTCAACTGGTCTAATGTGTTACATGAATAAAGATGAGAGTTTTCTGAACTGAGAGAGCAGCTAAGCACTTGAGAAGGACACTGCACATCCTCTAGTCCATGGAAAATAGTAGATTTGGCACATTAGGTAGGCAGGGCAGTGCTTATATACAACACTAGTCCTGCTGTCCTTTCTTTTTGTTTTTACCTTTAGTTGGGCTTTAGTCTTTTATACCTCTGATGATGCTTCCATAAATATGTTAGGCTTTATTCTAACTTTCCCTAGGTTTGTTCTGTCAGAAAGTGGTTCTGTTAAGTTTTATGGTATATTATATTTTCTATACCAGTATTTCCAGGAGGAGAGGTTTACTCTCCTGAAATGACACTTCTCCATTTATCAAGATAAATGCTCCCTGTATTTATACCTTATAAAATATAAAATGCACTAAGGAAGGGAAAAAAAAGCTGGGCACCAAAGTGCAATACTTCCAATTTTAATCCAACAGGCACATACAGACAATTGCACAACAGGAAGTAAAAGGTGGTCTAATAGCTGTTTCATGGGGTTTCATATTGGCCTCTGAGGAAACGGGGATACCACGTGAAATGGGTGTTAGGCCACAAGGGAAAATCTTTGCAATCCTGCCTTTCCTGCTTGAAAATTTTACTTCAGCCAAAACTCAGATTTTTCAAGGAGTGATTACAGAGACCAGGGGGGATGTGGAGAGAAACTGACAATGGAAAAAGGTAAATGGATCAAGCATGAGCAAGACTCTGTGCTTACTTTAGTAACTTTACTCGGATCAAGTATCCTTTAAACACACTGTGTTCCTGCAGTGTGTAAGTGTAAAATGTCTTTAAAGAGGAACTGTCGCAAAAATCTTAAAATTTAAAACACATAGAAATAAGAAGTACATTTATTCCACAGTAAAATGAGCCATAAATTACTTTTCCATTATGTTGCTGTCACTTACAATAGGTAGTTGCTCTGTCCAATTGCCAAAGAAGTATACGGTGAGCAGGGAGGCTGTATCATCAGTGTATAAATAATATTTTTCAGGGAATGTCTTTATAAAGAATAAAGGCCATGCCGAGAATCCCCCATGGAGAGATGGACTAACCCAAAATCTGTCACTTCTGTCAGAATTCTACCATCTACTGTAAGTGACAGCATCATAAGAGAAAAGTAATGTATGGCTCATTTGGCTTGCAAGACAACTTGCTTTCAGACAAACTACCAATTTGAGACAAATGATTATCAGAAGTGCATTATCTACACCAGAAACTCCAGGCACATTACCCTGCAATAACACAAGGTGTGAGACCTGCCCTTATATCTCATGCACAAGCCAAATACAAATACCAAACTCACAGAAATATCATCAAATGCAAGACCAATTTTCCTGTGAGTCATCCAACGTTGTATACATGATACGCTGCATGAAATGCCCCTCAAAAGGAATCTATATAGGAGAAACCGGACAAAACTGTGCACAAGAATGAACCACCAGTGGGCCAAAACTTCTGTGAACCAGGACACAGCATGCAAGATCTCAAAGTACTTATTCTTAAGGGCAACTTCAAAAATGAACAAGCAAGAAAGATTTCTGAGTACAAATTTATGAAGATGTTTAAGACATTAACAGAGGGCTTAAATTGTGGAATGGGATTCATGACTCCTTATGCAACATGATTTACTTGGCTTCATGATCTTCAGAAACCTGCTAGATTTCATGTTTGCTTGCATGAGCTCACTGGCTCCAGCCTGCTGATCACCTGACATCTAACTGCTAAACAGTAACCAGCACAACTGCCATCTTTGTGTTTACTATTTACCTGCATCAGTGTTTTACTTTAGCTTACATCTGGAAATATGCCTGAAGAAGGGGACTAGATCCCAGAAAGCTTGCATTATTTAACTTTATCAGTTAGCCATTAAAAGGTATTACTTTTACAAGACTTTGTTTTTTTCTACCTCCATATATCACTGTAATCTGTGTCACATAATACAAATTAGCAACAGTGTGCTGTGTTAGGGACCAGGCTATTGTGTGGCTGAATGCTACAATACATCAATTGGGGATACATTCAGCTATAAGGTAAATGAGTGCTGGTGCCCAACTGCTGTACTGTAGCAATTCTTTCATAACAGGTGTTATGAAAGAATTAAGCTGGGGGGAGGGATGCTGGGCATCAGGAAGGGCTTAACATTAGGTAAAGCAGTTTACATTAGATTTAGGCATTATAAAGGAGAAGGGCATCACTTAAAGGAGTTATTTCGCGAAAAAAGTAGGCAGTTAAAAAATGTGACAGATGACAGGTTTTGGGCCAGTCCATCTTTTTAAGGGGGATTCTCAGGGCTTTCTTTGTTTTCAACAGCATTTCCTGAACAACAGGACAACAACAATTTAACTGACATAATAGTGTGCAAGTGATTAGGGAGGCCGACTGGTATCTTGCTAATTTGGCAGTTAAACTGCTGTTCAGGAAATGCTGTTGAAAACAAAGAAAGCCCTGAGAATCCCCCTTAAAAATGGACTGGCCCAAAACCTGTCATCTGTCACATTTTTTAACTGCCTACTTTTTTCGCGAAAGAACCCCTTTAAGGTGGCCACACACCATACAATTTTTTAAATAGCTGTTCAATTTAAGAATTGCAATCCATTTTTCTGACTGATTGTAACATTTCAAAAATATGACCAATGTACCACACACCTATGTTCAATTTTTTCCACAATTATGATAAAAATGATTGGAAACTCAGAGAAAATTGGTAGAGTGTGTATATTAATAAATTAACAATCCAACACACACCATACAATCTTTAGTACAAATTGAAGAGAAATATCTGGCATTCCGGATCGACTTAAATCGAAAAAAACGGGAAATCCGATCGGATTTTCCAGTTGAATGAAAAAAAAGCTTTCGATTTTTTCGAGAGATACGATCGTTTTTATCGAATTACTGTGAAATCGGATCATTTTATTGTATCGTGTGTGGCCACCTTTAGGATTAGCTATCTGATCAGCAGGAAAATGCACAACATATCTAGATGAAAATGTTATTTCAAAACCAATAGAGTATCAGTAACAGCAATTTAACAACATTCTATGAACCTAACTCACTGCTGAAGTCAACAGGCACAAAAATCAAACATACGTACATCCTTAGAAATGCTTCCCTAATTTTGTATTTGAGCCATTGCCAAGACTGCTACAGGATCTTCTCAAAAAATTAGCATATTGTGATAAAGTTCATTATTTTTTGTAATGTACTGATAAACATTAGACTTTCATATATTTTAGATTCAAATACACACAACTGAAGTAGTTCAAGCCTTTTATTGTTTTAATATTGATGATTTTGGCATACAGCTCATGAAAACCCAAATTTCCCATCTCAAAAAATTAGCATATTTCATCCGACCGATAAAAGAAAAGTGTTTTTAAAACAAAAACAGTCAACCTTCAAATAATTATGTTCAGTTATGCACTCAATACTTGGTCGGGAATCCTTTTGCAGAAATGACTGCTTCAATGCGGCGTGGCATGGAGGCAATCAGCCTGTGGCACTGCTCAGGTGTTATGGAGGCCCAGGATGCTTCGATAGCGGCCTTAAGCTCATCCAGAGTGTTGGGTCTTGCGTCTCTCAACTTTCCCTTCACAGTATCCCACAGATTCTTTATGGGTTTCAGGTCAGGAGAGTTGGCAGGCCAATTGAGCACAGTAATACCATGATCAGTAAACCATTTACCAGTGGTTTTGGCACTGTGAGCAGGTGCCAGGTCGTGCTGAAAAATGAAATCTTCATCTCCATAAAGCTTTTCAGCAGATGGAAGCATAAAGTGCTCCAAAATTTCCTGATAGCTAGCTGCATTGACCCTGCCCTTGATAAAACACAGTGGACCAACACCAGCAGCTGACATGGCACCTCAGACCATCACTGACTGTGGGTACTTGACACTGGACTTCAGGCATTTTGGCATTTCCCTCTCCCCAGTCTTCCTCCAGACTCTGGCACCTTGATTTCCGAATGACATGTAAAAGTTGCTTTCATCCGAAAAAAAAGTACTTTGGAGCACTGAGCAACAGTCCAGTGCTGCTTCTCTGTAGCCCAGGTCAGGCGCTTCTGCCGCTGTTTCTGGTTCAAAAGTGGGTTCATGCTTCCATCTGCTGAAAAGCTTTATGGAGATGAAAGATTTCATTTTTCAGCACAACCTGGCACCTGCTCACACTGCCAAAACCACTGGTAAATGGTTTACTGACCATGGTATTACTGTGCTCAATTGGCCTGCCAACTCTCCTGACCTAAACCCCATAGACAATGTGTGGGATATTGTGAAGAGAAAATTGAGAGACGCAAGATTCAACACTCTGGATGAGCTTAAGGCCGCTATTGAAGCATCCTGGGCCTCCATAACACTTGAGCAGTGCCACAGGCTGACTGCCTCCATGACACGCCGCATTGAAGCAGTCATTTCTGCAAAAGGATGCCCGACTAAGTATTGAGTGCATAACTGAACATAATTATTTGAAGGTTGACTGTTTTTGTTTTAAAAACACTTTTCTTTTATTGGTCGGATGAAATATGCTAATTTTTTGAGATGGGAAATTTGGGTTTTCATGAGCTGTATGCCAAAATCATCAATATTAAAACAATAAAAGGCTTGAACTACTTCAGTTGTGTGTATTTGAATCTAAAATATATGAAAGTCTAATGTTTATCAGTACATTCTAGAAAATAATGAACTTTATCACAATATGCTAATTTTTTGAGAAGATCCTGTATGTCTGGAAAGACTGAAACAATTTTACCCATTACTGCTCAATAGGCAACTTTCATTGAGATACTCTGTGCATTTAAGGTAGCCATTCTTTATACAGTCCCAACTGTGCAATCTTACTACATTCATCCAGGCCAATAGATGAAAATACTTTCAACAGATTGATTACATAAGCTCTCACACTGATTGGAAGTGGTAAGATTGAACCTCCTAGGCATACAAGTGCATGGATAAGTGCAACCAGAACCACCCAGAGTGGTATGGAAATTTTGCCAAACATTTTTATTCTAGTCCTCACACCTATAACCCTAAGGGCACCCGATTATTCTTCTGCCGTGGCCTCCCAGATCACAGTCCTGCAGGCTCACCCTGCTTACGATCAGACAGGACAGGTAACATTGTTGTATGCAGAAGTCTAAGAAGAACTTGGTTACAAATAGGAGTCCAATGGCAGGTAATGACAGGTGATGTTAAAAGGGCTGAGGGTTAAAAAAGACAATGTCGAGATCACAATCCGAGGTCAGAGCAAGATAATAGCAGTCAAGTTTAAGGACACAGGTCGAGGTCAGGATTGGCTAAAAGCAGGCACAAGCTGATATAAGGGTATTCTGAAAGCATGCAGGGTTAAGGTCACAGGCCAAAGTCAGGGAAGGCTGACTGCAGACAAGTTTGAGATCACAAGCTAAACTCACATCGGGGCAGCAGCCTGAGGTAGTCAGGTAAGCCAAGTTAAGGAAAGGAGGGTTGGCAACAACATGTAACTAGAAACAGGCTGCATCATATGGTACAACACTTAGCTGAAAGAATTGTCAGGACTAATAGCTGCCGTGAAGGGTGTTTATATAGACAGAAGATTGACGTTTTGGTCTACCATCTCCCATACCCATATACAGAAAAACAGATGCAACAACACACAAGAGCGCACACCATGACCATGGGCATAAGACCATGGATGGCATCACGTGCATGTCTGATGACAGGAACAAGATGGCAAGTTTGACAAATGTATCTAAACATATTTTCTGTAGGTTATTGACTTAAAGAGACTCTGTAACAAAATGTTCAACCTTATTTCTTCTATCCTATAAGTTCCTATACCTGTTCTAATGTTGTCTGTCTTACTGCAGCCTTTCCTAGTTGCACAGTGGCAGTATTATCTCTGTTATATAATCTAATCTTCTTTCTTCTGACGGCTTTGTCGGGCTCAGGCACTCAGGCAAGAATGTGCTGCTCTTGCTTGTTATAGGCAGAAGCTATACACACACCCTCCACGCCCCCTGCAGGCTCTGTTGAGTCACAGACTGAGCTCCTCTCAGCCTATCACATGCCATGTCTTTTGTTTGTAAACACTGCCTAAAACTGTCAATTACAAGCCAGGATTGCAGCAGGGAGTGGCAGAAACAGCACAGAGGGGCACAGGAGAACATAATGAATAGAATGGTATGCTTTTTATTGTAAGAATTTTAGAGTGCAGATTCTCTTTAAATAAGGGCAATTGAGATGCCACACTGCTAATTGCACTCACACATAAAAAGATACATCTAAACAAAATGTATGAATTATGGAGATCAAATAAAGAGAAATAGGTCTTTAAGCTTTCTGCATTCACAAAATGTTGAGATTACAAACTGGTAGGTATAGATTTATCTTCATTGAAAAATTGTAGTGTAGTTTCTTCCTAAATTTCTCTTTAAATGGAGGGTCTAAATCCTGTGCTATGTTAATTCTGAAGCACACACTGCAAATCATTCTACAACTGCATATTATTCATACACAGCTAGTATCTATTCCAGGATAAATAGCTACATACCCACAAATAAACAATGTAAGGTGCGCAAACAAGCAAGAGTAAATTTAGTAGTGTCTCATTGTGCTCACTTTCCTACGTTTACATTTTTGTAGACTTTAGCTCCAAACTGAATCTGATGGATTGCTTACCGAATGTGAATGAACTCAAGGGAATAAATTGTATGGTGGTAAAATAGATTATTAGGCTGTTTCCCCAGAATCTTACAGAAATAAAAAGCCTGTGTTTATTGTGCAAAATAAACACAAGCACAACACCAATAAAAATTAATGTATAGAATCTACAATTATACCGTATGTTATCAGCAGAAGATTTTGTAGTTTACAATGTTATGTAAAATGGCAAAACACAAATCAGCAATGCTATAATTCATACAGTATTATTATTATTGTTATTATGATTATTATTATTACTGTTATTTGTAAAGCCTCATCATATTACACTGCTCAGTACCATAAATAAATAATAGGGAGTGGAAAAATGTGAGTTTAACTGTACAAGCTTTACCCCATAAGACTAAACAAAAGTGGAGGTGCCCAAAAGGTATAAAAACAGGTTAAAAATGGAAAGTGAGTATGGGATGTGTCCCTCCTCTTAACTACCATACTATGATTGATCAGATACTTAGATCCTATTATGCACATTATGCAAGTGTATATTATTTGATGTATGAATGCTGTATGATTGCCTATACCCTCATCAGGGTTATATATACTGGGATTGTGTGCGTGTGTGTGAGAGTGTGCGTGCGTGCGTGTGTGAGTGTGCGTGCGTGTGTGTGTGTGTGTTTACGTGTATATATGTATTTCAATAACTTGTTTATATTGCGACTATATTAGACTATATACATATTTACATCATGATAACAAAGACTATGTATTGTGGTGGTAGTGAGCTCTGTGCTTCATACCATTTTATTTTTAAAGCAATCTTTTTTATTCATCTTTTGGGTGCCTCTAGTTGTTGTTTAGTCTTACCAGTTTCACCCCTGTGGGGAGTTTGAATTTTATGTTTTTCACATAAGGTTATTTTTTGGAGCTGCATACATCCATAATCTCAAGGCCAAGTGGAGTTGGTACTACCCCACATGGAATTTAAAGTGGTTGGCTTAATACGCAACCCAAACTTGTAAGTATAATATCACCTACACTTCTAACAGTATCTAATTGAACCAGAAATATACTACACCAGGTTGGGCTTGTTTTGTACCCGAAAGCTTTCACATAGTAATATACTATAAGTAATTACATTGTATATCTATAGTAATGATCAACTAAGAGGAGGATCTTGCCCAACTAAACTCACAGTCTAAGAGGTGGGGAAATAACCCAAAGTAGAAGAAGTGAAGGGGCCAAGGTAAAGGGGAAGCGTTTGTGTAGGCGAGTGTGAAGAAGTCCGGTTTGAGAGTCTGTTTTAAGGTGTTAAAATGTAACTTCACTTTAAAGCAGGAGGATCAGCCATACTATGCCAGGAGAAAAACACATATATACAGTGGCTTGCAAAAGTATTCGGCCCCCTTGAAGTTTTCCACATTTTGTCATATTACTGCCTCAAAAATGAATCAATTTTATTGGAATTCCACGTGAAAGACCAATACAAAGTGGTGTACACGTGAGAAGTGGAACGAAAATCATACATGATTCCAAACATTTTTTACAAATAAGTAACTGCAAAGTGGGGTGTGCGTAATTATTCAGCCCCCTTTGGTCTGAGTGCAGTCAGTTGCCCATAGACATTGCCTGATGAGTGCTAATGACTAAATAGAGTGCACCTGTGTGTAATCTAATGTTAGTACAAATACAGCTGCTCTGTGACGGCCTCAAAGGATGTCTAAGAGAATATTGGGAGCAACAACACCATGAAGTCCAAAGAACACACCAGACAGGTCAGGGATCAAGTTATTGAGAAATTTAAAGCAAGCTTAGGCTACAAAAAGATTTCCAAAGCTTCGAACATCCCACGGAGCACTGTTCAAGTGATCATTCAGAAATGGAAGGAGTATGGCACAACTGTAAACCTACCAAGACAAGGCCGTCCACCTAAAATCACAGGCCGAACAAGGAGAGCGCTGATCAGAAATACAGTCGAGAGGCACATGGTGACTCTGGACGAGCTGCAGAGATCTACAGCTCAGGTGGGGGAATCTGTCCATAGGACAACTATTAGTCATGCACTGCACAAAGTTGGCCTTTATGGAAGAGTGGCAAGAAGAAAGCCATTGTTAACAGAAAAGCATAAGAAGTCTTGTTTGCAGTTTACCATAAGCCATGTGGGGGACACAGCAACCATGTGGATGAAGGTGCTCTGGTCAGATGAGACTAAAATGGAACTTTTTGGCCAAAATGCAAAATGCTATGTGTGGCGGAAAACTAACACTGCACATCACTCAGAATGCACCATCTCCACTGCCAAATACGGTGGTGGCAGCATCATCGTCTGGGGGTGCTTCTCTTCAGCAGGGACAGGGAAGCTGGTCAGAGTTGATGGGAAGATGGATGGAGCCAAATACAGCGCAATCTTGGAAGAAAACCACTTGGATTCTGCAAAAGACTTGAGACTGGGGCGGAGGTTCACCTTCCAGCAGGACAATGACCCTAAACGTAAAGCCAGGGCAACAATGGAATGGTTTAAAACAAAATATATTCATGTGTTAGAATGACCCAGTCAAAGTCTAGATTTCAATCCAATCGAGAATCTGTGGCAAGATCAGAAAACCGCTGTTCACAAACTCTGTCCATCTAATCTGACCGAGCTGGAGCTGTTTTGCAAAGAAGAATGGGCAAAGATTTCAGTCTCTAGATGTGCAAAGCTGGTGGAGACATACCCTAAAAGACTGGCAGCTGTAATTGCAGCAAAAGGTGGTTCTACAAAGTATTGACTCAGGGGGCTGAATAATTATGCACACCCCACTTTGCAGTTATTGATTTGTAAAAAATGTTTGGAATCATGTATGATTTTCGTTCCACTTCTCACGTGTACACCACTTTGTATTGGTCTGTCATGTGGAATTCCAATAAAATTGATTCATGTTTGTGGCAGTAATGTGACAAAATGTGGAAAACTTCAAGGGGGCCGAATACTTTTGCAAGCCACTGTAGGCTCCCTACACACTGCAAATCCGATTTGCGATTCCAATTTGCGATTCTGATTTTCCCTGGATGCAATCAAAAGAAAAACGCAGAAAAAACGCAGCATGCAGTACCAATTAAAATTCGGAATGTAGTGTGCAGGGAGCGATAAGTAGATAAATACTTGATCTACTTACAAAACAGATGTATTGTACTGTCCACATTTTGATTTCAGTGAATTTTATATAGTAATTGAAGAGAATTCTGTTGCTGGTAGGGGCCATGTCTTTTTTCCATAGTGTGAAACTAAATCCTGATGTAATTTCTTCTCTTATGTTTTTTTTTCTTTTCTCCTCCAATCTACTGAGTCATAGGTAACTTGTTTGTAAACACGTGTCAGCACAGGATCATGTTGCAGCCTCAGTCTGAAACACTGAAGTGTGCTCAACACAGGATCATGTTGCAGCCTCAGTCTGAAACACTGAAGTGTGCTCAACACAGGATCATGTTGAAGCCTCAGTCTGTAACACTGAAGTGGGAATGTGGGAGGGGACTGGGAGATGACAAGCTTTCTCCAACAGCGATGGCAGAGAATAGAGCCAGGCTGACTGATAAGATTTATTACAGCTGAAAGGTTTCTGAATAGATTGGAGTGCTTGCAATGGTGGGTAAGATTCCTGGCAGCATTACAAACACATTGCAGAGTTTAAATGGAATATGATTTTGTGGCTGACAATCCCTATTTAATAGAAAATTGCTACAAACATATTTGAACCCTCCAAGTGACTTTCTATAGTTTACCATCATTAAAAATGTATGCTTCCATCTTAATTTACAGTCAGTTACAAAACTCAAAAACTGTTAAAAACGGAAGTCGCACTTCTTTACAAGCTGGAATCTGTACTCTCTCTGCGGAGTGCTTAAATTTCTATCTTGCTGCGGCAGCAATTAGTGGTAGAGAGTAGGAGCTGGACTGTTCCTCTGACTGAAAGCAAACTTAGACAATAACAAATAAGTCTAGGTCAGGAATCCTGTGAAATTGATGTGTTTTACATGCAGACATAAAAGCTTATGCTAAAATAACCAAGTTAAATTAAGGTTTGCCATTAACCCATGCAATGTATGGAACTGAACTGAAGGCATTGTATCTTCTCAGCAAGAATGTCAATTTCCTTTGAAAGAAATGAAAACTGAAGGTGAACAAAGAAGGGAGTTCCAGGTAGTGGGCATTGCCATAGAGAAATTATGGAGCTGCACATGGGAAGAGATCATAATTGATGAAGGCATTAGCAAGTCAGTAGAAGAGCATTCAGAGAGATTAAAGGGGAACTTCAGCCTAAACAAACATACTGTCATCAAGTTACATTAGTTATGTTAATTAGAATAGATAGGTAATATAATCTCTTACCCACCCTGTTTTAAAAGAAAAGGCAAATGTTTGTGATTCATGGGGGCTGCCATTTTTGTCATGGGGGTAGCCATCTTTTTGGTTGAAAGTAGGTGACAAGGAGCAGGAGACACAGTTCCAACTGTCCTGTGTCCTGATTACCCCTCCCAGCTGCACACGCTAGGCTTCAAATGTCAAATTCAAAATGTAAAAAAAAAATTGCACCAAAACAGCAGAACGAGAACAATAACATCAGAAATCCCATCATGCTTTGCACAGCATCAGGGGGAAAAAGCCCGGACAGTTTTCTTCTGTGCAGCTAAAAATGAGGCTTGTATAAGAGAAACAAAGTTCTGATGCTGTGAAACTGTTAAAGAAACGCCAGGCCTTTTCAGTGCTTCTGAGTCGATTTTTAGTCCGGAGGTTCACTTTAAGGACAGATTTCTACATGAAGAGAAATATGTGTCAGACAGGAGCTGAGTAGTTACTCCAAGAAAATCAGAAGAGAAAGGTTATGGAGGCTGCCATCTTTATTCTCTTAAAAAATACTACTTTCCACGCTGTTAAGCTTGCCCCCTGCATATTTTGAGTCGGTAGCCCATATGCAATGTTTTTCTCCTGACTTTTCTCCTACTGTAGGTGATATTTTCACACATTGCAAAAACCACCACCAAGCAAAAAAAATACTCAAAATAATTTGATAGCAATTTTCCCAAGTACTTTTTCAATTGCAGAGTGCTGAGCAGAAGATTAAAAAATGATATACCTTGAGAAAATGTGACTTGAATAAGGACCAGTGTTCTGCTCCCCCTAAAGTCCAGCCCCTTGCATGTTCTGTGTGTACATCAATAATACTAAAGCTACATGACAAATATGAGAGTCCGTGCATTTAACAGAGAATACAGGTAGGAGCCTTAGAGTTCCTCTTACTACAGGATTTCCTGTACAGGTAAAACACAGCTGAGTGAATTTGTTTCTGAGGTAAACTAGATGCCTGTTTAAGTCCGCACAGAGGAAGAACAAATCAGGAGAACAGATTAAGAAGCCTCCTTGTAGAATGTACTCTAGCTTATGTTACTTATTTCTATATTCATGACCAGACACCTGAGGTCCTTTCAAAGGGTTATATACAAGGGGTTTATTTACATACTGTATATACAAGTTACACAGTGTTCTCCCCAGGCCCTTTTAGCCGGATGCTTTACCCGGCTAGTTTTGGTGAGCACCCGGCTGTCATCAGCTCACCTCCTCCTCTGCTGTAAGCAAAGAAGCGCCGGCCCTGCATTCTGTCATCTTGCCCCACCCGGCTACCTTTTCATGCCACCCGGCTACTTTTTCATACCACCCGGCTGGAACAAAAATTCTGGGGAGAACACTGTTACAGCATATAAAATATATGATTACATAATTGCGGGCTCAGTGTACAGTACTACTAGGAGCATTATTAGTCTAACCTTACAATCCATACACACCGCATTTGCTAGCTGTGCCCTGAATCCATTATCATCTCAAGTCTATATCAGTGTGGCAGGAGAGAGAGAGCTTTAGCAAAAGTTCCCTTGATATCTCCTCTGAAAACCCCTCCTCCATGGCTTAGATCACTAGTTGGGGTAGGAGATAGATGCCAGCACAGCCCTGGGGCAAACCCAGGCAAACAGGTTTTGTGTGAGCTAGGAGTCCTCTGCTGAATCATCCATTGCCGCTCGTTGGGGGCTGGGCATTGACTTCATTTTTATACAGCTATTGTGTGGCTGTAAACAGTCATTTAGAGTATGAAATACAGGCTTTTGTTTCCCGCCCAAGGCTTATCAAAAGATTCCCTGTGTATATACAAAGTTCAATCCATGTAGGCACATCAGAAATAACTTTAAACTCCAACACTCCTTACCAGTTATTTTGGGCTGGGAGCACACCTGTCCACATGGAAAAGTGTGAGATTTAAAGAGACACTGAAGCGAAAAAAAAATGATGATATTATGATTTGTATGTGTAGCACAGCTAAGAAATAAAACATTAAGATCAGATACATCAGTGTAATTGTTTCCAGTACAGGAAGAGTTGAGAAACTCCAGTTGTTATCTCTATGCAAACAAGCCATTAAGCTCTCCGACTAAGTTAAGGTGGCCATACACTGGTCGATGTGCCATTAGATCGACCAGCTGACAGATCCCTATCTGATCGAATCTGATCAGAGAGGGATCGTATGGCTGCCTTTACTGCAAACAGATTGTGAATCGATTTCAGCCTGAAACCGATTCACCATCTGCTGAGCTGCTCCTGCCGCCTGTCCCCCCCCCGTATACATTACCTGAGGCTGGCTCCCGGGCATCTTCTCCGCATTGCACGGCTCTGTTCCGGCTCCATTACGGCGCTTCCTGTGTTACTCCGTGACCAGGAAGTTAAAATAGAGCGCCCTCTATTTGAACTTCCTGGTCACGGCAGTGACCCAGGAAGCGCCGGGATGGATGGAGCCGGAACAGAGCCGTGCAGCACGGAGAAGACACCCGGGAGCCAGCCTCAGGTAATGTATACTTGATCGGATCGGCCGCCGCTAGCGACGCGCACTTTACCCGCGGGCGATCGAGGGTAATTTCCCGCACGGCGCGATCGACGGACCGATCCGATTTCGGGAGGAAATCGGATCGGCGGCTGCATTTACCGCGAACGATTGGCAGCAGATTCAATCCCAGGATCGAATCTGCTGTCGAAACGGCCGGGAATCGAGCCAGTGTATGGCCTGCTTTAGTCCTGGAGAGGGCTGTTATCTGACTTTTAATATCTCAATTGTTCCTGGACTATTTACTTTTCCTCTGCTAGAGGAGAGGTCATTACTTCACAGACTGCTCTGAAAGACTCATTTTGAATGCTGAGTGTTGTGTAATGTGCACATATTATAGAATGATGCAATGTTAGAAAAAACACTATATACCTGAAAATAAAAGTATGAAAATATTTTCTTTGCTGCTAATCTTCTAGTAATTATTCATAGTACACAACCAATTCACTATATCATATTTTTTTTTTCGCTTCAGTGTCTCTTTAAGGCAGATGCATTTCTGCATTTTTGTATGCGTTTGCACATGTTTTTATGTGCATTTTTTATGCATTGGTATCTTCATTTTTACTATTTTGCCTTTTCATCAGTAAAGAAAAAAATATATCACTAGGTCTTTGGCGTTCAGTTTGCCCAGGATTTCCGTGCAAAAAGTGTTTCAATTAATTTTCAATAATTTGCAACCATTTTTTTTTTGCAACCAATTTTTTTTTATATTAAATTCAATACAGATTATTGTATTGAATTCAATTTAAAAAAAAGTGTTTTCTGCAAGATGTTGATGACGCTGTGTGACCCTGTTGTCATCAACGCCGATCAACGGGGGACATGTGATCGCCGAGGGAGAAGCAAAATCCGCCAAGGGACATGGAAGAAGACACTGGGAAAGCTATCAGAAGTACGCAACGAGGGATCAGCATGCCAATGGTGAGTATAAGACCCAGATGTATAGGTAGAAGATGTGCAGCCAGGTATAGTTAGCCAGATGTGCAGCCAGGTATAGTTAGCCAGGTATAGTTAGCCAGGTATATAGTGAGCCAGGTGTTTAGCCAGGTATAAAGTGAGCCAGGTGTTTAGCCAGGTACATAGTGAGCCAGATATTTAGCCAGGTATATAGTGAGCCAGGTGTTTAGCCAGATTTAAAGGTAGCCAGATGTCCCCCTCCCGATCCCCCCCCCCCCCCCCCAGCACGCTGTGGGTAGCGATCTGTGCTACCCACAGTGTGCAGAACAAGCATCCAGCCACCCTAGGGAATCCCTGGGCAGCCAGCGGGGCAGAGAATGTGCGGGGGATCCCCCTTGTATGTGGAGGCTGTGCTGGCGGGGGATCCCCCTCTGTGCGGGCGGGGGGAACCCCCTTATATTGTGGCTGTTGCGCTCGGGGGATCCCCCTCTGTGCGGGTGGGGGGGATCCCCCTTCTATTGTGGCTGTTGCGGGCGGGGGATCCCCCTCTGTGCGGGTGAGGGATCCCTCTTCTATTGTGGCTGTTGCGGGCGGGGGGTCCCCCTCTGTGCGGGTGGGGGGATCCCCCTTCTATTGTGGCTGTTGCGGGCGGCCTATCCCCCTCCTCCCCCTCCCTCCCGATCTCCCCCCTCCCAATCTCCTCCCCCCCCCCTCTCTAAGCCCATTGAGTAAATAGATTTACTCACCCGAGGGCTTTCTCCAGCGACGGCAGCAGCACTTCCTCCTCCATCTCCGAAGTCTTGTTCTCTGTACAGTTACATTACGAGGCTTGGTGACGTCACCAAGCCTCGTAATGTAACTGTACAGAGACCGGGACTTTGGAGATGGAGGAGGAAGTGCTGCTGCCGTCGCTGGAGAAAGCCCTCGGGTGAGTAAATCTATTTACTCAATGGGCTTAGAGAGGGGGGGGGGAGGAGATCGGGAGGGGGGAGATCGGGAGGGAGGGGGAGGAGGGGGATAGGCCGCCCGCAACAGCCACAATAGAAGGGGGTCCCCCCTGCCCGCACAGAGGGGGATCCCCCGCCAGCACAGCCTCCACATACAAGGGGGATCCCCCGCACATTCTCTGCCCCGCTGGCTGCCCAGGTATTCCTCAGGGTGGCTGGATGCTTGTTCTGCACGCTGTGGGTAGCACAGATCGCTACCCACAGCGTGCAGTCAGGCATCCAGGCATCCTGGGGAATCCCTCTGATAAGAAAAAAATGCAGCCGGCAGGGCAGAGAAACAGGAATTCTCCCTGTCGGCATGGACGAGCTCAGCTCGTCATTAACGTTTTTTGCAAGTTTTTGCTGGACGAACTCAGCTCGTCCATACCGCCAGGGAGGCTACATTAAAAAAACGCATGCGAAAATGCATATCTTTTCGGTTCAATAGGAAAGCACTGTGTGCAAATGACATGCAATTCACATACAGCATGCAGGAAAAAGTGATTTTTAAAAGCACATTAAAGCACATTTCAAATTGAGGATCTATGCAATTTACTGCGCGTCCATAGATTTTCATTACTTTCAGATTTCCCATGCAGTTTCCACTATGCGGCAAAACACATATGATTTAAAGCAGGGGTCCCCAAACATTTTGGGTCGAGGGCCAGGTCAATATACTTCAGACTGCTGGGGGGCCGGAGTATACATAAAATGATGTAGAAGTCTCTGCGGGCTAGACAGTGAAGCATACCAAGGTGACAACCTGCAGTCCAATTGGACAACAGTGTCACCTGATGTGGAATTTGATTGGAAACCAGCAAATTATCGCTTTCTGGCTTCCATGTGGATGGGCGGTGCCAGCACTGCTATTCTATATGCGGACCACCAATATTTAAAGATGTAGCTGACTGCATCTATAAGTAATACATTTTGTGTGTGTGGGGGGGGGGGGGGGGGGGGGGGGGCGGTAAAAAAGCTTCGGGGGCCACATTCGGCCCGTGGGCCTTATTTTGAGGGGAAAAAATGATATAATTAATTGGTTGTGTAGTACGGATAATTACTAGAACATTAGTAGCAAAGAAAATATTCTAATATTTTTATTTTCAGTTATATAGTTTTTGCATCATTTTCTGATATTTGCAGTTTACACACTACTCAGCATTCTAAATTATTTTACAGAGCTGGCTAGTGAACTTTTGAACTGTCCTCAGCAGAGAAAAATAAATTACAATGGCAGTTGAGATAACAAGCTTCAGAAGACAGAGCTCTCTGCGACTTTGAAAGTCGTGGAACTCAGTGGCTCTTTTGCATAGATAACTGGAGTTTCTTAACTCTGCCTGTACTGGAAACAATATTAGACTCATATCTTTGCTGCTAATGTTTTATTTCTTAGCTGTACTACACAACAAATTCATTATATCATTTTTTTTTCCCGCTTCAGTGTCTCTTTTTTAAGTAAGTGTGCTCCCCTGCTTTATGAGGCTTATCTGTAGCTGGTTTTATATAACTTTGTGTTACACAACTGCTCTGATGCCAAAGTAGTGTTGGGCGAACACCTGGATGTTCGGGTTCGGGAACGTTCGCCGAACATGGCCGCGATGTTCGGCATGTTCGGGCTGAACCCCGAACTCCACGAACATCCCGCTTTTGGGGGCCCTATGGGGTTGCAGGCATAAGGGGGGGGCATGCCCCGATCACGGGGGGGGGGGTCGGAAATTCCCCCCACCCCCTCCGCTAGCGCTCCCCCCTCTGCCCGCTTCCCCATACAAAAGTTTAAGGAAAGTAAAATAGTACCGGTGGTAGTGGCTGGCAGTGGCACTGTGAAGTGAGTGGGAGTCCGGAGAGTGACGCGTTGAGGGAGGCCGGGCAGCGGGCGGTTCAGCGGTAGTACCCTTGTGGTACTTCCGCCCTTTCTCTGACCTCACGTCCTCTGCGTGATGACGCATACGAGGGTACGTGTGACGCGTACCCTCGTATGCAGAGGACGTGAGGTCAGAGAAAGGGCGGAAGTACCACAAGGGTACTACCTCTGAACCGCCCGCTGCCCGGCCTCCCTCAACGCGTCACTCTCCGGACTCCTCCTCCTCACTCACTTCACAGTGCCACTGCCAGCCACTACCACCGGTACTATTTTACGTTCCTTAAACTTTTGTATGGGGAAGCGGGCAGAGGGGGGAGCGCTAGCGGAGGGGGTGGGGGGAATTTCTGAACCCCCCCCCCCGCGATCGGGGCATGCTCCCCCCTTATGCCTGCGACCCCGTAGGGGGGCCGTATTCGGCCGAACAGGGCCCTGTTCGGCCAGGCATTGAGCCGTTCGGGCGAACCCGAACAGTTTGGCCGAACACCACCAGGTGTTCGGCCGAACTCGAACATCACCCGAACAGGGTGATGTTCTGCAGAACCCGAACAGTGGCGAACACTGTTCGCCCAACACTATGCCAAAGCAGAGCCATTCTATTTCTCCTTAATTACATTTTGACTTCAAAACTATTAAAGCCCTATTTCAAACTCATGTTTTTTATGCATATTAAGTGATATGTATTAAAGTTACAATAATATTTAGAAATACTGACTTTTAAGTGAATGTCAGATAAGGCTTTGCTGGAATGAACAGCAGTCTATGAGCTGTCCAGACTCCTATCTCCATTCCATCAAGTCAGGCAGAAGCTTTGATGTAACAACTAGTGTTGGGCGAACACCTAGATGTTCGGGTTCGCGAACGTTCGCCGAACATCGCCGCGATGTTCGGGTGTTCGACCCGGACTCCGAACATAATGGAAGTCAATGGGGACCCGAACTTTCGTGCTTTGTAAAGCTTCCTTACATGCTACATACCACAAATTTGCAGGGTATGTGCACCTTGGGAGTGGGTACAAGAGGGAAATTTATTTTAGCAAAAAGAGCTTATAGTTTTTGAGAAAATCGATTTTAAAGTTTCAAAGGGAAAACTGTCTTTTAAATGCGGGAAATGTCTGTTTTCTTTGCACAGGTAACATGCTTTTTGTCGGCATGCAGTCATAAATGTAATACATATAAGAGGTTCCAGGAAAAGGGACCGGTAACGCTAACCCAGCAGCAGCACACGTGATGGAACAGGAGGAGGGTGGCGCAGGAGGAGAAGGCCACGCTTTGAGACACAACAACCCAGGCCTTGCATGAGGACAAGAAGCGTGCGGATAGCAATTTGCATTTTGTCGCCATGCAGTCATAAATGTAATACAGATGAGAGGTTCAATAAACAGGGACCGGAAACGCTAACCCATCACAGATGTTCATTGTTCATTTTACTTGGTTGGGGTCCGGGAGTGTTGCGTAGTCATTTCCAATCCAGGATTGATTCATTTTAATTTGAGTCAGACGGTCTGCATTTTCTGTGGAGAGGCGGATACGCCGATCTGTGACGATGCCTCCGGCAGCACTGAAACAGCGTTCCGACATAACGCTGGCTGCCGGGCAAGCCAGCACCTCTATTGCGTACATTGCCAGTTTGTGCCAGGTGTCTAGCTTCGATACCCAATAGTTGAAGGGTGCAGATGGATTGTTCAACACAGCTATGCCATCTGACATGTAGTCCTTGACCATCTTCTCCAGGCGATCGGTGTTGGAGGTGGATCTGCACGCTTGCTGTTCTGTGTGCTGCTGCATGGGTGTCAGAAAATGTTCCCACTCCAAGGACACTGCCGATACCATTCCCTTTTGGTGCCCTCCTGGTCGTCCTGGGTTTGCGGAAGTCAGTCTGTCGGCGTACAACTGGCTAGAGGAGGGGAGGATGTCAATCTCCTCTCTAAAGTCTCCACAAGGGCCTGCTGGTATTCTTCCATTTTGACCTGTCTGACTCTTTCTTCAAGCAGTTTTGGAACATTGTGTTTGTACCGTGGATCCAGAAGGGTATAAACCCAGTAATTGGTGTTTTTCAGAATGCGCACAATGCGTGGGTCGCGTTCAATGCAGTCCTAGGCCGAAGAGGTCATAGCCTAGGGTCACAAAAACCTGTTTATTTGGGCTATTTCAATGGTAGTGATGCTGACGTACATAAATCTCAGCCATGGCCATTAGCAAAGTCTGAATTTCACGAAATGCCTCATGCAGGTAGAAGACATATTGTTAGACTTGGATTCCAAAGATGGGGTCCCTACATCTCTGCAAACCAGAGTTACAGGGGTCCAAAATTGGTAAAATCCCCCATAGGCTTTCATTGCCTCCCTATTTCACTTTCCAAAATCTCACATCTTTTCAAAGGGCAATTGCTCAGCAGTGGCAAATTTTCTAGCATTGTAGGGACCCTTAGGGGGAACATGACTGGTGAGTTTCGGGCCCCTAGGCCGAAGAGGTCATACCCTAGGGTCACAAAAACCTGTTTATTTGGGCTATTTCAATGGTAGTGATGCTGACGTACATAAATCTCAGCCATGGCCGTTAGCAACGTCTGAATTTCACGAAATGTCTCATGCAGGTAGAAGACATATTGTTAGACTTGGATTCCAAAGATGGGGTCTCTACATCTCTGCAAACTAGAGTTACAGGGCTCCAAAATTGGTAAAATCCCCCATAGGCTTTCATTGGGCCTACTATTTACCGTTCCAAAATCTCACACCATTTCAAAGGGCAATAGCTCAGCAGTGGCAAAACTCACCAGTCATGATCCCCCTAAGAGTCCCTACAATGCTAGAAAATTTGGTACTGCTGAGCCATTGCCCTTTGAAAAGATGTGAGATTTTGGAAAGTGAAATAGGGAGGCAATGAAAGCCTATAGGGGATTTTACCAATCTTGCACCCCTGTAACTCTGGTTTGCAGAGATGTAGGGACCCCATCTTTGGAATCCAAGTCTAACAATATGTCTTCTACCTGCATGAGACATTTCGTGAAATTCAGACGTTGCTAACGGCCATGGCTGAGATTTATGTACGTCACCATCACTACCATTGAAATAGCTCAAATAAACAGGTTTTTGTGACCCTAGGCTATGACCTCTTCGGCCTAGGACTGCATTGAACGCGACCCACGCATTGTGCGCATTCTGGACAACACCAATTACTGGGTTTATACCCTTCTGGATCCACGGTACAAACACAATGTTCCAAAACTGCTTGAAGAAAGAGTCAGACAGGTCAAAATGGAAGAATACCAGCAGGCCCTTGTGGAGACTTTAAAGAGGAGATTGACATCCTCCCCCTCCTCTAGCCAGTTGTACGCCGACAGACTGACTTCCGCAAACCCAGGACGACCAGGAGGGCAGCAAACAACACAAGCCGCAGCTAGTGCCCAAAAGGGAATGGTATCGGCAGTGTCCTTGGAGTGGGAACATTTTCTGACACCCATGCAGCAGCACACAGAACAGCAAGCGTGCAGATCCACCTCCAACACCGATCGCCTGGAGAAGATGGTCAAGGACTACATGTCAGATGGCATAGCTGTGTTGAACAATCCATCTGCACCCTTCAACTATTGGGTATCGAAGCTAGACACCTGGCACAAACTGGCAATGTACGCAATAGAGGTGCTGGCTTGCCCGGCAGCCAGCGTTATGTCGGAACGCTGTTTCAGTGCTGTCGGAGGCATCGTCACAGATCGGCGGCGTATCCGCCTCTCCACAGAAAATGCAGACCGTCTGACTCAAATTAAAATGAATCAATCCTGGATTGGAAACGACTACGCAACACTCCCGGACCCCAACCAAGTAACATGAACAATGAACATCTGTGATGGGTTAGCGTTTCCGGTCCCTGTTTATTGAACCTCTCATCTGTATTACATTTATGACTGTAAAGCGGCAAAATGCAAATTGCTATCCGCACGCTTCTTGTCCTCATGCAAGGCCTGGGTTGTTGTGTCTCAAAGCGTGGCCTTCTCCTCCTGCGCCACCCTCCTCCTGTTCCATCACGTGTGCTGCTGCTGGGTTAGCGTTACCGGTCCCTTTTCCTGGAACCTCTTATATGTATTACATTTATGACTGCATGCCGACAAAAAGCATGTTACCTGTGCAAAGAAAACAGACATTTTCCGCATTTAAAAGACAGTTTTCCCTTTGAAACTTTAAAATCGATTTTCTCAAAAACTATAAGCTCTTTTTGCTAATTTTTTTTCCTCTTGTACCCACTCCCAATGTGCACATACCCTGTAAATTTGGGGTATGTAGCATGTAAGGAGGCTTTACAAAGCACGAAAGTTCGGGTCCCCATTGACTTCCATTATGTTCGGAGTTCGGCTCGAACACCCGAACATCGCGGCCATGTTCGGCCCGAACCCGAACATCTAGATGTTCGCCCAACACTACACGTGACCCATTCGGCCAATCACAGCGCTAGCCGAACGTTCGGGTAACGTTCGGCCATGCGCTCTTAGTTCGGCCATATGGCCGAACAGTTTGGCCGAACACCATCAGGTGTTCGGCCGAACTCGAACATCACCCGAACAGGGTGATGTTCTGCAGAACCCGAACAGTGGCGAACACTGTTCGCCCAACACTAGTAACAACCAGTGTTTTTCTCTGAACACGGAGCAGACCCTGCCCACCTCCTCCATGTGTTCCATGGGAAGTAGTAAAATGGAGGAGGTGGATAAGGTCAGGTGATTGTTGTGTGCAAAAGAAAAAACTCCACACTAGTGGCAGCTCTATACTTAGTTCACATATTTTTTTGGCCATGCGACTGGCTGCATCAAATATGAGAATTGTGTGAGTAATGGCATTATTGGCATGGTCATCTTTACAAACAAAGAAAAATCCTTGAGAGAGTGCTGACAAGCATAAAAGCCATCACCATTATTTGACAGAATAAAGATGTTCAGTTTCTATTTACTTTTTAGGAGAACTGTGGACTGCACTTAACTGCAGTTTGACTGTTTCATTTGCATACATAAAGTACTGGGAATATTAACACTTCTAATGTTAAATTTAATAAAAATCTATCAAAAAATAAGGAAACAGCATTTCTGATCTAATTGAATGTACAGGAGTAGTAAAGCTGGCCATACACTGGCCCGATTTGCCGACGTTTCGACAGCAGATTCGATCACTGGGATCGAATCTGCTGCCAATCGTTCACGCTACACGCCGAATTTCGATCCATTCCGTCCGATCCTGTCGATCGCGCCGTGCGGAAAATAACCGTCGATCGGGTAAAGAGCGCATCGCTAGCAGCGTTCGAGTGCCCGACGACCGACGCAATAGAGCCGCATACATTACCTGCTCCGCCGGCGCGAATCCCGTGTCTCCGCTCTTCTTCTCCGTCTCCGCTCTGGTCTGGTCTCCGGCATGCTTCCCTTCTTCCTGTCCCGGCAGGAAGTTTAAACAGTAGAGGGCGCTCTACTGTTTAAACTTCCCCCAGACAGGAAGAAGGGAAGCATGCCGGAGACCAGAGCAGACCAGAGCGGAGAAGAAGATCGGAGACACGGGAGTCGCGCCGGCGGAGCAGGTAATGTATGCGGGCATGGGGGGAAGCGGCGGCAGCACCACCACCACCACAGATTGTGAACGGTTTCAGGCTGAAATCAGTTCACAATCTGTTTGCAGTAAAAGTAGCCATACGATCCCTCTCTGATCAGATTCGATCAGATAGGGATCTGTCTGTTGGTCGAATCTGATGGCAAATCGACCAGTGTATGGCTACCTTAAGTGTTCAACAGATCCCTTAGGTTTTGTACTGCATTAAGTAGTACAAAGCTAGCAGTGACAGGAGTGAGATTGATATTGGATTAGCTCTTTACTGAGATCTGGCCTCAAAACAAATGGCACAAAGTGGCAAGACTTTGAACAATCAATATGTAGTTGATATCACTTGTTTACATTATCTTATGCATGATGGCTGTAAAGCAGGTTATACAGTACTCGATTTTACTGTCGATATACAGTAGATTTAATTACTGTAATCGAATCTGTTGTGAAATTGGTAACGCAAACATTTCTCGACTGATTTTCATCCAAAAATCGATTTGGTCAATTGAGCCAGACTGAAAATTTCACTTGATCACTGGTGGGTCGGAAGCGCCCTGCATGCAGTGTTCAATTTGGCACTGACTGACGCATGATAGCGGCAGTAAATATCCTCTTTTTTATCCCAATTTACTTGTGCTTTAATCTTCTTAAAAGCCATTTGATAAAGACTAGCTTTTAATAATTGTTTAGTCTGTGTTTATCAAGATGAAGTATATTCTAATAATTTTTACTGCATGACAATGGCTATTTCATTTCAATTATAATAATAAGTTATCTAAAATTCTGGGGCAAGGGTCTTTCTGAAGAAAATATAGGAGATTTTTTGACTGCTACAGTATAATGAAATAAAAGAAACTAGAGCAGCAGCTGGCAATGTTAAACAAATCAATTAACTGGCGACTCCATGCTGACATTTTAGCAATCGTCTCCAGGCTAATGATAAAGGTCTAAAATCACATCTTCAGAAATAGCTGCATCAATGAAGGGAGCAAGAATAATCCAAGTAGAAAAAAATGTCATGATTGATCTCCTGCTAAGAACTATGTTAAAATTGTTTTAAATGTATGTCTAAAAAAGGAGAAATGGACCTTACTATAGAAAATGCAGTCAGTGAGTTACAGAGACAAACATGTTGAAAAAGATTCATGACTATCAAGTTCAGCTTCTCACAACTCTAGTTGCTTTGATCTAGACAGAGGACGGAAATAACAAAAAACAAATCCCTATGGGAGACTGACCCAAAAAGGGCAGTGGGATTAATTCCCCAGATTTAGGTATTTATTCAGTAGCCTTTTTTGCACATGTTTATGCAAGAAAAATACATTCCTTTACCTATGTTAAAAGGCTTTTTTCCATCATACTCCATTGATGTCTCAGATAAAATGTTAATTTATCATATCTTTCTAAGAGAACTTTATATATTTATACATATTAATTAAATAACCTTTCACATTCTGTATTTCACATAAACTTCACACACTAAAAATAAGTTTATCCTCTCATTAATTTAATAGAAGTTCTGCAACTTTGCCCTCCAACAGTTACCAGCCAAAAAAAAGGTACTGACTGAAAAAAAAATGATGTTTAACCACTTAACGACCGCCCCCAGCCGATGGGCGGCGGCAAAGACCGGGCCCAAACGACCGCAATACGCCCATCGGCGGGGGCGGCTGCGGGAGTGGCTGTGCGGCGATCGCGTCATTTGTGACGCGATCAGCCGCCGGGGACTGGCTCCGCCCACCGTTCGTTGTAACCCGCCGGCCGTTCGGAAGCGCCGGCGGGTTACTAGCACCCGGATCGCCGCATGTAACAAGTATAATAGGCTTTGTAATGTATACAAAGCCTATTATACTGGCTGCCTCCTGCCCTGGTGGTCCCAGTGTCCGAGGGACCACCAGGGCAGGCTGCAGCCACCCTAGTCTGCACCCAAGCACACTGATTTCCCCCTCCCCTGCCCCCTGATCGCCCACAGCACCCCTCAGACCCCCCCCCTGCCCACCCCCCAGACCACTGTTTGCACCCAGTCACCCCCCTAATCACCCATCAATCACTCCCTGTCACTGTCTGTCAACGCTATTTTATTTTTAAGTCCCTAATCTGCCCCCTACTCCCTCCTGATCACCCCCCCACCCCTCAGATTCTCCCCAGACCCCCCCCCAGACCCCCCCCCCCCCCGTGTACTGTATGCATCTATCCCCCCTGATCACCTGTCAATCACCTGTCAATCACCTGTCAATCACCCGTCAATCACCCGTCAATCACCCCCTGTCACTGCCACCCATCAATCAGCCCCTAACCTGCCCCTTGCGGGCAATCTGATCACCCACCCACACCAATAGATCGCCCGCAGATCCGACATCAGATCACCTCCCAAATCCATTGTTTACATCTCTTATCTCCTCTAAACACCCACTAATTACCCATCAATCACCCCCTATCACCACCTGTCACTGTTACCCATCAGATTAGACCCTAATCTGCCCCTTGCGGGCACCCAATCACCCGCCCACACGCTCAGATTGCCCTCAGACCCCCCCTTATCAATTCGCCCGTGCAATATTTACATCTGTTATTCCCTGTAATAACCCACTGATCACCTGTCAATCACCCATCAATCACCCCCTGTCACTGCCACCCATCAATCACCCCCTGTCACTGCCACCCATCAAACAGCCCCTAACCTGCCCCTTGCGGGCAATCTGATCACCCACCCACACCAATAGATCGCCCGCAGATCCGACATCAGATCACCTCCCAAATCCATTGTTTACATCTCTTATCTCCTCTAAACACCCACTAATTACCCATCAATCACCCCCTATCACCACCTGTCACTGTTACCCATCAGATTAGACCCTAATCTGCCCCTTGTGGGCACCCAATCACCCGCCCACATGCTCAGATTGCCCTCAGACCCCCCCTTATCAATTCGCCCGTGCAATATTTACATCTGTTATTCCCTGTAATAACCCACTGATCACCTGTCAATCACCCATCAATCACCCCCTGTCACTGCCACCCATCAATCACCCCCTGTCACTGCCACCCATCAAACAGCCCCTAACCTGCCCCTTGCGGGCAATCTGATCACCCACCCACACCAATAGATCGCCCGCAGATCCGACATCAGATCACCTCCCAAATCCATTGTTTACATCTCTTATCTCCTCTAAACACCCACTAATTACCCATCAATCACCCCCTATCACCACCTGTCACTGTTACCCATCAGATTAGACCCTAATCTGCCCCTTGCGGGCACCCAATCACCCGCCCACACCTCAGAACGCCCTCAGACCCCAGCCCTGATCACCTCGCCAGTGCATTGCTTGCATCTATTTCCCCCCTCTAATCACACCTTGAGACACCCATCAATCACCTCCTGTCACCCCCTAGCACACCTACCCATCAGATCAGGCCCTAATTTGCCCCGTGTGGGCTCCTGATCACTCGGCCAAACCCTCAGATCCCCCTCAGACCCCCTTCCGATCACGTCCCCAGTGCATTTATTGCATCTATTTTCCCCTCTAACCGCCCCCTGAGACACCCATCAATCACCTCCTGTCACCCCCCTAGCACTCCTATCCATCAGATCAGGCCCAATACATCCTGTCATCTAAGAGGCCACCCTGCTTATGACCGCTTCCACAAAATTTGCCCCCTCATAGACCACCTGTCATCAAAATTTGCAGATGCTTATACCCCTGAACAGTCATTTTGAGAAATTTGGTTTCCAGACTACTCACAGTTTTGGGCCCGTAAAATGCCAGGGCAGTATAGGAACCCCACAAGTGACCCCATTTTAGAAAGAAGACACCCCAAGGTATTCTGTTAGGTGTATGATGAGTTCATAGAATATTTTATTTTTTGTCAAAAGTTAGAGGAAATTGGATTTTTATTGTTTTTTTCACAAAGTGTCATTTTTCACTAACTTGTGACAAAAAATAAAATCTTCTATGAACTCACCATACCCCTAACGGAATACCTTGGGGTGTCTTCTTTCTAAAATGGGGTCACTTGTGGGGTTCCTATACTGCCCTGGCATTTTAGGGGCCCTAAACCGTGAGGAGTAGTCTAGAATCCAAATGCCTCAAAATGACCTGTGAATAGGACGTTAGGCCCCTTAGCGCACCTAGGTTGCAAAAAAGTGTCACACATGTGGTATCGCCGTACTCAGAAGAAGTAGTATAATGTGTTTTGCGGTGTATTTTTATACATACCCATGCTCTCTCTGTAAATGGACAATTGTGTGTAAAAAAAATCAAATAATTGTCATTTACAGAGATATTTCTCCCACCCAGCATCTGTATGTGTAAAAATACACCCCAAAACACATTATACTACTTCTCCTGAGTACGGCGGTACCACATGTGTGCCACTTTTTTGCACCCTAAGTGCGCTAAGGGGCCCAAAGTCCAATGAGTACCTTTAGGATTTCACAGGTCATTTTGCGACATTTGGTTTCAAGACTACTCCTCACGGTTTAGGGCCCCTAAAATGCCAGGGCAGTATAGGAACCCCACAAATGACCCCATTTTAGAAAGAAGACACCCCAAGGTATTCCGTTAGGAGTATGGTGAGTTCATAGAAGATTTTATTTTTTGTCACAAGTTAGCGGAAAATGACACTTTGTGAAAAAAAACAATTAACATCAATTTCCGCTAACTTGTGACAAAAAAAAAAAATCTTCTATGAACTCACCATACTCCTAATGGAATACCTTGGGGTGTCTTCTTTCTAAAATGGGGTAATTTGTGGGGTTCCTATACTGTCCTGGCATTTTAGGGGCCCTAAACCGTGAGGAGTAGTCTTGAAACGAAATTTCTCAAAATGACCTGTGAAATCCTAAAGGTACTCATTGGACTTTGGGCCCCTTAGCGCAGTTAGGGTGCAAAAAAGTGCCACACATGTGGTATCGCCGTACTCAGGAGAAGTAGTATAATGTGTTTTGGGGTGTATTTTTCCACATACCCATGCTGAGTGGGAGAAATATCTCTATAAATAGACAATTGTGTGTAAAAAAAATAAAAAAAATGTCATTTACGGAGATATTTCTCCCACCCAGCATGGGTATGTGTAAAAATACACCCCAAAACACATTACACTACTTTTCCTGAGTACGGCAATACCACATGTGTGGCACTTTTTTGCAGCCTAACTGCGCTAAGGGGCCCAAAGTCCAATGAGCATCTTTAGGCTTTACAGGGGTGCTTACAATTAGGCACCCCCCAAAATGCCAGGACAGTGAACACACCCCACAAATGACCCCATTTTGGAAAGTAGACACTTCAAGGTATTCAGAGAGGAGCATAGTGAGTCCGTGGCAGATTTCATTTTTTTTTTGTCGCAAGTTAGAAGAAATGGAAACTTTTTTTTTTTGTTGTTGTTGTCACAAAGTGTCATTTTCCGCTAACTTGTGACAAAAAATAAAATCTTCTATGAACTCACCATGCCTCTCACTGAATACTTTGGGATGTCTTCTTTCCAAAATGGGGTCATTTGGGGGGTATTTGTACTATCCTGGAATTTTAGCCCCTCATGAAACCTGACAGGTGCGCAGAAAAGTCAGAGATGCTTGAAAATGGGAAAATTCACTTTTGGCACCATAGTTTGTAAACGCTATAACTTTTACCCAATCCAATAAATATACACTGAATGGTTTTTTTTTTATCAAAGACATGTAGCAGAATAACTTTCGCGCTCAAATGTATAGGAAATTTTACTTTATTTGAAAAATGTCAGCACAGAAAGTTAAAAAAGTCATTTTTTTGACAAAATTCATGTCTTTTTTGATGAATATAATAAAAAGTAAAACTCGCAGCAGCAATCAAATAGCATCAAAAGAAAGCTGTATTAGTGACAAGAAAAGGAGGTAAAATTCATTTAGGTGGTAGGTTGTATGACCGAGCATTAAACCGTGAAAGCTGCAGTGGTCTGAATGGAGAAAAAGGCTCTGGTCCTTAAGGGGCGAAAAGACTGTGGTCCTGAAGTGGTTAAACCAAAACAGAACATAATACATTCTCTTTAAGTATGGCGGCTTTTGATTTGGCAATTTGGAAAACAATATACCTCCCTGAGCACATCAATTCAATCCTTGCCCAAAGTATAACTTTAACTTAAAGAGAAACTCCGACCAAGAATTTAACTTTATCCCAATCAGTAGCTTATACCCCCTTTTACACGAGAAATCTATTCCTTTTCACAAACAGACCATCAGGGGGTGCTGTATGACTGATATTGTGGTGAAACCCCTCCCACAAGAAACTCTGAGTACCGTGGTACTCCTGGTAGTTTCCTGTCTGTGAACCTAGTTGCATTGTGGGAAATAGCTGTTTACAGCTGTTTCCATCTGTCAAAAAGCATGCAGCAGCTACATCACCTGCCAACAGTAAAAATGTCACCATGTAATAAATGTCAGAATGTAAATAAGGAATTTAAAAGATTTTGCAATGGGCAAACACTGACTAAATCATTTATACATAATTGTAAAAATGAAGCACTTTTTTATTACATTATTTTCACTGGAGTTCCTCTTTAAAGGACACCTGAAGTGAGAGAAATATGGAGGCTGACATATGTATTCCTTTTTAAACAATACAAATTGCCTAGCTGTCCTGCTGATTATTTGACTCTTCAGCCATAGACCCTGAACAATCATGCAGATCAGGTGCTCTGACTGAAGTCAGACTGGATTAGTTGCATGCTTGTATCAGGTGTGTGATTCACACATTACTAACCAGAAAGATCAAACAGGACTGCCAAGCCTAGATATTGTTCAAAAGGAAATAATATGGCAGCCACCACATACCTCTCACTTCAGTTGTCCTTTGAAGGGAATGTAAACTATTTTTCTAGTATTGTTATTATGGTTAGTATTTAAAAAGTACAGTATTTTTTACACACACACTTTTAAGGTCACTTTTAAGGTTTTAACAGCAGGCTGCAAGTTTATCTCTCATGCATATTCCCCCCAGCTCTTCTTTCCTCCCACAGGGTAACTTTTCTGGTTAATATTACAGGCTTCAAGTACCTATCCACAACCCCTCCCCTCCAGACCTCCCCCGACTGAGTGAGGCTACAAGAGAACCCCCCTGGCTGGCAGACTACAGTGTCATTGACAATTGCCTGACTCATCAGTCAGTCAAGCACATTCATCCGGACAGCAGCAATAGCCCACTTCTTCTGTACTCCCCGCAGGCATGGATGCGAGGATGCACCTATGGCACCGATGTCACACGTGGGGCAAGCACCGCTACTGCTAGCCAGTGTGGACGCATGTATGGAACAGCTGAAGCCGGAAGGGAACCATGGAGACCAGGACGCCACCGCCAGGGAGCAGGTATGTATAGATGGTCTCGGTTTCCCCCTGCCCAGCCGGCTAGATCAAATCACTGCGTGCACCGGCACCCAGCTCCAGGCAGTCCTGACTCGTCAGACCACACACACTGAGCAGGGCATCCAGCGGCTGCTGCAGCTGGTAATAAGGCCATCTCCTTTGGCTGGCAAAGGGGGCTGGGGCCCTCAGTGACTATGGGGCCCAGGGGCAATTGCCCCCTTTGGCTTACTTGTAGCGCCGGCCCTGCACCCACGTAATTTGTGCTCCAGCGATTGCAGGCACCCAAATGACTTTGTTTTTTTAGTACTTTAGGCTCCGGCCATTACCGCTGCGCTCCTCTGTGAGTTTCCTCAAATTGGAGGAAAGGCGAAACCTGGGGGGTACTTCCTGGGTTGCGGCTTAGCTTCCGATTGGAGGAAGCTCATGGAGGTGGGCAGCGGGAGGCACAGAGGCGGGGGAGCACAGATAGAATGAAAGGCTGGAGGTAACTACAAGGCTAGCGACAAGGATATTGTGGCTAGCCTAGCACTTTTTATAGGGGGGCACAGCAGACCCCGGGAGGGACTAGAGGTGGCAATACAGAGACACAGAGGCATGTCATAGTGCACAGGATATGCCTCTGTGTTCCCTTAAGATTTTAAATACCCACCTCGGGTTCTCTTTAAGTGTTGTTGAGCTGCGTCAGATATAAATCCCCACTCTTCTGGTTGCATTTCCAACCTTCTCATTTAGGAGATGTTCTGAGAAATAAGCATTTCACTTATATAAGGAACCTCCCCTAGGCCTGACTTCAGCAGTTTCACTTCTGCATCTGCAACAGGTCAGTGCTGTAAAGTAAGTGCACTTAAAGTTCATACTTGTCCTGACATATTAACCTAGAAATTAATAAATCCAGAGGATAAATACACAACTTACAAGATCCCAGAGATAGATTAGTGTATCATAAGCGATGTCTTCCAGGGCACTAGCGTTATACATCTGATACTACATGCAGAGAGGTACGCTGGGAGATCCAGGAAGTGGGCGCCCAGGAATAGCACGAGAGAGGATGCAGCAGAGGAATCTGGACGCTGCAGCTACTGTACAGCTCTAGGGCTCTTGGAGATATCACTTGTGATACGCTAACCTATCTCTGGGATCTTGTAAGTGTGCATTGGTCACAGAAGCACAGTTGCATTGCAACGATTGTTGACATGTTACGCGATGATATGTTTTTATACTTTAACTGAGGATTAAATTAAGTTTTATGCAAATCTGAAGATTGGGGAAAGGCAGACATGTAAAAAGGGTACTGGCAAATTTGGGTGCAGGGTGAAGCCAAAAAATGGCTCAACTTGCTAGTGCAGATTTCCCAGTGGCGTAAATTATTATTCCCCCTCTTTGCTGCCATGGATTCAGGGTTAAGATGCAATTCGGATGCCATCCATTGCTGGTGCCTGAATTGAACAATGTTTTTTTCATAATATGGGCTCTGTCTTTTACTGGCACCAAAATTACCCTCTGGGAGCTGCTACAGCTTTAATTCACATTACTGTCTATGGCGGCACCCACATATCTGGCGTCCTTTTTACCTTTCTCGTGGGGAAAGCTCCTTTGCTGTGGATTGGAAATAGCCACTGTGATATACATTAAGCCAAAGCCCCAGCTGGATGCAGAGGTAGCTTGAGTCTGCTGAGCCTCTTGTATTGTGGGGTTTACGGAATCCTGAGTGAGATTACGTGTTGCACTTGTACCGAGGGGAGTGTGTGTATTGGGGTTTGTAGCAGTATCATGCTATGTTGTATATTATGGTTTTATAAGCAGGGGTGCTCAGATACCCCTTTTCAAAATCCGAATTGATCGGGATCCGGATACCCAGATATCCAGATTCAGATTGGATATCCGAATCTGATCATTGAGATATCCGCGATTCCGCGTTCATGCGGATATCCAAACTCATTATCCGGGCTATCCAGGTGGATTTGGATATCCGGATAGAAAAACCGGAAGTGCCCTTTAAATTGCTTTAAAAACATTTTTTAGGGTAAATGAGGCATGTAGCATCATTATTTTTTAAAAGGGAACACTAATTGATGATGTGGGGACTTAAAATCCCCCCCCCCCAAAAAAAAAAAATAGCTGTCAATTAACATTAGACCTAGGTTTCAGACTGCGGTTGTGCAGCCCACATTGTGTCCAAAGTCCAACCGCACAACTGGGACATGACAGTTTTCAGCCAAGACACGTCCAAAAAAGTACACAGCAATTGTGTTTTGGGTTAAATGTAGATGGTGTCAGTGGTCTGTGGCACCCTGGCCTGCTGATCTGGATATCCGGAATCCGGATGAGCATCCCTGTTTATAAGTAACATAGTATTTGAGAGCCTGAAGAGTACATCTGACATTTACATAGGATTAGTTGGACATGGGAAAACACAGCAGCGAACACATGCTACTTTACATTTAAGAATTATAATTTTATTTGAGGCAAGTTCTAGTGATTATCTAGCTGCACAGCTAAAATAAAAGTTCAATATACATAGAAGTATATTGTATATTGTATACAAGTAGAAATGGGAATTGTTGATCCAATGCACCTTTAACCTTGTTTCATATGGTTCCCAAGCCACAGAACATTGAGAACAAGTGACTCAGTGGTCACACTGTATACAGTACACTGTATACATTCAGTTGAATAACAGAGCACCCTAAAATCAAAATTCTTGGAACTAAAGCATTACAGACTTGTATAGCAGTAAGGGAAGAGCTGGCATTACAGTATATACATAAAAAAAAAAACACATCATACACATTTTTACAGTACAAAGTCTATCACCATCTCACTTATTATTAGCGCTTATTTATTCTTTGGTAAATTTGGCCAAAGATCTATTCGTTTATTGCATGTCTTGGTTCGTTGTATTCATTGTGACCTTCTTTGAAATGCATCTGAAGTTTAATTTAAAAAAAAAGAGATAATATCCATTTCACCTGCAAGATTAATGAATTAATGTTACTCTCTGAGAAACCCTCAAGTATAAATCATAGTTTGCATATATTAGCAGCAGACATAGGAAAAGAATCTGTGTTGTCTGAGCCAGTATTATAACCTTCATCTTGTGAGGTCAAATTCATCTCATATAGAAACATTAAGCGTGGGACTGAAAAAGAAAAAAAAAAATCCCCCCCCCCCCGCCCCAGGTCTTTTTTGTAGGGCTGGAGGGGTCACAGCACAAGAGGAAAGCATGGCCGCACAACATGAAAATAAAATGGATTGTTTGAACGTTTTGCAACATTTCATTGACAGATCATGCCTACATCTTTGAAGATGTAGTATCTGGTTTATTGTGAAAGAATCAATGAATAGGACACAATAACTAAAAACTTCAGCATTCATAACTATTCACCTCCCTTCCACTTGTGAATAACAATGTTTATCTCTGACCACTGATTTTGTATTGGATTGAGGTCTGAACTTTGACTAGGCCATTCCAATACATTTAAATGTTTCCCCTTAAACCACTCAAGGATTGCTTTAGCAGTATACTTTGGGTAGTTGTCCTGCTGGAAGGTTAACCTTAATCACAGTCTCAAATCACTGGCAGACTGCCACAGGTTTTGCTCAAGAATATCCCAGTAATGAACAGCATCCATATTTCCCTCAACTAGGATTTCCCAGTTCCTGCTGCTGAAAAACATCCCCACAGCATGATGCTGCCACCACCATTTTTCACTGTGGCAATGGTTTTCTTAGGGTGATGTGTTGGGTTTGTGTCAGACGTAGCATTTTCCTTGGTGACCAAAAAGTCCAATTTTAGTCTCATCTGACCAAAGCATCTTCTTCCATACATTCTTTTGGCAAACTCAAAACCGGTCTTCTTATTTTTTTACGCTAATTAAAGGGATACTTAAAGGGGAACTGAAGAGAGAGGTATATGGAGGCTGTCATGTTTATTTCCTTTTAATCAATACCAGTTGCCTGGCAGCCCTGCTGGTCTATTTCTCTGCAGTAGTATCTGATTAAAACCAGAAACAAGCATGCAGTTAGTCTTGTCAGATCAGACTTATAAGTCTGAACCACTGAAACACCTGATCTGCTGCATGCTTGTCCAGGGGCTATGGCTAATAGTATTAGAGGCAGAGCATCAGCAGGGCTGCCAGGCAACTGGTATTGTCTAAAAGGAAATAAACATGACAGCCTCCATATACCTCTCTCTTCAGTTCCCCTTTAAGCCGGCAAAAAAAAAAAAAAAAAAAAAAAAAGAGTATCACTTAGCTGGGGCTTCTACCAGCCCCCTGCAGCTGTCCTGTGCTCATGCAGCCACTCACCGATGCTCTGGTCTCCCGCTGCAAATTTGTTTTTTTCCCGCCGACTGGGAGTCAACAGGCCACTTCGTCTGCACAGCTCTGGTCATCCTTGTTCGTGTTCCCATCCACAATAGTGTCCTGCGCCTGTGCATCATCCGAACAGCGGAAAGGATAAATGGCTGAACATTACCTTCCCTGCAGGGTCTTTACACTAACAGGTGCAGAAAGGGAGAAACCAAGATTGCCTCTGATAGAGTGACCAGATTTTTGTGGGTCCAACCTGGGACGGGGGCGTGGGCGAAAAGTGGGGAGGACTGAGGAGCACGCAGCGACGAAGACTGGTGAAAAATGGGCATGGCCATGACATTATATGGGCGGAGCTAACGTAATGATGTAACAGCGAGGCATAAGAAAGCAGTGTTTACGCCATGATGTGGACAAACGAGACTTTGCATCATGGGTGTGCAGAAACTGTGTGATGCTAATAGTATACCGTAACCACAAAGCAGCAAACATAGCCATCTATGACCATTAAATAATAAATGCAGTAACAGTTACCCCAGACACCAGAAAATAAACGCAATAGGCAACATGTCAGCACAAAATAACCGCAATGCGGGCAACATGTCAGTATAAAATAAATGCAATGCGGGCAAACATGTCAGTATAAAATAAATGCAATGTGGGCAACATGTCAGTACAAAATAAACGCAATGCGGGCAACATGTCAGTACAAAATAAACGCAATGCGGGCAAACATCTCAGTACAAAATAAACGCAATGCGGGCAACATGTCAGTACAAAATAAACGCAATGCGGGCAACATGTCAGTACAAAATAAACGCAATGCGGGCAAACATTTCACCAGAAAATAAACGCAATGCGGGCATACATGTCAGTACAAAATAAACGCAATGCGGGCAAACATGTCAGTACAAAATAAACACAATGCGGGCAACATGTCAGTACAAAATAAACGCAATGCGGGCAAACATTTCCTTAGAAAATAAACGCAATGCGGGCAAACATTTCACCAGACAATAAACGCAATGCGGGCAAACATGTCAGTACAAAATAAACGCAATGCGGGCAAACATGTCAGTACAAAATAAACGCAATGCGGGCAACATGTCAGTACAAAATAAACGCAATGCGGGCAAACATTTCACCAGAAAACAAACGCAATGCGGGCAAACATTTCACCAGAAAATTAACGCAATGCGGGCAAACATTTCACCAGAAAATAAATGCAATGCGGGCAAACATTTCACCAGAAAATTAACGCAATGCGGGCAAACATTTCACCAGAAAAGAAACGCAATGCGGGCAAACATTTCACCAGAAAAGAAACGCAATGCGGGCAAACATTTCACCAGAAAAGAAACGCAATGTGGGCAAACATTTCACCAGAAAAGAAACGCAATGCGGGCAAACATTTCATCAGAAAAGAAACACAATGCGGGCAAACATTTCACCAGAAAAGAAACGCAATGCGGGCAAACATTTCACCAGAAAAGAAACGCACTGCGGGCAAACATTTCACCAGAAAAGAAACGTAATGTGGGAAAACATTTCACCAGACAAGAAACGCAATGCGGGCAAAGTTCACCTGGAAAAAAAGCATTTACTCACCTGGCAGAAGTCTCCGGCCTCTGGCGCGCTGCTCCTGGGACCACCTTCCTCCTGCTCGTCTCCCGCGCTGACAGGGCTACGGCAAGATGGTGCCCAAAGCCCTGTACTGGAGACACAAATAGTCTCCAGTACAGGGCTGCGGCAGCCATCTTGCCGTAGCCCTGCTCGCCTGCCGGTGTCGGAACAGACACCGGAAGAGGAGGCTGGAGCAGGGCTGCAGGCAATGAACTGGCACGTCGTCTATAGACGCCGCTGCCAATTCATGAGGAGAGAGTGGCCAGAGTCCCGAGGCCGGGACGTCCCACTGCGGAAAGCGGGACGTTTCCCGGGACCTCATTAAGCCTGGGACAGCGGACCCCGAATCCGGGACGCGTCCCGGGCAATCCAGGACGTCTGGTCACTCTACCTCTGACCCCTCTCACCCTGCTCACTTCATTTTCCAGCTCTTGCCTTCAGGAGTAAGATTCCGGTCAATCACTGTGCTGTCACAACAGCCTGTTTATTTTTCTGTTTGCTGGTATGCCCTTTCTCCACCTGCACTTTTTAGTTACATAGTATGCCCCACTAGCCACTCCCTGTTCTCAGACTCCTCCATTTTAGATATGTGAGTGTCCCAGCCTCAGTGAGCAGTAGGGCTGTAGAATTATTGTTTTTTACCTCAAAGATATAGAGATGGGAAGTTCGGATCTTTTCAATGATCCGGATGATTCGAATCGGATCATTGAAAAGATCCGGATCTTTGATCCGAATCTCGGATCATTTTACTACCGAAGCATTCGGGGGTGAAATGAATAGCAGGACAGGTCTTTCCCTGCTGTGGACAGGGGAAGGGGAGGGGGGTGGACACACAGAGAAGGGGAAAAGATGGACAGAGGGCAGGGAGTGGACAGAGAAGGGAGGAGGGACGAGCAGAGAGCAGAAATGTTTGCACACAATACCCACATGCTGCAATCATACACTTTACATGTATTTCACCTATATGCTCGTCTGTGTACTTTGAATGCAAACGTCGCACAGTGAAAGAAAGCATTCCCCAAAGATAAGTGCAGCTGTTTAGAGCGAGTGCAGGAGGATCATATTGCCCTGCAATCACAGTGCCTGCAAAGTTACTGAGCTGTGCTGAGCCAAAAGCTTCCAATGTGTTCACTGTGCACAACTACGGAACAGACAGCCTATAAAGAGCAGCACATTATAGCCAGTATGCGTGCTCTACACATATCTGGCAGTGGCAGCCATGTCCCCTTTCTCTGATCTACCTGTGGCTGTGCAAGACTGCCTCCCCTTCAACAGAGCGATCCATCTCTGCTCTGCTTCCAGGACCCCGCTGCCCGCTGAGAGGGGGGGCGTGTCGATCCTGGCCCCGCCCCTTTTGCGATCCGAATCACTCATTTTGATGATTCGGATGATTCGACTCACAAAATAGATTCGGATCAAAGATCCGAATCGTTCATGATCCGGACAACACTACAAAGATAACTCACAAATTACTAAGGAATCTATAACTCAAAGATAATTCAAAGATATCTTGTATCCTGTACATTCTCAACTGGATTAAAGAATCATTGGAACCTACAAACAGTTTTCTTTGTGAGTAAGCTATCTGCCCCTGTGTTACTCAGCAAGGAGATACATTATCCACACAGATTGGATCTAAGGACGGGTACCTCATGCACAACAGACACTTGTGACAGAATAGTAAAAAACAATGTACCCTTTGGGCCCTGCTACCTCCTCAGCTCAGCACTGAAGTAAGTCTGGATCTCACTGTCAGCACACTGCCTCTACAGACAGATACCCAGGAAAGGGAATCTCTCTGGAACCCATCTGCTGGATACTGTGAGTACAGAACTCCCTGAAAACTCTGTCTTTGTACTGTGAATGGTTTGTCAACGAAAAGATTGTACAGCTGCAGTTACATGCTTTCTGTCAGCTATCAAGTTTAATATCTGCTCTGAAATCTGCATTGTTTGTGTGAACATCAGGGGCGTCGCTAGCCCTGTTTTAGGGGGGCACGTGCCCCCAATCTTTCCTGGGGTGCCACGGATCTCCGCCCGGCCGCCCCCTCTGTCAAGACTCAGCAGCTCCCTCCAGCCGCCGCGTCACTGACAGTCTCAGACCTCAGGATCAGGCGGCGAGCCGGCGACCAATTGTGCGGGCGCTAGGACCCAGCGCCCGCACTGATATGCGGAAGTGACATCACTTCCGCATATCGAGTGGGTGCGTCCAGCGCCCGCTCGTACATCTGGTCGGGTCGCCGCTGATCCTGAGGTCTGCTGAGAGGTAGGGGGGGAGCGGCGGCGGCGGCTAGAGGGGGGGCCTCCCTGTCACTCACTCACTCACTCACTAAAGGGGCTCCCTGGCACGCACTCACTCCCTAAAGGGGCTCCCTGGCACGCACTCACTCCCTAAAGGGGCTCCCTGTCACTCACTCACTGCCTAAAGGGGCTCCCTGTCACTCACTCCCTAAAGGGGCTCCCTGTCACTCACTCACTGCCTAAAGGGGCTACCTGTCACTCACTCACTCCCTAAAGGGGCTCCCTGTCACTCACTCACTCCCTAAAGGGGCTCCCCTGGCACTCACTCACTCCCTAAAGGGGCTCCCTGGCACTCACTCACTCCCTAAAGGGGCTCCCTGGCACGCACTCACTCCCTAAAGGGGCTCCCTGGCACTCACTCACTCCCTAAAGGGGCTCCCTGTCACTCACTCACTCCCTAAAGAGGCTCCCTGGCACGCACCCACTCCCTAAAGGGGCTCCCTGGCACGCACCCACTCCCTAAAGGGGCTCCCTGGCACGCACCCACTCCCTAAAGGGGCTCCCTGGCACGCACTCACTCCCTAAAGGGGCTCCCTGTCACTCACTCACTCCCTAAAGGGGCTCCCTGTCACTCACTCACTCCCTAAAGGGGCTCCCTGACACGCACCCACTCCCTAAAGGGGCTCCCTGGCACGCACCCACTCCCTAAAGGGGCTCCCTGGCACGCACTCACTCCCTAAAGGGGCTCCCTGTCACTCACTCACTCCCTAAAGGGGCTCCCTGGCACGCACCCACTCCCTAAAGGGGCTCCCTGGCACGCACCCACTCCCTAAAGGGGCTCCCTGGCATGCACTCACTCCCTAAAGGGGCTCCCTGTCACTCACTCACTCCCTAAAGGGGCTCCCTGTCACTCACTCCCTAAAGGGGCTCCCTGTCACTCACTCACTCCCTAAAGGGGCTCCCTGTCACTCACTCCCTAAAGGGGCTCCCTGTCACTCACTCCCTAAAGGGGCTCCCTGGCACGCACTCACTCACTAAAGGGGCTCCCTGGCACTCACTCACTTCCTAAAGGGGCTCCCTGGCACTCACTCACTCCCTAAAGGGCCTCCCTGTCACTCACTCACTCCCTAAAGGGCCTCCCTGTCACTCACTCACTCCCTAAAGGGGCTCCCTGTCACTCACTCACTCACTCCCTAAAGGGGCTCCCTGTCACTCACTCACTGCCTAAAGGGGCTTCCTGTCACTCACTCACTGCCTAAAGGGGCTCCCTGGCACTCACTCACTGCCTAAAGGGGCTTCCTGTCACTCACTCACTGCCTAAAGGGGCTCCCTGGCACTCACTCACTACCTAAAGGTGCTCCCTGTCACTCACTATCGGGGTCCCTGTCACTCACTACCTAACTGGAGGCGCCTGTCACTCACTAGCTAACCTGGGGGTCCCTGTCACTCACTACCTAACTTGGGGGGGCTACCATATTAAGGGGGCATTCTGCCTATTTATGTGAAATGCTGTCTATTTATGTGCCTCATGACTGCTGAATGTGTCTTGTTGGGAGCCTTATGATTTGTTGGGGGCCTCATGATTGCTGAATTTGTCTTGTTGGGGGCCTCATGATTTGTTGGGGGCCTCATGATTGCTGAATTTGTCTTGTTGGGGGCCTCATGATTGCTGAATTTGTCTTGTTGGGGGCCTCATGATTTGTTGGAGGCCTCATGATTGCTGAATTTGTCTTGTTGGGGGCCTCCTGATTTGTTGGGGGCCTCATGATTGCTGAATATGTCTTGTTGGGGGTCACATGATTGCTAACTGCGAGACTATGGGAAAAGCTGAATCCTTATCATATGAGACAATAGCATTAAACCTACTTTTTTAGCGTTTTAAAACAGAAAATAAAACTGGGAGGTTCTAAAAAATTGAATACATTTTTCAGGAGTAGGATGGATGAAATTGTTTATCTTCACAGTTTATTTTCAACTTGGATTTTCCATAATGTTCATGTATGAGTTAAAACGTTTGTACAGTATTTAGTTTAAATTGCTGTTGCCACTTTGCGATAGATACCGGTAAGTGACTTTTGGGTTGCAGTTTGGGCACTCGGCCTCCAAAAGGTTCGCCACCACTGTCCTAATCTGATGTCCCACCATTGCTAGGTTCATGTAAATTTGTCTCCACCCGTTACCACACCTATATTCTGGTCCATGGCCCACCCATTTTTTGGTGCGGCGCGATAAGCACGCCGCACAACGTGATCGTCATATTTTTGGCACGCTAGCTGCAGTGTGCTGAATTCTGCTGCCTACAGTATGTACAGTATACGCTGTTCTCTAGTGCCTGCACTGTGTGCTGATTTACCTCCAGTGTGTACAGTGTAAGGTGTTACTCTGTGCCTTTATTGATTGTAAACCAGCTGTATTGTATGCTGATCCCTGCTACTTTCAGTATGTACAGTATTAGCTGTAAAGCCTGGTACACACATACAATTTTGATTAGCCAATTTTAGCTCTGTTCATAAAATTCATTGTCTGTTGGCCCACTTACTGCACGGGGGTGGGAAATTGGGGGTCAGTGATTGACCAATCAAAATTGTATGTGCGTATACATCTTTGATCTATGCCTATACTGATTGTAAATGATCGAAATAAAGGACAGGGGGCTCCGTCCAATATTTCGATGGGCAGGCCCGTTATCCGTAGCTTACACCGCTGCTAAGTTCATGTACATTTGGCCCTACCCATGGCCACGCCCACTCACCGCATGGTCACGCCCATTTTTTGTCGCGGCACGCCCCGCCCGGTGCCCACAGGTGCCACTGATCTCCAAGGACCCTAGAAACGCCCCTGGTGAACATATTAAGTTGAGCTGCAATCAAGCTAAACCTTGCCTAGTTGGAGTGTCAGACTGTACTGTGGAATTGTTCTACAAGCAGAATTATCTTATTTATTGGAAAAGTGATCTGCTGTGTCTGTTTCAAGTAACTGAACGCTCTTCAGTGTACAACTGCATGTAAACATGTAAAACTACTACATCTACCAGAATCCTTTGTGCCTTCTAGGGCCTTCCAGAACTTCTGAGGGAATCAGAGCAGCTCAGAGAATGTAACAAATACAGCCTGGGCTCTCTAAGCTACATTGTTGTTGACACCGAATCTAAAAAGGTTCTCGAATATCTCGAACCTTTCGAAACCCGAATCTAACGAATCCTGCACATAAGAATTGTGCGATCCGTGGTACCCAGGCATAGGTAGCGAGGTAAAGGTGCCTTCAGTATAGCTAGCTAGGTATGGGTGTCTTCAATATTGGTAGGCTTTCAGTATAGGTAGCAAGGTATGGGGCCTTTAGTATAGGTAGCAAGGTATAGGGGCCTGCAGTATAGGTAGCAAGGTATAGGGGCCTTCAGTTTAGGTAGCAGGGTATATGGGCCTTCAGTATAGGTAGCAGGGTATATGTGCCTTCAGTATCGGTAGCAAGGTATAGGGGCCTTCAGTATAGGTAGCACAGTACATGTGCTTTCAGTATTGGTAGGTAACTAGGTATAGGGGCCTTCAGTATAGGTAGCAGGGTATATGTGCCTTCAGTATAGGTAGGTAGTTAGGTATAGGGGCCTTCAGTATACTGTAGGTAGTAAGGTACATGTGCCTTCAGTATAGGTAGGTAGGTTAAGGGACCTTCAGTATAGGTAGCAGGGTATAGGGCCTTAAGTATAGGTAGGTGGTAGGTAGGTAGGTATAGGGGCCTTTAGGTAGGTAGGTAGGTAGGTAAAGAGACCTTCAGTATAGGTAGCAGGGTATAGGGCCTTAATTATAGGTAGGTATGTAGGTAGGTATAGGGGCCTTTAGGTAGGTAGGTAAAGGGACCTTCAGTATAGGTAGCAGGGTATAGGGCCTTAAGTATAGGTAGTTATGTAGGTAGGCAGGTATAGGTGCCTTTAGGTAGGTAGGTACGTATAGGGGCCTGTAGGTAGGTGGGTAGGTAGGTAGGTATTGAGGCCTGTAGGTAGGTATAGTGGCCTGTAGGTAGGTAGGTAGGTAGGTATATGGGCCTTTAGGTAGGTATAGGGGGCCTTTAGGTAGGTATAGGGGCCTGTAGTTAGGTAGGTAGGTAGGTAAAGGGACTTTCAGTATAGGTAGCAGAGTATAGGGCCTTAAGTATAGGTAGGTATGTAGGTAGGCAGGTATAGGTGCCTTTAGGTAGGTAGGTACGTATAGGGGGCCTGTAGGTAGGTAGGTAGGTAGGTATTGAGGCCTGTAGGTAGATATAGTGGCCTGTAGGTAGGTAGGTAGGTATAGGGGCCTTTAGGTAGGTAGGTAGGTACGTATAGGGGGCCTTTAGGTAGGTATAGGGGCCTTTAGGTAGGTAGGTATAGGGGGCCTTTAGGTAGGTATAGGGGCCTGTAGGTAGGTAGGTATAGCGGCCTGTAGGTAGGTAGGTATAGCGGCCTGTAGATAGGTAGGTAGGTAAGGATAGTGGCCGGTAGGTAGGTAGGTATAGTGGCCTGTAGGTAGGTATAGTGGCCTGTAGGTAGGTAGGTATAGTGTCCGGTAGGTAGGTAGGTAGGTAAGTAGGACCCTCAACCCCCCACGGCCTCCTCTGCTCACCCCCAACCCCCTATGGCCTCCTCTGTCCCCCGTGCCTCCTCCGCTCACCCCTGCATAAGAATCTACTCACCTTTCCCGTGGAGCGTAGAGCGGCAGACCTCTTCGTTACTTCCCTGTTCCCTCTAGTGGCCGGACCGGCTTTTACTGATGACGTCATTGTAAAAGCCGTCACTAGAGGGAACCAGGAAGTAAGCGAGAGGTCTGCCGCTCTGCGCTCCGCTATGGATAGGTGAGTTGATACAGTATGCGGGCGGGCGGAGGAGGCGCAGGGGGGGGTCGGAGGAGGTCGGAGGAGGACGAGTGCGAGCGGCGGATGCGCGGCGATGCAGCGTCGGGATTCGGCGGATTCGTATAGTGGAAAATGGCGTCGGGATTCGAATCCACGAATCTCGAATATTTCCCAATATTCGAGGGATTCGTGGATTCCCCGGATTGGTCGTCCCATCCCTAATTATTAGCTATCCCTGTTGAAGAAGTTGACACACAAGAAGAGGAGCAAGCCTCCAAACATAAAGCAAAGCCATCTGCTAAGATCATATAAGCATATGAGGCTCAAAGGGAAGAAATGATTGACTCTTTGTCAGACTTATGGAAAAAGACAGAACACTGCATGTCTATTGCAGATGAAGCAGGCAATACTGCACTGCAACTAAATGATGCACTCACAAGGCTCAAGAAAGCATATGACAACTACAAAAGATTTGCTGAAAAATATTCTTCATTCTTGTCAAATGCCCGAATAGAAGAAGCAATGCAAGAGTTAAAAGACTTTACCATTACTGATCAGCAGAGGCAGATCATATTGTTACAAGCAAAATCAAGGTCAGATGCCAGACTGGCACAACTGCAGGAACAGGGCCGGATTTCCCATAAGGCACTGTAGGCACGTGCCTACAGGCGCCTTACATTCCAAAGGCGGCTCTCCTCCCTCCCCAAATTTGTGCCTCCATATGCAGTCAATCTAGTGGAGCGCAATGTCAGTCACGGCCGCTCATCAAGGCAGCCGCATAGCCAGCGTCCCCGGTGACCATGCTCTCCAGTTGCTTAGCGTGCGTGTGCAGCAAGGGGCGGCACATGCTAACATCTATTTGTTTTTTGTTTTTTTCCTGCTGCAGCCGCGGGAACTTGGGGGATTGGAGTGTACCATGAGGGCTGTGGAAGGGTGAACAGGAAGCGGAGCTAGGCTTTTGCTCTGCTCCCAGTTGTCACAGGGTCTGGTTTTGCTGGCTAGGAGGAGTGGAAGAGGAAACATTTGCAGAATGAATGGGGCCACCCCAGGATCGGCCCAGGACAGAAGGAGGCAGAGAGAGAAAGTTTGCAGCGACAATGCTGCATGGGATGCCTGCCAGGAGGAGAGGACAGTGAGGCTATTGGGAGGTGAGGTGAATGCTTCCTGACTCTCCCTCTCTTTGAGTTCCTCTTTCCGTGTTCCCTTGTCACCGTAATGTCTATCGCTCTCTCCAGACAAGTGGGGATTCACGAGCCTCCTGCTGCTGGAGCCCGCCCCCCACAGCTTCAGGTTTCTTTGCCTCTCTCTTTCACACCGCTGATCCCTGCCTGGTGGATGAGAGAGAGAGAGAGAGTGTGTGTGTCTGTGTGATGTCTGAGTGTGAGACCCCTGTGTCAGTGTGTGTGTGTCTGTGAGACCCCTGTGTCAGTGTGTGTCTGTGAGACCCCTGTGTCAGTGTGTGTTTGTGAGACCCCTGTGTCAGTGTATGTGTCTGTGAGACTCCTGTGTCAGTGTGTGTGTGTGTGTGTGTGTGTGTGTGTGTGTGTGTGTGTGTGTGTGTGTGTGTGTGTGTGTGTGTGACCCCTGTGTCAGTGTGTGTGTGTGTGTGTGAGACCCCTGTGTCAGTGTGTGTGTGTGTGAGACCCCTGTGTCAGTGTGTGTGTGGTGTGTGTGACCCCTGTGTCAGTGTGTGTGTGGTGTGTGTGACCCCTGTGTCCTGGTGTGTGGTGTGTGTGACCCCTGTGTCCTGGTGTGTGTGTGACCCCTGTGTCCTCGTGTGTGGGTGTGTGTGTGACCCCTGTGTCCTGGTGTGTGTGTGTGTGTGTGTGGCCCCTGTGTCCTGGTGTGTGTGTGTGTGACCCCTGTGCCCTGGTGTGTGTGTGACCCCTGTGTCCTGGTGTGTGTGTGTGTGTGTGTGTGTCCGACCCCTGTGACCGTGTGTGTTTGTGTGACCCCTGTGTCCTGATGTCTGTGTATGTGAGACCCATGTGTCCTGATGTCTATTTGAGTGAGACCCCTGTGTCCTGGTGTGTGTGTGTGTGTATATATACAGTGTGTGTGTGTGAGAGAGACCCCTGTGTCCTGGTGTGTGTGTGAGAGACCCCTGTGTCCTTATCTCTGTGTATGAGACCCCTGTGTCCTGATGTCTGTGTATGTGAGACCCACGTGTCCTGATGTGTGTGTGACACCCCTGTGTCCTGATGTCTGTGTGATTGAGACCCCTGTGTCCTGATGTGTGTGTCTACACACAAATGACCTAACCCCCACTTATTCCTAACCCTAACCACCCCCACCAACTTTTAACACTAAAACCAGTGCCCCCACTATTTTGGGGACATAGCCACTATTTCATTGTAGTGGCTATTTGTGCCTTACGGGGCAGAGGCAGCTCCCTGAATGGCCCTGTATACATCAACAGTAGGAAGCGTAATGTTACTATCACCCCCGCGGCCTGCCCCATCCTGCCAATGATCGCATCGCCCTTCCCAGCCAGCCCCACATAGTGACAGGCTAGTGTCCTACTCCCCAGTGGCCATCCACCGCATTCAATCATGCTGCAACTATAGCTGGGTGCATAGGCATCTGGGAGCAGAGCGTTTTGGTTCAGTCTCTGTCTACTGGTGCTGGGAACCATGTGGGAGAGAGAGCAGAGGTAGGCTGCTGATGCAAAAACAAAAAACAAAAAACAACCTGTAGGCTACAGCTTTGCCTCCACCCCTCCACACGTGTGTACTGGTGCAGCCTGATGCAAACGACACAGTGCATGCAGGCCATCAAATTACATGCCTACAGACAGTACAGCCACGAGCCATCAAATTTGGGGACACTACCAGATGGTCAGCGTCAGCGAGATGTCAACACGTCACTACCTGCCGCCACTACAATGTACCCATCACTACCTGCCGCCACTACAATGTACCCATCACTACCTGCCGCCACTACAATTTACCCGTCACTACCTGCGGGCAACTACAATCTACCTGTCACTACCTGTCGACCTCTAGAATCTACCCATCACTACCTGCCGGTTACTACAATCTGCCTGTCACTACCTGTTGGCCACTACAATTTTTATTAATATAATGTCCTTGTTATTTGTATTATTATCTGCTTGTTGTCGGTAATATCAGCCTTTATTTGGTAAATTATAGGTCATTGGTAATATCTGCACATTGTTGATATTCTCTACTTGTCTTTGGTAATATCTACATTACTTCGTGTAGATTTATTTAATAAGGAAAGGGTGTGTGGTTTGGGGTGTGTGGTCTGTGTTAAGGGGCAGGGTTTAGGTCGCTAGCACTTAAGTGCCTATAGGCTCCTGAGCTGTAAATCCGGGCCTGTGCAGGAAACAGCATCCTGCTCTTCTTCTCACTCTAGAAGATCTAAAGGATTATCCAAATCATTGGGATCCATCTCCCAGAGATCATCTTTGAGCAGTCAACTGATCAGAGCCCGAACAGAGGCAGCCAAAGCCCAAGCTCGCTGCATCAAAAAAGAAGCTGCACTTAAGGCTCAGCTAGCAGAAGCTCAAGCAGAAGCAGCACGTGCTCAAGTAGAAGCAGCACGCCAACAGGCAGAGGCACAAGCAGAAGCTGCTCGCAGACAGGTAGAAGTAGAGGCTCAGTTAGAAATTCTCCAGAAAGAAAGAGAAGAAGCAGTCGCAGTAGCTAAACTGAGTATCTTGGAGCAGGCTGCTGACAAAGAAGAACAAGAAGTGTGCCGACCCAAACTGGCAACCCTTGAAGACCCTGTGAAATGGACTTTACAGTTTGTACTTGATCAGGACACCATAATAGCAAAGAAACTTTCAAATGTGGACACTGCCTATAGTCCTCCAGCGCACCACGCAGAAGATGTCATATCTAGAAGGTGATAGTCAGACCAGTGAAATATACAGCCAGGCAACTTCTCAACTTCTTGGACTCAGTACACCAGCCTATTCACCACTACCATCCCTCAGGAACAAAGAGCATCAAGACACTCAAAGACCCCCCAACTCAAAACCTCTACTTGAATTGAACCCATCTGCAACACCATTTTTACCCACAATTCCACAGCAAAGACCAGCAGCTGTCTCCAGCAGAGAAATACCAGGTCAGCCCATTGAGGGAAAGACCGAAAAGACTGATATAGCTGACTTTGCCAAATACATGATCCGTCGTGAACTCCTTAGCACTGGACTCTCAAAGTTTGATGACCGTCCAGAGAACTATAGAAGTTGGAGAGCTACGTTCAAAGCAGTAATCAATAACCTAGATATTGAGCCTCTGCTAATCAAGTGGTTAGGGCCTCAGTCTTCAAGTCAGGTTCAGAGACTGAAATCTGCAAATATTGAAGTACCAACAATGGGCTTGATTCACAAAAGAGTGCTAACTGTTAGAACGGCCGTTTTCGCACGAATTTTCGCATTGCGCGCGATCGCACGGCCGTTTCCGCACGAAACGATAACGGTTTTGCGAATTTTACCGCGAAATCGATAACATTTTTGCGCGAAAATTCGCGTTTGCGCGCGAAACCGTTATCGTTTCGTGTGAAAATTCGCGATCGTGCGCAATGCGAAAATTCACGCGAAAACGGCCGTGCTAACAGTTAGCACTCTTTTGTGAATCAAGCCCAATGGGTGTTAACCTTGTATAGGAGCGACTTGAGCAAGTCTATGGCAGCCCAGAGGCCATTGAAGGCGCATTATTTAAACACTGAGAGATTTCCCAAAATTGTCTAAAGCCCAATCTACACGATACGATTCTTTGTACGATTCAATTACGATTCTATTAACGATTCAATTAAATCCAACATGTCCGATCCTGATTCGATGCGATTCAATTCGATTTGCCATTGCAAAACAATGGCAAATCGAATTGAATCGGATCAAATCCCGATCGGACATGTCGGATTTAATCGGATCGTAAATAGAATCGTAATCAAATTGTATCGTGTAGATGGGGCTTAACAAAGATAATCACAAGTTGCAAGAGCTAAGTGACCTACTCCTTGAATTGGAAAGTGCTAAATTAGATCCACACCTTCCAGGCCTTAGTTATTTAGATACTGCTCAAGGTGTAAATCCAATTGTGTTAAAATTGCCTCATCATCTTCAAGATAAATGGACTATGGTAGGTTCAGAGTACAAGCTACAGCATCAGGTTAGCTTTCCACCTTTCTCCTTCTTCTGTAGATTCATCAGAAAAAAAGCTAGAGCCAAAAATGACCCCAGTTTTTCATCTCTTGATTCAAATAACTCCAACACATCTACAGTTTGTGACGTGTCAAGCAACAAGCACAAGGATATAAGAAGAGCTGTCTCCGTCAGGAAAACTGGAATTAAACCTAGCACATCTACCACAGGTGGCGACAGAAAGGATAAAAAATCTCATGATCCTAGCATGGAATGTCCAATCCATAACAAACCACATTCCCTCAGTGAGTGTCATGAGTTCAAGAAAAAACCCTTTGAAGAACGCAAGACTTTTCTGAAAAACCATTACATCTGCGACAGGTGCTGTGCATCAACTGAACACCTTGCCAGAGACTGTAAAGCAGTTATTAAATGCTTTGATTGTAACAGTGATAAGCACGTGACAGCCTATCACCGAGGTTTATCCAAACTGGAGCTTCAATTCCCTAAAGATGGAAGGCCCACCTCAATTCAGGGAGAGGAGAATGCGGGGCAGCAGATTACACCTGTTTCCTCCAAATGCACCGAGCTATGTGGCAATGGACTGTATGGCAAATCTTGTGCTAAGATATGCCTGGTCAAGGTCTTCCCTGCAGGAAAGCCAGAGAAAGTGGTCAAGATGTATGCTATCTTAGATGACCAGAGCAATCGATCACTAGCAAGTCCGGAAATCTTTGACCTCTTCTGCAGTGAAGGAGAATCACACTCTTACACACTGCGTACATTTGCTGGTCAAGTGAATGTTTCAGGAAGAGCAGTGGAAGACTTTATGATAGCACCTGTCTACAAAATCACTGGGTTTCCTCTTTCTACACTGATTGAATGTGATCAACTACCAAACAACAGGGAGGAAATTCCCACTCCAGAATCTGTACATTACCAATATCATCTCAGGCACATAGCTGGCTACATTTCTCCACTTGACAAGAATGCCAAAATCTTAATTCTTCTGGGCAGAGACATCCCAAGAGTTCACAAGGTATGTCAGTCGTGCAATGGACCCAACGACGCACCTTATGCACAGAGGCTTGATTTGGGCTGGGTAATAATTGGAGAGGTTTGCTTAGACAAGTCACAAAGGTCCTACAGGGTGAACGCCTGCAAGACAAACCTGATAGAAAGTGCACATCCTTCCTACTTAAAACAATGTTCTTGCCACTATCACGTGAAGCACAAGCCTAATCCAAGCCTAAGTCCACTTTACGGTATGAAAGAGGACATCAGTTTCAAGACCATGCATCATGAGGAATTCGGAGGCACAGTATTTCAGACTACTTGCGATGATAATAAAATTGCTCCATCTATTTAAGATAAAGAATTCATGAACTTGATGAACAATACGTTTATTAAGGACAGTTCTAATAACTGGGTAGCCCCACTACCCTTTTGAAGCCCAAGAATCAAGCTTCCAAACAATCGAAAGCAAGCCATGTCCAGGTTTGCCTCACTCAAAAGAACTCTGAAAAACAGTGGTTGGGAAGTGGTTAAAGAGGAGCGGTCAGCAATACTATCTCCAAACCACCCCCCCCCCCCACACCCCACATATATTAGTAGGTGAATACTTGCTCTACTTACATAACATATGTATTGCACTGTCCAAATTTTGATTTTAGTGATGTTTCTATAGTAAAAAAAGAGAAAATCCTTCTTAGGGTTATCCATCTTAACTGTGTCTATTTTGAAGCAAATCCTGATGTAATTTCCTCTCTTACTCTCCTCTGCCTGATTGTGTATGCATTGCCAGCCCTCGTCCCAGTCTTCAGGCACTTCCACCAGGCTTTGCAATAGAAAATGCATTGTCTCAGCATGAATATTGACCAATTAGAGAAGAACAGAGGTGTGGGAGGAGAAAACAGAAGGGAAAGAGGCTTCAGCCAATCAGGCTGCATTAGTTAACTCTGAGGGGAAAGTAACACAGCAAAAGGCATGCCCTGCAACTTCCTTTATGCGGCAGATGTACCAATAAGAGCCACAGAAACTTGAGAATGTTGTTTTATGAATAAGAAAACTAAGAGTGATTTTTTAACTTTTGTATTGCCTGGTTAGCATCCCTATTACTTGTTTACCAGTTAAAAATAAAGAATTGATTTTTGATTTTATGTCTGACAGTTACGCTTCAACACAAAGCCTGCATGCATCGATTTATAATAACGTGATCAGTTACGACACAGTAATGAGAACAGGCTCATAGAATTGTATGGCCAGTGAGCTGACATGCAGAATTATTCTGCAATGCAACTGACCACTGTGAACTAGGCCTTAGGATGGTATAGAAAGGGAAGCAGTGATAATGCAGTTCCCCACATTTGGAAGGGAAGTGGAAAGCGGAGAATCCCAGCCTGTGGACACATATGTAAGCATGGCCTTTATACTAAAATTTTTTTTGAAAAATTCTATTTGAAAGGACTGGGACGTCTGCCCACTATACGGTCATATGTAAAAAAGGACTATAATATTTCTGAGCCAAAAAGATGAGCTGAAGATCTATTAAAAACAATACATTTTCATTTGTTGCAGCATTTCAAGGTATTAAAGCTATATGAAGCACACATCTAATTATAGTGTGTTCTGATAGAAGGTCACCCTTCTAGATTATCCAGGTGGCCTGCTAGGGCTGCAGCATGCAGCAGGACTACATTTAGAATTGTCTTTTGCTGAGTTACTGTGCAAACATTTCCCAGATATTACTATGTGAACATGTCAATAACTTTGCATTATTTAGCACATAATGACATTTAGCTAAGGAGGCCATTTGCTTCCTGAAATTTTCAAGGATGATTAATTTTTCAAAAGGGATTATGTGCTCGGTGAAAAAAAAAAATAATTTCAATGTGTTTTCAAGTACTTTTTTCTACATTTAAAAGCTAATGTGCTTAATTAATAGTCATGATTTTCCTGTATAAATTGTTGGTTGTTACGATAAAAACACAGTGATATTTGAGAAGTGAAATGAAGTTTATTGGATTTACAGAAAGTGTGCAATAATTGTTTAAACAAAATTAGGCAGGTACACTGTTGTCATTTTATTGGTTCCAAAATCTTTAGAACTAAGTATTGGAACTTAAATTTGCTTGGTAAGCTCAGTGACCCCTGACCTACATACACAGGTGAATCCAATTATAAGAAAGAGTATTTAAGGAGGCCAATTATAAGTTTCCTTACTTTTTTAATTCTCTCTGAAGAGTAGCAACATGGGGGTCTCAAAACAACTCTCAAATGACCTGAAGACAAAGATCGTTCACCATCATGGTTTAGGGTAAGGATAGAGAAAGCTGTCTCAGCGATTTCAGCTGTCTGTTTCCACAGTTAGGAACATATTGAGGAAATGAAATACCACAGACTCAGTTCAAGTTAAGGCTCAAAGTGGCAGACCAAGAAAAAAAAGTGACGAATGCTGAGAACAGTCAGAGTCAACACACAGACCACCACCAAAGACCTACAACATCATCTTGCTGCAGATGGCGTTACTGTGCATCGTTTAACCATTCGGCACACTTTACACAGGGAGATGCTGTATGTGAGAGTGATGCAGAGGAAGCCTTTTCTATGCCCACAGCACAAATAGAGCCGCTTGAGGTATGCTAAAGCACATTTGGACAAGCCAGCTTCATTTTGGACTAAGGTGCTGTGGACAGATGACACTAAAATTGAGTTATTTGGGCATAACAACAGGCGTTATGCTTGGAGGAAAATCAGCACAGCATTCCAAGAAAAACACCTGCTACCTACAGTAAAATATGGTGGTGGTTGCATCATGCTGTGGGGCTGTGTGGCCAATGAAGTGATTGGGAATCTTATCAAAGTTGAGAGATGCATGGATTCCACTCAGTATCAGCAGATTCTGGAGACCAATGTCCAGAAATCAATGACAAAGCTGAAGCTGCACCGGTGCTGGATCTTTGAACAAGACAACAACCCTAAACACTGCTTAAAATCCACTAAGGCATTCATGCAGAGGAACAAGTACAACATTCTGGAATGGCCATCTCAGTCCCCAGACCTGAATATAATTGAAAATCTGTTGTGTGAGTTAAATAGAGCTGTCCATGCTCGGGAGCCATCAAACCTGAATGAAGTAAAGATGTTTTGTAAAGAGGAATGGTCCAAAATACCTTTAACCAGAATACAGACTCCCATTGGAACCTACAGGAAGCATTTAGAGGCTGAAATTTCTACAAAAGGAGAATCTACTAAATATAGATTTCATTTCTTTTTTTTGGTGCCCAAATTTATGCACCTGCCTAATTTTGTTTAAACAATTATTGCACACTTTCTGTAAATCCAATAAACTTCATTTCACTTCTCAAATATCACTGTGTGTGTCTCCTCTATGATATATTTAACTGACATTTTTTATCGTAACAACAAACGATTTATACAGGAAAATCATGACAATTAACAAGGTTGCCCAAACTTTCGCATCCCACTGTATATTTTATTTTTTAACACAAAGTTACGAATTTGGCTTTGTAGAATGAAATACCAAACATTCTCAACCTTATAGTTCATGCCCTGTTCACAGTCATCAGTTGCATTGCAGAATAATTCTGCATGTCAACTCGCCACCCATACAATTCTATGGGACTGTTCACACCTCTGCATTGTAACTGATCGCATTATTCTAACTCACTGCATGCAGGCTTTGTATTAAAATCTATGCCTAGTCTCCATTGCTGTTCACACTCATTATTATTACGCTTTATAATGTGTGTGTTATATAACTAACCACCGTGAACCTAGCCTCACTCAAGATGAGGCTTGTCCAACATTCTTGTACAGAAGGCAATTGTATGGAACAGCACACCCTCATCAGGGTGGACGATGTCTCTTTTTGTAGACATCTGTACCCAAAACACACTGTAAGTGCTGCAAATGACAGGTTATTGTCTAACATTAGACATGGAACAATGGGCTCAATTCTGGTAGCGTTTAGTAAATAATTACCTCATGGAATTGGGTTTACCTCATGAGGGAAACCAACTTTTGAATTCTGGTAGTTTAAGCAAAGTTTTACCTCATGTAATTTCATGAGGTAATTCATGTGGTAATTTTCTACTAAAAATGTGTGGTATTTAGTAGTAAAATACCTCACACTTGAATTCTGAAGTGAAATAAGGTGCGTGTTTGCATGTCTTTTACTTCACATAATTAGACCTACCTCTACCAGATGATAAATGCAGTGCTGTGACAGAATTGTGATATCTGTCACATAAGATGGAGCCTTTTCAGCTTGTTCTGTGCTCCGCCCCCGCCCCCCCAGTCTCTAAAAATAAAAGCGCTCCTACCTCCAGCCTCTAAGGGCCCGTTTCCACTAGGAGTGGTGCGATGCGGCTACATAGCCGCATCGCACCGCAGGTGTCCTGGAACACATGCACAGCAATTGAATAGTTTCCACTGCGTGCATGTTGTGCGGAGCGATCCGCGAATCTGCAGCATGCTGCAGATTCTCGCACGGCCGCATCCGCCCGCAGCCACGCCCCATCTCCTCCATTGACTTCCGCATCAAGAGATGCGGAAGTGATGCGGCTGGCGGCGGACGTGATGCGATGCGGCTAGGTAGCCGCATTTGCATCACTTTGTAGTGGAAACCGGCCCAAAAAGTAAGTTCTCCAAACCCCCTCCCAACCACCAGCCTCTAAAAGTAAGTGCTCCGACCCCTGCCTCTAATACTGCTCCGACCCCCCTTCCGACCTCCAGCCTCTAAAAGTGCTCAGACCTACCCCTTCCCCCCCATCCTCTAAGTAAGTGCTCCGACCCCTGCCTCTAATACTGCTCTGACCCCCCTCCCGACCCCAGCCTCTTATACTGCTCCGACTCCAGACTCTCATACTGCTCCGCCCCCCCCCCCCCTCTAACAGTGCTCCCACCTCCTCAATGTTCTTATGAAAAATAAAATTGCACAAACCCTCTTCATCTCTACCCCAGTCCCTGCCCCCCCCCCCCCCCCACACACACACACACACACTCACACCGGATCCCCTTGCGGCACTATAAATTGTATTGGTGCTACTACTCATCATTATGGCTCTCTCCTGCTATGAACGCGCACCCTCCTCCTTACAGCTCCAGCTGTTTACTGTACCAGTGACGCAGCTTGAGGAGAGAGCCATAATGAAGAGTAGTTGCACCGATACCGACACTGGAGGTTCCAGTGTGGTTGTGCGGGGTGCGGCAGCGGGAGGAGGGGGGTAGAGATGAAGAGGGTTTGAGCACTTTTACTTTTAAAAACATCAAGGCTGGGGGCCGCAGCACTTTTAGAGGCTGGGGGTCGCAGCACTATGAGAGGCTGAGGGTCGGGAGGGGAGCCGCAGCACTTTTAGAAGCTGGGGGTCGGGAGGGGGGGGGGGGGTTTGCAGCACTATGAGAGGCCGGAGGTCGAGAGGGGGATCGCAGCACTATGAGAGGCTGGGGGTTGGAAGGGGGATCGCAGCACTATGAGAGGCTGGAGGGAAATCTGCTGCCAATCTCATTGCATTTGGATGAAATCTGCTGCCAATCTCATTCACGGACCCCCCCCCAGTCCAGCTACCTCCGGTTGCCCCCTCTATATTCCCCGCTGAGACATATGAGTGCACCCCCCTCCGTTCCCCAACCTTCCCGCTTCCACCCGTTGCCCCCCTCTGAAAGCCCCGGCACCTCTGATAGAAATGAGCAGCAGTATTACTCACGTGGCTCTCCCTCTATCCAGCGATGATTGCGGAACCCCATCTCCTCTGCTGATCAGCTCTGGGCTGCCGTTCACAATACCGGGGGAAACGGCTTAATGACCTCATCAAGCCGCGTCCCCGGTACGGTAAACAGTAGCCCGGAGCTGAACAGTGGAGTAGGAGGGTGCGTGATCAACGCTGGAAAGCCATGACGGTGAGTAGTCTTGCGGATGCCCATCCCACAGCACATAAGGCAGGGGTCCCAAACCTTTTCTGGCCCGGGGACCACTTTCTGACCAAATTTTTTCTCCGGGGACCTGGGGGGGATTGGGAGAGGGGGGTGTTTTGCACGACCTAGTGGACAGTGCCGGTTACGGGGGGGGGGGGGGCTGGGGTGCGGAGGCATAGCTAGCATAGTTGCCCCAGTATAGGGAGTTTAGTTGCCCCAGTATAGCTAGTATAGTGCCCCAGTATAGCTAGCATAGTGCCCAGTATATAGCTAGTATAGTGCCCCAGTATATAGCTAGGATAGTGCCCCAGTATACAGCTAGCATAGTGCCCCAGTATACAGCTAGTATAGTGCCCCAGTATACAGCTAGTATAGTGCCCCAGTATATAGCTAGTATAGTGCCCCAGTATATAGCTAGTATAGTGCCCCAGTATACAGCCAGGATAGTGCCCCAGTATACAGCTAGGATAGTGCCCCAGTATATAGCTAGGATAGTGCCCCAGTATACAGCTAGTTTAGTGCCCCAGTATACAGCTAGTATAGTGCCCCAGTATACAGCTAGTATATAGTGCCCCAGTATACAGCTAGTATAGTGCCCCAGTATACAGCTACTATAGTGCCCCAGTATACAGCTACTATAGTGTCCTAGTTTATAGCTAGTATAGTGCCCCAGTATATAGCTAGGATAGTGCCCCAGGAAATAGCTAGGATAGTGCCCCAGTATACAGCTAGTATAGTGTCCCAGTATACAGCTAGGATAGTGCCCCAGTATACAGCTAGGATAGTGCCCAGTATACAGCTAGGATAGTGCCCCAGTATATAGCTAGTATAGTGCCCAGTATACAGCTAGTATAGTGCCCTCTCATCTGACCCCCCCCCCCCCTCCCGCGGCACCCAGAGGGACAATCAATATGCAGGTGCAGTACAGGTGCTACTACTCACCATCATGGCACGCTCCTGCATGCACCGGGCATCCTCCTTCTCCTCCTCCGTACTGCTCCGGCTGTTTACCGTACCCGGGACGCGGCTTGATGACGTCATTAAGCCGCGTCTCCCCGGTACAGTAAACAGCCGGAGCAGTACGGAGGAGGAGAAGGAGGATGCCCGGTGAACGCAGGAGCGTGCCTTGATGGTGAGTAGTAGCACCTATACTTCTTAGCGCTGCATATTGATTGTCCCTACGAGTGCCGGTGCGGGGGGGGGGGGGGAGATTACGAGAGGCTGGGCTCGGGGGGGGGGGTTCGGGGAACATTACGGGAGGGGGGGGGGGGGGGTCGGGGAGATTACAAGAGGCCGATCACCGCCGTCCCGCGCTCGATCGCCGCTATCCGCCGTGCAGCGCTGAGGGGTGCAACAGGACTCCCAATGACGTCACGACGTCGGTGACGTCATCCCGCCCCGTCGCCATGGCGACGGGGGAAGCCCTCCAGGAAATCCCATTCTTTGAACGGGATTTCCTGATCAGAGATCGCCGGAGGCGATCGAAGCAGGCGGGGGGATGCCGCTGCATAGCGGCTATCATGTACCGTGCCCTGGGCTCGCTACATGATTTAAAAAATTTTTTTTTCAAAAGACTGCTGCGCTGCCCCCTGGCGGATTTTAATAGACCCCCAGGAGAGTTAATCAAGGATGCAATGTGATAGACACCACATCATAGGAGGCTGAGTAACCCTTATTGAATCACAGGAGTCTCAGGCAATAACCTCAATTCATTAAGCAGTTTAGCCTAGTCTACTGATGGTTTTTAGTCTACTGATGGTTTGGTCAGTTGCATCAAAGGGGAATTCACTATTACCAAATGTTTTAGACCTGTTTTTAGACCTGGTCTAAAACATATGGTAATTATGTCGGTAAAGCAGGGGAAATGATCAAAAGATGCAATTCACAAACGAGTAGCTATTACTGACATAATTCTCCTTGATGAGCTTTCCTCTGCATACAATTAAATTCCTGCATAATTAATTCAAAAGGTTCCATCCTCAAATTCAAAAGGTTCCATCCTCACATCTAAAATACCTCATAGAATTACTTTACCGACAGAAATCAGCTGGTCTAATCTCTGTCAGAAAAAGTGGGTGTGGTTACTCCTTGTTTGCCTTTGTGAATTGTGTAATTACTGAATGTTAGACCAGGTCTAAAAACAGGTATAAAACATTACACCAAACCATCAGTAGACTAAAAACCATCTATAGACTAGTGTAAACTGCGGGGTGAATTGAGGCCAATGTCTCAGAGTGATTACTGTTATATCAAAACAGAAATTTGCCTTCTTAACCACGTAAGCTCTCAGTCGTTTTCACTTTATGCATCCGAGCAATGTTCACCTCCCATTCATTAGCCTATAACTTCATCACTACTTATCACAATGAACTGATCTATATCTTGTTTTTTCCACCACCAATTAGGCTTTCTTTGGGGGGGTACGTTTTGCTAAGAGCCACTTTACTGTAAATGCATTTTAACAGGAAGAATAAGAAAAAAACGGAAAAAATTCATTATTTCTCAGTGTTCGGCCATTATGGTTTTAAAATAATACATGCTTCCATAATTAAAACCCATGTATTGTATTTGCCCATCTGTCCCGGTTATTTCACCGTTTAAATTATGTTCCTATCACAATGTATGGCGACAATATTTTATTTGGAAATAGAAGAGCATTTTTTCCGTTCTGCATCCATTACTATTGACAAGCTTATAACAACAACAAAAAAAAAATAGAAATATTTCATCTTTACATAGATATTTAAAAAGTTTAGACCCTTAGGTAAATATTTATGTGTTTTTTATTTTTTTTATTGTAATGTTCTTTGTTTTTTTTTATTAAACATTTTATGTGTGTATTTTTGGGAGGGTGGGATGGAAATGGTGTTTGATTTAGGGAAATATATGTCCATTTTTTTTTTTACTTTCAGTTGTAGTTTTACTTTTTGGCCACAAGATGGCAACCTTGAGTTTGTTTACATTGCATCACTCTAAGCGTACAATGTACGCTTAAAGGGACATAGGATTCAGAAAATGCGAAGCTTCCGAGAGAAGCTGTCGCTTTCTCTGCAGGGGAGAGGAATCAGTGATCGGGCACCATAGCCCGATTCACTGATTTCTGGGCTACCGAATCCGCGGCCGGGAGCACGCATGCACGAGTGCGATCGGCCGCAGGAGTGTGCGGGAGCGCGCATGTCCTCCTTGACGTTTAAATACGTCAAGGAGGACAAAGTGGTTAAAACAGAAGGTATTAGTGACTATTCAGGTTGGAGTAAGTATATGGTGTCCCACAATGCACCACTACTGAAAACACAAATCATCCCTTTGACGTCCCTGAAAGCTAAGAAGGGCTGGAATTAAATGAAGTGTCATCTTGTTAACCTCCTTAGCGGTATGCCCGACACTGTGTCGGGCATACCGCCGGCTGTCCCCAAGAGTCCCCCTGGATGATTTTAAGTAATTGGATAGCTGTAATATCTTCAGCTAGCACTAGGCTAGCTAGCAGTGGTGGCCAGCATCCCCTGATTACTGATGATCCCCCCTCGATTGCCGCTAAATTCATTACCCCCCCAGGATCCAGCAATCACACAGCCTCCCGGCGCAGCTCCAGTCTCTCTATGGGGAGGATCGGGTCTGCGCATGACGTCATGACGTCGCCGACGTCATGTTTGATCCTCCCAATAGTGAAGACCAGAGCTGTCCGGGGAGGCTGCGCCGATCACTGGATCCAGGCTGGGTAATGTATTTAGCGGCAATCAGGGGGGATCATCAGTAATCAGGGGATGCCGGCCACCACTGCTAGCTAGCCCAGTGCTAGCTGAAGATATTACAGCTATCACTTAAAATCATCCAGGGGGACTGTCGGCTGTAAATCCTCCAGCGTGCGTAACGTCCAGGAGGTTAAAGGATACCACAACTGAAATGTGACATAATGAGATAGACATGTGTATGTACAGTGCCTAGCACACAGATAACTATGCTGTGTTCCTTTTTTTCTTTCTCTGCCTGAAAGAGTTAAATATCAGGAATGTAAGTGGCTGACTCAGTCCTGACTCAGACAGGAAGTGACTACAGTGTGACCCTCATTGATAAGAAATTCCAACTATAAAACACTTTCCTAGCAGAAAATGGCTTCTGAGAGCAAGAAAGAGGTAAAAAGGGGGAATTTCTTATCAGTGAGGGTCACACTGTAGTCACTTCCTGTCTGAGTCAGGACTGAGTCAGCCACTTACATACCTGATATTTAACTCTTTCAGGCAGAGAAAGAAAAAAAGGAACACAGCATAGTTATCTGTGTGCTAGGCACTGTACATACACAAGTCTATCTCATTATGTCACATTTCAGTTGTGGTATCCTTTAATTGCACAGAGCCACAATAATCCAACATGAATACAGACTGGTTGGTTAGTGGTTGACCATTGTAAAATTTTTCCTCACCCCGTTTTACAGTCAGAAATATATCACAGGTGGGGACATCTTTAGTCCTGCCAGGTGATTTCTACAGAATGTTTCTTTACTGAGAGTTCTAAAAGTAGTAGAAAATGTACATAGTCTCCCAGAATGCTCTGGATGGAGAATTCCACATAAAAAATACACCTTTAATTTCAAATAAATATTGTCCTCATACATTGTACTAGCAAAACAATTTCAATCAATGTTGTGATAACCAGGACAAATGGGCAAATAAAATGTATGGATTTTCTGTAAAATAACATTGTTTATTTTAAAAATATAATGGATGAAAAAGGAGAAATGCATTACTAAAATCCATACAAAATATAGTGCTTCTTAAAAAAAAAATCACACTCCAAAAAGCCTAATTGGTGATAAAAAGTAGTGATAAATGTAGTTATGAATAAATGGGAGGAGCGTGATATGTGAAAATTGCTCTGGTTTTTAAGGGGAAATAACCTGGGGTAGTGAAGTAGTTAAGTAGCCTTTGTGCTCTCTCATTACCTCCCCCAGATAGTAGTTAAGGCCGGCGCTACAAGTAAGGCAAAGGGGGCAATTGCGACCGGGCCCCAGAGTCACTGGGGGCCCCCAGCCCCCTTTGCCAGCCAAAGAAGATGGCCTTGTTACCAGCCGTGGCAGTCACTGGATGCCCTGTTCAGTGTGTGTGGTCTGACGAGTCAGGACTGCCTGGGGCTGGGTGCCGGTGCGCGCAGTGATTTGATCTAGCCGGCTGGGCAAGAAACTGGGACCAATCTATACGTACCTGATCCCTGGCGGTGGCGTCCTGGTCTCCATGGTTCCCTTCCGGCTTCAGCTGTTGCATACATGCGTCCACGCTGGCTAGCAGTAGCGGCGCTTGAACCCCCCTCCCCCTGTGTGACGTCGATGCATCCTCGCATTCATGCCTGCGGAGAGTACAGAAGAAGTGGCCTATTGCGGCTGTCCAGATGAATGTGCCTGACTGACGGTTGAGTTAGGCAATTGCCGATGACGCTGTAGGCTGCCAGCGAGGGTGCTCAGTCTCTTCAAGTGCATGACAACCCCCCCCCCCCATGCACATTTTTATCATCTAAGGGGCTCCTTGAGGTTCCGACTATACACGCATTTTGGCAGTGCGTATAGTGTGCGACACGTAAGAATGGTAGAAGGGCATAGACAGCCCTTCTACCGTTCTCTTCATGTGCAATGCGCTATCGCACTGCTGCATGCATTTTTGGGAATTGCAGCGCAGATCCCATTCACTGAGGTGAATAGGATCTGCAGTGCAGCGCATCGCACAGCCATCGGCGCTGAATGATCTGAACGAGACCTTACAGAGCTTTTTGGCCCTCTATTTGCGTGCCTATGAATTGGCCGCCAGGAGATTTGGGCGCAGGGTAAAGCCAATAAATGGCTTACCCTGCTCCTGTACAAGTCCCAGCAGTGTTAATCACTATTCCCCCTCCATGCCACTGTGGATAGTGGGGGTAAGATGTAAAACTGCTCAACAGACAAGGACGGAGGCAGGAAGTGGCATGACTGTACTTCTGTGCCATGAAGTCCAGCACACTTTGGACATCTTCTGGAGCACAACAGATTCCCATTTCAGTAATTGACACTGTTGTCAGGAAAAGACTACAAAATCGTGGTCTCATGAACTGCTCCAATAATGGGAGTGATGAGGATTACACAATGCTTCTTACTGTCCCACTTTTTAAGGAACAGTGCCTGTTTTAGAACCATATCTCCTTTGCTTCACAGATGTCCCTAAATTAGGTCTGATGAACTGATCTGTAAAAATAATCTATGTATCCGATTAAAAAGAGCATTTATATTGTCATAGTGTATGCCCAACTACTAAATTCTTGCTTTGTCTATTCTAAAATATTAATGTTTAATCAAAATTCCATGGTTATTTAAGATCGCGACTCCACTACATCTACACTTGTACACAAAAATACATAAAATTCCACAGTTTAATTAGAAATAATAATTGCAAATACCTATATTGTAGGGTAGGCTAGTGTCCCCTACTATGGAAACATCAAAGACATACCCCTTGATGCAAATACATTTGTTAGGGGTAATCTAAGGCAATTGTTGATAACATGTTTTTGAAACATTCTCTGATGCTTTTAATCAATTATAAATGCATATTAAGGTTTGGTTATATAAGATTTAGCATTTTTAATGTCAAATCTTGTTATGATAGTTTGACTATGACAAGATCAAGCATGGTATGGTACCATGTGCTCAAAACCTAGGATGTAGACCTCATTCTTCAGGAACATAGAACACATGCTTACTGTAGCAGTCTTATCATTACAGACTTATAAAGTGAAAACATTAAAAGTGGTACTTTACAATTAAAATAATATACAATGCTATATACGAACAATTATGAACTACAAACAAGGGTAATAAAGAAAATACATAGTTGGTAGAGATGGTGGGAATTGCATAATCCTGCCATTTACATTAACATCAATACCACTGAATGTAGGGGTTAATTGCATAGCCCCCACAAATACCTTCATTGCCATAGTTGCTAGGTATGTTAGGGAGAATAATGAGACCAAGTAAATAAAATATTTTTTAAAAAACACCCTGTACTTTTTCACAAAATAGATTTAAAGAGAATCTGTATTGTTAAAATCGCTCAAAAGTAAACATACCAGTGCGTTAGGGGACATCTCCTATTACCCTCTGTCACAATTTCGCCGCTCCTCACCGCATTAAAAGTAGTTAAAAACAGTTTTAAAAAGTTTGTTTGTAAACAAACAAAATGGCCACCAAAACAGGAAGTAGGTTGATGTACAGTATGTCCACACATAGAAAAATACATCCATACACAAGCAGGCTGTATACAGCATTCCTTTTGAATCTCAAGAGATCATTTGTGTGTTTCTTCCCCCTGCAGTTCTCATGCACTGAAGTTTCAGGCTGCTCTTTTCTTCCTGCAAACAGCTTTGCCCTTGTCTGTAATTCTTCAGTATGTGAAAGCCCAGCCAGCTCAGAGGACGATTTATCCAGCTTGTAAAAGATAAGAGAGAAGAGAGAAGCTGCTCTAATCTAAATAATACACAGGCAGTGTGCAGAGAGGGGGGAGTTCATAGCAGAACCACAACACTGAAGAACTTGGCAGCCTTCCAGACACAGGCCGACAAGTCTGACAGGGGAAAGATACATTGATTTATTACAGAGACAGTGATAGCATAAAGTGCTGCAGTTAGCCAGAACACATTAGAATAGCTTTTGGAATTTATAGGATGATAAAAAACAGGATGCAATTTTTGTTACGGAGTCTCTTTAAAAAAAGTAAAAGAGAAAATGGTGGTTTTAACTCGGTAAAGTGACATTTACACAGATATATACAGAGTTCTGAGCTCTATATACATTTTATGTATCACAGGGAAGTTTAAATGTAGTGTTTGAAGATCATGAGGTATGGCAATTGTCAAGCAGATTTTGGGAGGGATTTCCTGATAAGAGGCAGACTTTTCCAGATAAGAGATAGACTGTGATGTGTCTAATGTGGGCACTGGAAGAGATAACTGACTTGGGCAAAAAGATACAGAAAACCCATTTACAGAGTGGAGATTAGGTTTGGAATTGTGTTTTGGGATTAATAAAACATGTGGAAAGTTTTCATTAGAGAGAGCTTTATCATCTAGAGCTGGAAGCTTACCTGGATAATTTGGCATGACAGCCAGCCAATGAAGAGAGGAGAGCAGCATTGCATGGGCAATAAGAAAAGTAAATGAGTCAAAATGCAAAGATTAGGATGGATTAGTGTGAGTTTAGGGGTTTTTCTGGTAGTCCACACAGGAGGGTGTTACAATAGGCTAGTCTGCATATGACGAAGGCATAATAACACACACTTAACACAATATAAAAATTAGTGTGCATTTCCTTTAGGATCAGCACAACAGCCAGAAAACGATGAACTTTTTTTTTTTTAGAAAGAAGATGGATCAGCTTTCTGGTTTGAGAGAAAAAGAGCACATGCAATCAGATGCCACTGCCACATGACTCCAATGTGCATTAGCACAATGGACAATAGCATCTCATCTACAGGATGGTACACATTTAATGCTTGTTAAGCATGCCTAGTTCATAGTCACTGCTAGCTCTGTCAATTCAAGCACATGCTGTGAGACATGACTATTCTTATTTTTACCCACATAAGTTTATTTAGGGTTTGTTTAAACTTAACAGCTTAGTTGCTTACATGATTTCTACTAGATCAGATCACTTGTTACCTGTTCTTTACATACACATTGTTGGTTTTCTCTGCATGCATACACCCCATACATACAGATAACCAGTTCATAAATGACATTTTGAGAAATTACACAAAATCAGTAACAGTGAATAATCTAAAGGTTAATACACTGTCTAAGTAATTAATAATTAAAGTGCACCGGAGATGGGGACCTATCTATAAAATATACACACCTGGGGCTTGCTTCAGCCCCCACCAGGTTTAGTCGTCCTACTCCGACTCCTTGTTTGCCCGCAACTGGCCCCCGGTAAGGACCAGTCCATGCAGGAGCAGTCCAGCTGATCCTGCTGCCCTGTCTCACTCCCGTTGCCGGGAGCGAGACAGGGAAGCGCGTGCCGCCTGGCTACGCATGCACAGTTGGCCTCGGACCGGAGGACTTTCCGGGGCCAACTGCGAACAAATGAGGAGGCGGATGAGAACAGCGTGGGAGCGATCCTCATCTCAGGTTTCCTTCAATGGTTGTCAATGTATGATGATGGCAGGATAAATAAAGAGTATGTAGATATCAAAGAAAGCTTTTCCTGTGGTGACTACAGGTAGCTAAACAAATTGTTTGCATTAAGATGTAAAGCCCAACTGCAGGAATATTTTTTATGTAGGTCTGGTAACTTCAGTATCACTCATCACTGTAGCCATAAGTGGCTGGATACAATTCCAACTGCAATAAAAGGGGAGAAAGTAGTAAAAAGAGGTAAAACCTTTGATAGGGCATCACAGGGAGGAGAGGTGTATAGGGCCCCAGGGGATTCTGGGGCCTAGCCAGGGGCGTCCTACCATGAAGCACATGGAGGCACTTATTAGAAACTCAGCCAGAGCTGCAAGCATTGAGGGGTATGTTTGCTGGTATAGTATAAATTCTGAATGTCATTTAATAGCAGCACCAGCTTGCTGTCTGTCACACGTATCGCCTAACCCTCCTCATTGTGAGTGCATGTTCTCATCATTACTCACTTCAGTCTCTGCCCCTCGCCATGTGCAGTGCTGACTGTTGGCAACAGGGTAAGCTATCGGCTTGTAACTCCTGTTCACATTTGTACTTAAGTTTATTTTAGTAAGGAGGTTTTTTTGGTCTCTTTCAGTCCCTTACACACTCATAGGATTTCTGGTTCTTCATGAGCTTGCTGTAACATTTGTACATATGATTCTACTATTGTATAGATATTGCCATGGGGACTGAAGCAAGGCGAGAGCAGAGAAAGCTGTAACCTGATCTGCTCCTTCTTGCGGTTTACAGCTCTGAATCAAGCTGATAACCAGAGGCATGCTGGAAGGAATTCAGCAGTACAGGGAGACAGTGAATGGGGGATACTGGCTGTGTGTGTTGTACACATATGCATGGAGTATGTGTGTTCCCAGCATAACAGTGAGGGAAGGATACTGGCTGTGTGTGATATATGGATATGGGTGGAGTATGCGTGTTGCATTTTGTGTGCTCTGTACAGTGTGTAAAGATGGTTGTGCTGTTTGGACCTGTGAGCTCATGCACAATTATAATGCACATGCCAATGCATTGTTCCTCTAGCATTTTGTCACTCTCCAGAAATGTATGCTAACCAGTGATAAGCTAACAAATTCTTTAGGGCCCATTTCAGCTGTATGCAAATTTGCATTGCGGAAATCCAAATGAGAAATGTTTGCAGTGTAATTCTATGGAACAGTTTCCATTCACTGTGTTTTTTTTGTTTGTTTGTTGTTTTTTTTAAATGTAGATCTGTTCAGGAAAAAAATATGGACAGCCTTCTGTAGATTTTCGTACTACACATTATTCTACATGCAATTCGCATGTAATTAAAGCCAATGGTCCTGACTGCAAATTTTTGTATTTTCCATACATACCAGTCCTGCAGTCACAGTTAAATCTGTTAGTTTGAAGTCAGCTAGCTGTTACATACACTCATGTACTACTTTAGCTTTTCAGCTTTTGGCTAGAGATGGCCCGAACGGTTTGCGCGCAAACTTAATCGCACGAACTTCGGTGGTTCGTATTCGCGGTGAACCGTGAACTATATGCGAGTTCGACCCGCCCCCTATACTACATCATTAGGGTCAACTTTGACCCTTTACATCACAGTCAGCAGGCACAGGGTAGCCAATCAGGCTACACTCCCTCCTGGAGCCACCCTCCCTTATAAAAGGCAGGCAGCGTCAGCCTTTTCACTCACTCGTGTGGCTGCAGTAATTAGAGTAATTAGAAGGGAAAGTACCTTGCTGCTGACATAGGTAAAGCTTAGTTAGGCTCTTGTGTTAAGCTTGTTAGGTTGCTCTTTCTTGCTGATCTTATTGCTAAAAAGCACTCCTCATCCTCAACAGCTCTTTTGAGAGCTAATGTTGTTCTTGTCCACAGACACTTGTGTTGCATATACAGCCCTGTCAGTCAGTCGCAGCTGCGGCTGGGACATCGGCCCCTTGGTAATTCCTACTGTGCCACTGCCAGGTCCAGCACATTCAGTGACTATCTGTGTGTGCGACAGCTGCACATTTGTAATACCAATCACTGCATACGCACCTGTGTTCAGTGCACCTATCTACCTACATGAGCGCACGCAGTGTCACTGCACTTGTTGACAGTACCTGTGTGTGTGTGTGTGTGTGTGTGTGTGTGTGTGTGTGTGTGTGTGTGTGTGTGTGTGTGTGACAGCTGCACATTTGTAATACCAATCACTGCATACCCACCTGTGTTCAGTGCATCTACCTACCTACATGAGCGCACGCAGTGTCCCTGCACCTGTTGACGGTATTTGTGTGTGTGACAGCTGCACATTTGTAATACCAATCACTGCATACCCACCTGTGTTCAGTACACCTGCCTACCTACGTGACCGCACGCAGTGTTATATACGCAGTGTCACTGCACCTGTTGACGGTACCTGTGTGTGTGTGTGTGTGTGTGTGTGTGACAGCTGCACATTTGTAATACCAATCACTGCATACCCACCTGTGTTCAGTGCACCTACCTACCTACGTGAGCACATGTAGTGTCACTGCACCTGTTGACGGTTCCTGTGTGTATGTGTGACAGCTGCACATTTGTAATATCAATCACTGCATACCCACCTGTGTTCAGTGCACCTACCTACCTACGTGACCGCACGCAGTGTTATATACGCAGTGTCACTGCACCTGTTGATGGTACCTGTGTGTGTGTGTGTGACAGCTGCACATTTGTAATACCAATCACTGCATACCCACCTGTGTTCAGTGCACCTACCTACCTACGTGAGCACATGCAGTGTCACTGCACCTGTTGACGGTTCCTGTGTGTATGTGTGACAGCTGCACATTTGTAATATCAATCACTGCATACCCACCTGTGTTCAGTGCACCTACCTACCTACGTGACCGCACGCAGTGTTATATACGCAGTGCCACTGCACCTGTTGATGGTACCTGTGTGTGTGTGTGTGTGACAGCTGCACATTTGTAATACCAATCACTGCATACCCACCTGTGTTCAGTGCACCTACCTACCTACCTACCTACCTACCTACGTGACCGCAAGCAGTGTTATATACCAGTCACTGCACCTGTTCATGGTACCTGTGTATGTGACAGCTGCAAATTTGTAATACTAGTCACTGCATAATTGTTCACAGTACCTGTGTGACCGCCAGCTGTGTAATATAGGAGTCTGTGCATACCTGCTAACTGCACGTGTTTGACAGCTGCACATTGTATTGTAATACCAGTCACTGCATACCTTTCACTGCACCTGTGTAACTGCACCACATCCGCTGCATTTGACACTTTGCAGGAGTTATTTGGTGGGAAATTAACTGATTCACAGACATTATTGTTACATAAAGATGAAGGCACTAAGCAAGTTACACCACCTCATATGTCTGAGTTAGGCGACACTATGAACATAATGTGTGAGGAGGAGGATGATGAAGTACCTGCTGTTGGTGCAGTTTATGAGGTGTCTGAGGCAAGCAAAGCTGGGGAGGATGATTATGATGATACGGATGCCACGTGGGTTCCTAAGAGACAAGATGACCAAGGGGACAGTTCAGAGGGGGAGTCAGAGAGAAATTGGAGGAGACGAGTTGCTGAAAGAAGCAGGGGGAGCTCGTCTTCAGAAACAGCTGGTGGCAGTGTCCGGCACCATCTATCGCCACCTATGGACAGCCAGTCAACATGCCCTTCAATGTCAGCTGCTGAGGCCACCATAGTGCCCACACCCCAGGGGGGCTCAGCGGTGACATTTTCTAGTGTGTCTGCCTTAGATCAGAGCAATGCCATCTGTTCTCTCTGCCGCCAAAAATTGAGCCATGGAAAGGCCAACAGCCACGTAGGGACAATTGCCTTACGAAGGCAAATGGAGAAAAGGCACAAACTGCAATTGGAAGACCACCTGAGGAAAAGCAGCACACATAAGAAAAGCCACCCTCCTTCTCCTCTTCCTCCTTCAGGTGCATCATCTTCAGCCGCTTTCTCCCTTGCACCTTCACAATCACAGCCACCCTCCTCCACTCCACCTCTCACCTTGAGCAGTTCCTGCTCCTCTGCACAGAGCAGCAGCCAGGTGTCCGTGAGGGAAATCTTTGAGTGGAAGAAGCCAATGTCTGCCAGTCACCCCCTTGCCCGGCGTCTGACAGCTGGCGTGGCGGAACCGTTAGCTTGCCAGCTGTTACCATAACAGCTGGTGGACTCGAGGCTTCCAAAAATTTGTGGCCATTGGGACACCGCAGTGGAAGATACTAGGCCGCAATCATTTCTCCAAAAAAGGTGATACCCAAACTGTACCATGAAGTTGAAAGGCAAGTAGTGTCATCTCTGGCACACAGCGTTGGGTCAAGGGTCCATCTGAACACGGATGCCTGGTCTGCCAAGCAAGGTCAGGGCAGGTACATTACTTACACAGCCCATTGGGTCAACCTGGTGACTGCTGGCAAGCAGGGAGTATGCGGCGGTGCAGCAGACCAAGTTGTGACACCTCCACGGCTTGCAGGCAGGCCTGCTGCCACCTCCTCTCCTTCTCCTCCTACTGCTCCTGCTACAACTTCTTCACTCTCGTCCTCGACCTTGGCTGAGTGGCAGTGCTACTCTACTGGTACTGCAATCTCCTCTCCAGCTACACAGCCTCAGCTCCCCAGGGCCTATGCTGCATGCCAGGTACGAAGGTGTCACGCCATCTTAGACATGTCTTGCCTCAAAGCGGAGAGTCACACTGGAGCAGCTCTCCTGGCGGCTCTTAACAAACAGGTGGATCAGTGGCTGACTCTGCACCAACTGGAGATCGGCAACGTGGTGTGTGACAACGGCAGCAATCTCATTTCGGCTTTGAATTTGGGAGAGTTGACACATGTACCCTGCATGGCACATGTGCTGAATCTCATAATTCAGAGATTTGTGTCTAAGTACCCAGGTTCACAGGACGTCCTGAAGCAGTCCAGGAAGGTGTGTGGGCATTTCAGATGGTCTTACACGGCCATGGCACACTTTGTCGATATTCAGCAGAGAAACAAATTGCCGGTGAGGCGCTTGATTTGCGATAGCCCAACTCACTGGAATTCGACCCTCCTGATGTTCAACCGCCTGCTACAACAGGAGAAAGACGTCAAACAGTATCTCTACAACTACAGTCAAAGGACACGCTCTGGGGCAGCTATTCTCAAACAGGGGTTCCGTGTCAATTTGACTTTTCCGCCGGACAATATAGTCCTGCTTCTCCATAGCTGCTCCACAGCATAGCAGCAGCAGCAGCAGGCTCCATAGTTGCTCCACAGCAAAGCAGCGGCGGCAGCAGGCTCCATAGATGCTCCACAGCATAGCAGCGGCGGCAGCAGGATTCATTCATGCTGCTGTGAGTGATGCGGCAGATGGATCTACAAATCTCTATAGTTCCGGCACGCGCAGAGTTCTAACAGGATCTCAGCTTCAAGGAGGAAAGGACGTCAGATGGTAAGTATGTTTTTTTTTTTGTTCCCTGCACTGACACCAATGACTAAAGCAGCCACAGAAAGGGGGGAGAAAGCAGCACACAAACGGACAAAGCAGTAACAGAAATGGGGGACAAAGCAGCCACAGAGAGGGGGGAAAGCAGTCACAGAAAGGGGGACAAAGCAGTCACAGAAACGGGGGACAAAGCAGTCACAGAGAGGGGGGAAAGCAGAACACAAACGCACAAAGCAGCCACAGAAAGGGGGGACAAAGCAGCCACAGAAAGGGGGGACAGCAGCATACAAATGCACAAAGCAGCCACAGAAAGGGGGGACAGCAGCACGGAAACGGACAAAGCAGCCACAGAAAGGGGGGACAAAGCAGTCCCACAAACAAGGGGGACATAGCAGCCAAACAAACTGGTGGGACAAAGCAGCCACCCAAATGGGGGCCACACTTGTTAATAAGGGCACATGGGATCCATAACTGCTAACAAGTGGGACAAAGGGGGCCATACCTGTTAAAGGGGTCATAGCGGGCCACACTAAATAAAGAGGGGACAGGCGCCATACTATAAAGAGGAAATGGGTCCAATTTTAATATAAGAAAAATTATATATATATATATATATATATATATATATATATATATATATATATATATATATATATATATATATATATATATATGCGCACGTCAGGGGTTCCCCAAGATTTGAAAGTTTTCCAAAGTGTTCCTCGGGTCAAAAAAGGTTGAGAAAGGCTGCTCTGGGGAGATGGGGATGTTCTGGCCGAAGTACTGGACACTCATGCGAAATGCCTGCAGGCTCATGCAGCAGTTTAAGGAGGTGACAAACCTGGTGAGTCGCAGTGAAGGCGCCATCAGCAACTTGATCCCATATGCTTTCTTCCTGGAGCGGGCCGTGCGTAGAGTGGTGGATCAAGCTGTGGAGGAGTGTGAACAGGAACAGGAAGAAGAATTGTGGGATCAATTCTCAGCAGAAGCAGATGATTCATCAACACCTGCGGCAGCACAGAGGGTGAGGAGGAGGAGGAAGAGTCTTGTGGGGAAGTGGAGTCAGATGATGAGCAAGGTGTTTGTTTTTGGCGGAGGAGGAGGCGGCGGAAGGACAACCGCAGCAGGTGTCGCAGGGGGCTTCTGCTGCTCAACTTTCCAGTGGTATTGTTCGTGGTTGGGGGGAGGAGGAGAACTTAGCTGACATCACTGAGGAAGAGCAAGAGGAGATGGATAGTACGTCTGCATCCAAATTTGTGCAGATGGAGTCTTTCATGCTGTCCAGCTTGTTGAGGGACCCCCTTATTAAAAAAAAAGCAAGGGGAATGAGCTGTACTGGGTGGCCACACTACTGGACCCTTGGTATAGGCACAAAGTGGCACAGATGTTTGCAAATCACCAGAAAGCAGAAAGGATGCAGCACTTGCAGAACAAGCTGGCAACTATGCTTTACAGTGCATTTAAGGGTGATGTCACAGCACAACGGAACAAAGATGCCACTGCCAGTAATCATCATCCTCCTCCCATGTCCACGCAGACAAGGACAGGACACTCTAGTGAGCTCATGGTGATGTCAGACATGCGGACCTTAGCCCTTCCGGATCCACCCTCCACCAGCGCCTGGACCGGCAGGGAGCCGACTACCTGGCCTGAAGTGTGGATGTAGACACTGTGAGCAGAGATGAACCCATGGACTACTGGGTGCGCAGGCTTGACCTGTGGCCAGAGCTGTCCCAATTTGCCATCCAACTTCTGTCTTGCCTCAAGCATCCTGTCAGAAAGGACCTTCAGCGTAGCTGGAGGCATTGTCACTAAGAAGAGAAGTTGCCTAGGTCACAAAAGTGTTCAGTACCTCACCTTTATCAAAATGAACAATCATTTATTCTTCGTAAGAACAATCAGATTAATGAAACTGATCTGATTTTTGGATTCATCCGATAATCTGACTGGATTGGCTAGGAGATTTTGTCCATAAATGGTCCCAAAATGATCATTTCCGATTGTTCATATGAAGAATCATTCGTAAATGATTGTTCGCCAAACTGTATCATTAATGGCCACCTTTAGTATAAATAAAGTTACAGTAATTACTTGCGTAGAAAACTGTGGTTAGGAAGGGAGCATAAACACACTGGGATATCTCTAAGTGGATGGTTTCATGTGAAGTGGTTGAGTGGGAGGTCAAGGAGTGTGTGTGTGTGTGTGTGTGTGTGTGTGTGTGTGTGTGTGTGTGTGTGTGTGTGTGTGTGTGTGTGTGTGTGTGCGTGTGTGTGTGTGCGCGTGTGCGCGTGTGTGTGCGTGTGCGTGTGCGTGTGCGTGTGCGTGTGTGTGTGTGTGTGTGTGTGTGGTGGGGGGGGGGGGGCACACGGTTTATAAGCTAGCTCCTTCTCCCAGGTATGACTGACTAGGGATAGTCAATGTGATGCAAAGAGTTCCAGGCTGATGCAGGTTTAAGAAAATTTTTGTATCAAGCTTAAAAATGGGCCAATCTAATTCGACCTTGGCGTGATACAAAGCCCGACAGGCAGAAAGACACTTCAATCAGAGTTAAAGGAGAAGAAAGAAGACATAAGAAAGAACCACATGCCTCGGTAAACCAACAGCCGCAGAGCTGGAGGAGTCATGCCCACAGCACATGGTCACTAGTGTAACAGAGGCTGCAGAGCTGCATGGTAGGAAGTAAAAACAACTACCAAGACAAACCGGGCCAGATTTACAGCTCAGGAGCCTATAGGAACAAAAGTTCTGGTGCCCTAAGCCCCACCCCTCTGTGCAAGCCATGCCCCCTTCCCTGCCTTTATAAAGTACTCTGTGGGTCCCCTTGTGGCCCATCCTGTTCCTTCACTGTCCATCCTGGTAGCTTGGGAATATTGCGCATGCAGGGCTGTGGCCGCACTGCACACCTCTGGGCCATGCATGCGCAGTGGAGAGCAACTAAGCCCAATAGTGGCTTTAACTGTGCTACAACCAACACACAGAAATTAAGACTTCCTCCTCCTCCAATAAACCCACACCACCAACACAGAAAAGGACCCTCTCTCCTTCTCTCAATAAGCCCCAAACTTCAAACACACAGCCAGACCTCCCCCTTCCATTCCCGCAATAAACCCCAAACTCCAACACATAGCCACAGAACCCCCTCTTTACCTGAATAAACCCACAGCACCAACACACAGCTACAGACCCCCCCTCCCAATAAACCCCAAACTTCAAACAAAACACACAGCAACAGATCCCCCTCCCCCCAATAAACCCCAACCTCCAACAAATACCCACAGACCCTCTTTTCCTCAGTATACCCACACCACCAACATACAGACCTCTCCTCTGCCCCCCCCCCCCCCCCCAAGATTCAAGCAGATGGTGAAAGAAAAAAAAAACTTTACCACACTCTATGCAGCCGCCGTATATTATAGCCGATCCCAGGGAAAAGTCAGCATCAATTCAGGCAGGCTGTCTGCTCTGACACGCCTGATCCGTTATCTCCCGCCTCCCGCCACCGTACTCTGTGTGCTTCTGCGCTTCCTTCCACGGTCGCAAGGCTGGAGTTGCAGGAGAGTGCAGCCACATGTTAACTCTGCAGAGCGGGGCTAGTCAGCGCTGTTTACACTCACGTTTGGGGGCGGCGGGAGTAGTAACACACGCTGTACAGCAGTGCTATGGGCGCATGTACGGCGGCCGCTGGGAACATTCGCTTTGCTGCCCAGCTGCTGACTACAGGGATGAACCGACCAGGCTGAGGGGGAAGCAGGGGAGTGACATTGTGCTCCCTGCTTTGGACTTAGAAGGGGACATTCGGGGAGTCACCCCTGCCCCATAAGGCACCTATAGGCATGTGCCTACTGTGCCTTATGGTAAATCCAGCCCTGAAGACATACATACTGAGGCATGAGGTGGCACTGCATGTCAGTTTCTTCCAGTATTAGTATGAAACACCACAGTAAAATAAAATACTAATACAAGAAAAAAAAAGGCTGACAGTAAACTGAATAAAAATTCAAGTCACCACCAATGGTACTTCCCAAACAAGAAAGGAATTATCAGTCTAGCGTGGTATTAAGCGGAATTGTATTTGAGATAGATTAGGATGCTTTTGTGAAAAATGACAAGGCTTGATCTATTAATTGATGATGTATAATGTATTTTAGTGCCAATATCCTTTCTGTAATCTCTCTGTAGTTTTACCAACAAAAACAGCCCACATGGAAATTTTTATTCCCATAATACATGGCAAATAGTGAGTCACGTGTCAAAAAGACCCTGTATTTAACAATTAGCACCCTTGTAGAGGTGAATCATGCCTTTATCTTTCAAGGCATTGTGATGCAGAAAAGGTAGGAGGGGTAATGACTGTACACAGTATAGGCAGGCACCCCCCAAAACGTACAGACTTCTCTCCAAATTGTTCCTAGATTATGGTAGGGATATCAGACTATAACTATGGTAAGGAGGGACATTAGACTGACCGCCTTTAAGGTACCGTGGGGGCAGGAAGTATGTCATTGGGATTCCTGTCGGTCCGCAGATGCGTACTGCTTTGCACCACACTCCCGTTGATTAAAATCCTGCATCGCTCATTGACTCCAATGACTTCTGCCTCTGATGGATCACAGCGGAAGTCATAGGGTAACACGCTGCAGACTTTCCGTCTGCTCAGTGGCAATTTGTAAGCTTCTGGCACAACGTTGTTAGAATGTAAGTATACTTGAATTCTAGGCCTCAGGTACTAAAGTCTAGTAAAGACTTGAGATGCAGGGTCTCTTTAAGCATAGTTTCTCAGAGAGAAATTATGACGTCATTTACAAGAAGCATTTTCCTCTAGAAGGACACATAATGGGTTATCAGGTCTAAATGTCCCAACATTCAGACTACGAAAAGGTAAACAGAGCCGATATTTGGAAAACATTGCATTCCGTGCATCTAGGGCAGGCTTCGGGAACCTATGGCTCGCGAGCCATACATGGCTCTTTTCACCTCCGAATGTGGCTCTCTGGCTCACTAAAGTATGTGTGACGGAGCGGCCAGAGAGCCTGTGTTTACTTTTAAGTCAGCGCGCCGCCGGCGCCTCCATGCCCGGCCTTTACATTTGCATGTGTGCCTCCTTCATCGGCACATTACACGCTGAGCGCCGCCTCCTTCAGCCGCCGCGGCCAGCGTACTGTAGCTCTGCCCCCATGGTGACGCTGCGTGCAGGGACTGGAGGCTTGAGAGGGTTGTGGCCAGTTACGTCAGCCGAGCCCGCGCTTTGGAACTCGGCAGTGAAGCTGCCTGGCCTGGTAAGTGTGAACCGCTGTCTGTCATTTCATGCATTTACTGGTGCAAAGCTGTCTCTTATGTGCATTTACTGGGGAAAGGCTGTCTGTCATGTCGTGCATTTACTGGGGAAAGGCTGTCTGTCATGTTGTGCATTTACTGGGGAAAGGCTGTCTGTCATGTCGTGCATTTACTGGGGAAAGGCTGTCTGTCATGTCGGCATTTACTGGGGAAAGGTTGTCTGTCATGTCGTGCATTTACTGGTGCAAAGCTGTCTCTTATGTGCATTTACTGGGGAAAGGCTGTCTGTCATGTCGTGCATTTATTGGTGCAAAGCTGTCTCTTATGTGCATTTACTGGGGAAAGGCTGTCTGTCATGTCGTGCATTTATTGGTGCAAAGCTGTCTCTTATGTGCATTTACTGGGGAAAGGCTGTCTGTCATGTTGTGCATTTATTGGTGCAAAGCTGTCTCTTATGTGCATTTACTGGGGAAAGGCTGTCTGTCATTTCGTGCATTTACTGGTGAAAAAGCTGTCTCTTATGTGCATTTACTGGGGAACCGTTGTCTGTCATTATGTATGTTACGGCCAGAACCCGAAGTTTGGCCAGAACTAGAAGTGGCCGGCCACTTCGGGTTCTGGCCGGCCAATGTGCGAACTGGCCGCTGCGCTGCGGCCAATGTGAGAAATGCAGCAATTCCTGTAAGGTTAATGTTATGTTGTGGCCGCAGCGCAACGGGCAAATGTATCACATCTTTAGTTTATTCAATAATATTAGGCCGCCGGCTTTTTCTCTGCCTCTCTCCTCCCCCCGCCTCTCTCTCCTTCTCTTATGGGCAGCGGGCGGGGGACACGCGTGTCCAGGAGAGTCGTTCGTCGCGGCAGGAGAGCAGAGCGGGGAGGCTGCAGACATTGCTTCTGCCAGCACCCGCTCTGCAAGAACGGCAGGATTATTCCCTGCCGCGATGAACGACTCCGGAGGGACACGCGTGTCCCCGCCCGGCTGCCCATAGGAGAGCGAGAGAGGCGGGGGGGGGGGGGGGAGGAGAAGAGAGAGGCAGATAAAAAAAGGCAGTTCGCACATTGTCGCCGCCTTAATTTCATTGAATAAACTAAAGATGTGATACATTTGCCCGCTGCGCTGCGGCCACAACATAACATTAACCTTACAGGAATTGTTGCATTTCTCACATTGGCCGCAGCGCAGCGGCCAGTTCGCACATTGGCCGACCAGAACCCGAAGTGGCCGGCCACTTCTAGTTCTGGCCAAACTTCGGGTTCTGGCCGTAACATGTACATTTAGGCCCCGTTCACACTTGCAGTTTAGTAAAAACCGCACAGGATGTCCGGACCACACCGTATCCGGACCGGACCTGATCCGTACGGTTCCTATCCGGATCCGGTCCGGATCCGGTCCGTTTGCATCCGGTTTCCGTGCGGTGTGAACACGGTTGCGGTCCGGATCCGGTTTCTTAAGGAGATAACATCCTTTTAATTACCTGGGGTCTGGGAGGTCAGCAGAAGGGTCTGGGGTCATTGTTGGAGACAGGTGGACGTGTGGAGACCATCCGTGGATACAGAGACTGCAGTTGGGACCATGGATCCAGGCATTTTTTACTCGTAAACCTGGGAATTCTCTCTGTTGTTCGCCTCCTTCAGACATATCAGACATGTTGCTGGCAAAAAGAGCTCCAGCATGAAATCGCTGCTGCCCCACTCTTCGCTGGGCCCATGTGGTCCCCATCCAAAATGCATAGGAAGTGGGGTAGAACGTCCGGTTTTTGTAACCAGTGTGTTGTGCGCTCTCCGGCTCTCATTGCTTTGTATTGGCCGGATGGTGCAGTCCGGCTCCGCTCCGGATACGGCTGCCGGAGGAGCCGGACCAAAAAATAGCGCATGTTGGAACGGACGCCGGAGTCCGGATCCGGCCCGGATCCGGTCCGGCTCCGGTCCGGCAGAACGGACGCATGTGAACGGACGCATAGGCTTTCATTGCCATGCCGTGCGTCCGTTCCGTCCGTTCTGAAAGCGGTCCGGCTCCGGCACGGCGATTCCGGACAGCCACCGCTAATGTGAACCGGGCCTTACTGGTGAACAGCTGTCTGTTATGTGCATTTACTGGGGAACCGCTGTCTGTCATTATGTGCATTTACTGGTGAACAGCTGTCTCTTATGTGCATTTACTGGGGAACCGCTGTCTGTCATTATGTGCATTACCTGGTGAAAACCTGTCTCTTATGTGCATTTACTGGTGAAAGGCTGTCTGTCATTTTGTGCATTTACTGATGAAAAGCTGTCTCTTATGTGCATTTACTGGTGAAAGGCTGTCTGTCATTTCGTGCATTTACTGGTGAAAAGCTGTCTCTTATGTGCATTTACAGGTGACATATTGTACGGCTCTCATAGAATTTCATTTTAAAATATGTCGTGTTTATGTCTCTCTCAGCCAAAAAGGTTCCCTACCCCTGATGTAGGGCATAAAGCACTGGCGCACTAGATGATGATGTGGGTCACATGCCCATGCCCGCCAATTGTAGGCTTGGGGGTATGGCTCGGGTGATGTCAGAATTTAACTCTTTAATGTTCATATAAAAGTAAGAGACGGGATGGCAGAGGGGACTTCATCTTCTGCATTCTATCCTGCTCTCTACGCTTCCTATTTAGAATAATAGCTTCATGTCTGTATGCTGTAAATATAGGAAAGACTGTTTATACTCTGAAGAAATCAACATGTAACAAAAGATGCCTGATGGAATACTTGTATAACTCTGATTGCTGAATAAAGCCCTTAAAGGTGAAGGTGGCTGTCTATGCTCTATCTCCTGTATGCTGTCGCTGTGAGTTGCAGCTCTAATGAGTTGCTGGTGCCAGAGCAGAGCCAGGACAAGGTCCTCCAGCACACAAGGCTGAGACACCAAAGTGCGCCCCTCCATCCTTGCCACCCCAGCCATCACACACTGCTTGCTATTAAACTAAGAGGCGCCACAGGGCCCACATCCTCCCCAACACCTTAATATCTAGTTATATGGCTTGCAGTCACTGCCATGTATCCCCTTTTCTTATTTCTTTCTGCTTCAAACACAATCAGGAATGACAGCTGAATGAATTCTGCGCCCCCTCCTACACTGCGCCCTGAGGCTGGAGCCTCTCCAGCCTATGCCTCGGCCCGGCACTGTGCCAGAGTAAAAGTTGTGTTGTGCTGTTGCCAATAGCAACCAACGTATAGGTTCTTACAAACGCGACGTGGTAAGTGTCTGGCCTAAATGTAAACAATAACCGTGACAAACTCATATTTAGGCACAGGTAAAATCATAATTTAATGTAAGTACATTATAACTTTAACTCCAAGAAGAGTAGTTATGTTTGTAAAAATAAACTCTTGTTTTCAGGGATTGCCATTAACACAATTTAGCAGATACCAGTACTTAAATGAATGTGATAACTCCCAACCATAACTGCATAAAAAGTTTTGAAAGTTTAGAATACAGGATTAGCATATTTATCACTCAATAGACTCAGACCAGTTTCTGTTGAAATTTGATTTTTATGGTGTCAATCCCACTTTAAAGCAAACCTGATCTCAATATAAAACAATAAAAATGACACACTACAGACTTTGCAGATTTTACAGGGAACTTGGAATGAGAGGGAAACGGTGGCTGCCATATTTATTTATTTTTAAACCATGCACATTGCCTGGCTGTCCTGCTGATCCTCTGCCGCTAATACTTTTAGCCATAAACCCTGAACAAGCATGCAGATCAGACATTTCTGACACAAATCTGACAAGAATAGCCATATGCTTGTTTCAAGTGTGTAATTCAGACACTAATGCAGCCAAGTAGATCAGCAGGACTGCCAGGCAACCGGTATTGTCTATAAGGAAATAAATATGGCTGCCTCCAAATACTTCTCTGTTCAGCTGCCCTTTAAGCTAACCATACACTAGTAAATGTTGCCAATATACAGATCCCTCTCACATCATTTACACACATTGTACACAGATTTTAAATAGATTTCAGCATAAAATGGATTGAAATTCCGTGAAGCTTTCTGGGCTTCCAAGTCTCTGCCCATCTTCAAACCCCCTCCATCCGGGCCATGCAGAGTGTAGGCAGTGGCGCTTACACTCACCTGTCCGCTGGCGTGTCTTCTCTCCATAGCCATCAGGTGCTCCTCCCCGGGCTAGTAAAAAAGGGCGCACAGGGATAGTGGACAAAAAGGGCGCCATCATAGACTGCAATGCAAAATATTGGCTATTCGGCGCACGACAGGAAAAAAGGGCGTCCAAGAAATAGCGGTTACAGGGATCGTGTTAACAAAAGTTTTCTTTTACAAAATAAGGTTTATAACAAATATCGTTTACAAGTTCGTTTTGAGGTTGTGTTAAACTTATTTTTTCATTTTTAAATTTCGCTTATATCAGTTTTTACTTATTTTTTAATTTTAAAATTTCGCTTACAAAAGTTTAACCACTTGAGGACCCACCCTTTACCCCCCCTTAAGGACCAGCGCTGGTTTGATTGATCTGTGCTGGGTGGGCTCTGCAGCCCCCAGCACAGATCAGGGTGCAGGCAGGGAGATCAGATTGCCCCCCTTTTTTCCCCCCTATGGGGATGATGTGCTGGGGGGGTCTGATCTCTCCTGCCTGCTGTGGGTGGCGGGGGGGGCACCTCAAAGCCCCCCTCCGCGGCGAAATCCTCCCCCTCCCTCTCCTACCTGGCCCCCCCTGGTAAGCCGGGCTGCACAGGACGCTATCCGTCCTGTGCAGCCAGTGACAGGCTGTCTCCTGTCACATGGCGGCGATCCCCGGCCGCTGATTGGCCGGGGATCGCCGATCTGCCTGTAAACAAAGCGGATTATTTCCGCTTGTGTTTACATCTAGCCTGCGAGCCGCCATCGGCGGCCCGCAGGCTATTCACGGAGCCCCCCGCCGTGATTTGACAGGAAGCAGCCGCTCGTACGAGCGGCTGCTTCCTGATTAATTAGGCTGCAGCTGGCGACGCAGTACTGCGTCGCTGGTCCTGCAGCTGCCACTTTGCCGACGCACGTTATGAGTGTGCGGTCGGCAAGTGGTTAACAACTAAATTTTCGTTTACACTTCTTTGATCATTTAAAAATTTGTTTTCATATGTATAATGCTTAAATACCGTTTTCAACCTTATTGTATTAGAAATACATCGCTTTTGGTATTAACTTTGTTTTTACACTTATAATGTGTTGATTATAGTTACTAAAATATTGCTTTTAATATTACTGTTATTTTAAGATTTCTAATTCGTACATGATTGTAAGGCTATCTATTGTATTGTATATATTTATATATATTTTTCTCTATTTATAATATTAATGTATACGTGATTTTAAGGCTATTTTAAGGCTATTTATTCTATTACAAATATATAAATTATTTTATTCATGTTATTTGTAGAGAAGTATTTTAAGGATTAAATATATTATTGTTTATATGTGTTTAGGGTCTTTGTGCGGTGGGGATGGTTAGGTTTAGGCATTACCAGGGGGGTCTAGGGGTTAGGGAGAGGTACAGGGAGGGTTAAGTATAGTTACAGTATAATATACGCAACCAGGGGGGTCTTAGGGTTAGGTACCACCAGGGGGTCTTAGGGTTAGGCACCACCCACCAGGGGGGTCTTAGGGTTAGGCACCACCAAAGGGGGGTCTTAGGGTTAGGCACCACCAGGGGGGGTCTTATGGTTAGGCACCACCAGGGGGGTCTTAGGGTTAGGCACCACCAGGGGTGTCTTAGGGTTAGGCACCACCAGGGGGGTCTAGGGGTTAGGGATAGGTACAGGGAGGGCTCTGTGTGAGAGTAAGGTTAAGTATAGTTACAGCACAATATATGTAATACATACTAATTATTAAATTATGTATATTTAAACAAAGAGGGGGTCTAGGGGTTAGGGATAGGGATAGGGAGAGATCTGTGTGAGCCTACAGTTAGGTATAATTACAGTAAAATATCTGTAAAACCTACCATTGCATTGCTATGCTTAATACAAGTGTAAATATCGTTTCTGTTATAGACGCAATTTGACGTTTCTTTTCAGAATTCGTTTTTTTGTTATAGACGGTATTTTGCCATTTCATTTCCGTTTATTTAACCTATTTAGCACTACATTTTGGTTTACAAACTCTTAAACGAAAAATATGCTTTTGCATTAAAACTTACAATTTCGGCTATACCCCACGCCCTTTTTTCCAGGCGCCCTTTTTTGATACACGCGCACGTGCTCCTCCCTGTGTCTTCTCTACCAAGCACTTGTGTCATGTGACACATGCTAGAGGCACTGCAACTTAAGTGACCACTAGATGCCTCTGGTGTTTGGTCTAGTTTACGTGTTTGTTTTATGGAGTTTGTGACAAAGAAATATCTCTTGTTATGCCGCAAGGGGTCCCTTATGACTGAAGGAAGTAGAGAGCTCAGAGATTTACAGCCGTGCCCCCATCCCTAATAACCCAGTTTTAGTATGTGCATTGATGCAGAGGCTGGAGGAAGATAGAGGGGGGGCATTCCTGAAATTCAACTACCTGGAACTACAAGCAATACCTGCCAAGCCTCAGTGGGAAAATGTTTTTCAAAAAAGATACTAGGAAAATGTAAATAAGGCTGCTATGGATACAGCTTTGCATTTGGTTTGGTTATATTTTTTTTTTACTAATTATCCAGGTCAGCTTTAAGGCTTTGCGAATATTTTTTTCTAGAAACGTATTTGGAACCTTCTACCATATCATAGTTAGGAATGTTACCATGACATTAATTAAAAGTTTCTGCATTGACAGTTCTAAATGCAGCGCTGGAGGAAATGCTTGAGGCAGATCTGATAGTAATTTAAGCCAAGAATAGTATATTACCTGTAACGAACATGCTCAATTGTATCGTAGGTCAATTTGCTGGCCAAGTTGTTGCTATGAGGATTGCCTTGAAAAAAAAAAATAAGAATCAGCTAAGGAAAAGGGTAAAACGAAAAAAAAAGTAGTAAAAAAATGAATTGTATGGAAATTGCATCTTATAACTTAGCTACCTAGAGGAGGTAGAAATGAGAGTGCTATGTGAGTGATGACAGAAAGGTGCATTACTCTTTGAAATATGAGGCCACATCAATAGCAGTTCTTAAAGTGAAATTCCATTCTTATTGAGTATTAAAAAAAAAAAAAAAAACAATTCCTACAGTTCAAATCAATACATCACAATGGAATTGTAGAGTATTAGTATTCTTCCCAGCTTTAGAAAAATGATTTGTTGCCAACTCTCTCAGCCAGATACTTCCACTTTCTGTACAGATTGCACCTGAGAGAAATTAGGGCCTGACATGTTTTTTTGGACAGTATCCACTTCTGAGACAGACAAGTTCATACATACCTCAGTGTTAAATTGAAAAAAGGCAAGTAAACAGAGCACACTACCAAAGTATGTTTTCAACTGCCATAATCAAACTTAGGGTGCATGTTTCATACTGCCTATTTTATAAATATTGAGTAGAACTTTGTATGGACCTAGCAACAGTGATTCTACAAAACTACAAGTATTATATCCTCTTATATTTTGTGGTCCTTTTGGAGCTAATTTCACATGGTAGTGTGAAGGCAGTGTATTCACCACCAGTCACATGCTTCCGTGCACAGGCCAGATGCTTGCTAGAATAGTCATATCTAAGCACATCCATGGGCGTGCTCAGACACAACGTATTTTGCTGTTGAATAACGCCACTGCGAGTGAAAAAGTGGAAATGTGTGGGGTTACAGCTGCTGCAATTCAGCTGCATGAAATTTCAGCCGGGAGGCTGAACTGCCCAACAACTGAGCAATTCAGCCCCCCATATGAAAGGGGCATTACTAACGTGTGTGTGTCTGAGAAAGTGAGCGTTGTCCATGAAAAGAGTGCTTACTCATATCTATGTATTATACGATCCACTAATTTCATTTTCTGTAATGACTAAAGTACTATAGTTCCTGACTGTGTTCTCATATGTGAAATTCCTCCACCTCTTGCTATGTAAGAATGCCAAAGAGGGTGTCCCTCATATTTACTCTGTGTGTGTCTATATGTATGGACTTGGGCAGTCAGTTTGGGTGGCAGCTTCAGATAAACAGACAGTAGACAGGCAACGACGTAAGCATCATGCGCATAAGCAGTTCAGTCTTTCCAGAACCACGCATACGCAAGACGCTTACGGCGATGGGCGCGTGATGGAGCAGGGTTTGCAGACAGTTGCGCATGACTTCGTCTGATGTCGCCGGGCTAACTGGGCCACCAGCAGGACCTCAGAGGGGATCCAGAGGACGCAGAGGGACATCGCTGGCCACAGGGGGCTGGAGGAAGCCCCAGGTAAGTGCAGATTTTCATTTTAATGGTCTGCTCAGGGTCCCTTTAAGTGTTTAAATGCATGACTCCCATAGACCACTTAACCCTAACCAAAGCCCCACTTCCTGATGTCAAAATTAAAATGGTCTCCCCTCCCGTCCCCCAAAGTTTACTCCGTCCTGAAGCATTACCCAAACTTTCCCTCAACAGAAATGTCTTCCTGCTGCATAACCCATACCAAAAACAGCGTTTCTACACCAAACCTTACCTTTCCAGTCCCAAGGCTAACTCTTTCCTGAAGTGTTAAAAACCAATCCCAACATAAACCACTTTCTGATCCATAATCCTAATATTTTAATGCCTTTGTGATGCTAAACTAAACCTTGTACACCACCCTCAGACATTAACCTTCCTAATCAGTGCCCAACCGAGAAACTTAAAGGGGAACTTTAACCAAGGATTGAATATCATTCCCATCAGTAGCTGATACCCCCTTTCCCACAAGAAAGCTTTCCTTTTCTCGAACAGTTCTTGGGGGGGGGGGCTGTATGGCTGATATTGTGGTGAAACCGCTCACAGTGTGTGATGTCAGGACCATGGTCCTGACAGTTAGCTACTTGGGAACCTCATTACATTGTGGGAGAAGTATCTCCCTCTGCACATAGAACTCTCAGCAATGAACATTCTGTCCAGATCACCTGACAGAACTAAAGATGTTACCACTAGTTATACATTTCAGAATGTAAATCAAGGAGAAGAAAGATTTTACAATGACTAAATAATTTTTAAATTATTATTGTAAAAAAAAAAAAAAAAAAACCACATTTTTTCCCCTTTTCACTACCGTTTCTCTTTAAGTGATAGGGTGGCTCTTTCATTATTGCTTTTGGTGCAGTGTCTAGCCCCTGTCCATAACGTTGTTATCTGGCACCCAAATCTGGCAATGATCACAGGTAGCCTTTGGTTGCACTGCCTGCAACTAAACTTAAAGGTTATGGCCTCAATTCACTAAGATCATGCTGGAGATAATAAGGCAAGAGAAAACTTACCTCCACATAAGAGAGAGTTATCTTATCTCTTCACTCAATAAGTTACCTCCTCTGTAGTTATTTTACCTCCTCTGTAGTTAAGTTACCTCCTCTGTAGTTATTTTCACATGCAGTTAATAAACAGCCTATCTTTAACTCTGGAATTATTTTAAGGATTGTAGAGTTAACTTAAAGACAGAAGAGTTAACTTTAGGTTTGCCTGAGGTAAAATGTTACCTGAATACTACATGCCTTATCACCATGGTAACAACTCTAGAAGAGTTATTAAAGACAGGAGAAAAGCTTAGTGAATTGAGGCCAAATGTGTGGCAAATCCTCCCCCATCCTGGGGATAGGATATCTGATTAATACAGCAATACACTGAATATTTCTCTCTCTCTCTCTCTCTCTCTCTCTCTCTCTCATATATATATACTATATATATTATTTTTTCCCCTTAAAGTATTGTGGATTGGAAAACACTTCAGACACAACAAAGTTGTTGATATCATTTTAATTGACAGAATGCGAAGGTCCTTGCAAATGCCCTTTGAAACAGTATGTATTAAAAACCCTTCAGATTGGCTTAGCTCACTCATTAGATGCAATATTTAGCATGTGCTACAAAGACATGCAGCCAGCAATATGCTATTTTGTATGGGAAAAAATGATCTCATTTCAAAGGACACCTCTTATAACTACTCAGAAGTTGTAGGTCTGTATAGCTTGGTATTCAAAACGTTGATTCCTTTCAATTAAAAGGCAGATGTTCTAAAATGTAACCATATAAATCCATACACTTATGTCAAGAAAGCCATTACAGCCTAGCAGCAAGTTACATTTACATTAATCACTGCTCATTACTAAAATACTAACGAAAAACTGGAGCAATTCAAACCCTCACATTAAAGGGAAGGTTTTTTCCTGGTCATAGCCCTTTGATATCGTAGAAATGGGGTATTCATACTAACCATAAACATTCTCAGTGAGATCAGCCATGAAGTTTTGAAGAAGACTTTCAGGAAAAAGTGCTGTGCCCACATGATCAAGGAACACCATATCTGAAAAACAGGAGATTTTACAAGTTGTTACTCTATTCATTAAAAAAAATCTTTTACTTCTACATCCACCTTATTGTATTAATGTTATCATCTGCATTGTAAAACATTGCATTATATCTATAGCTTCAATACTCAGAAGAAACCACAGAGATGTTTGATTTCACATCATCTTAATGCCCAATGCTAGGCAAAGTTTGAAATTTACAGTCTGAGAAGCTATAAATCAGTACCTAAACTTTAACACAGCTAAAAACATTGCTCTTAAAGAGGAACTCCAGTGAAAATAATGTAATAAAAAAGTGCTTCATTTTTACAATAATTATGTATAAATTATTTAGTCGGTGTTTGCCCATTGTAAAATATTTTAAATCCCTGATTAACATTTAGACATTTATCACATGGTGACATTTTTACTGCTGGCAGGTGATGTTGCTGCTGTTTGCTGTTTTGGAAGTTGGAAACAGCTGTAAAGAGCTATTTCCCACAATGCAACAAGGTTCACAGACAGGAAACTGCCAGGAGTACCATGGTCCTCAGAGTTTCTTGTGGGAGGGGTTTCACCACAATATCAGTCATACAGCGCCCCTGATGATCCGTTTAAGAAAAGGAATAGATTTCTCATGTAAAAGGGGGTGTCAGCTACTGATTGGGATAAAATTCAATCCTTGGTCGGAGTTTCTCTTTAAGAAACGGGATCCTACTGACTGAATTGGCTCAGTTGAAAGAATTAACAGCAGGCTGTGCAGGCAGTAATGCTGTTCAGCTTCACAGCTGGTTTTAGGTGTAATGGTGCCCTTAGAAAAAAAAACAAGCCTCCTCCCCCATTACAGCAATCACAGGTGGCTTTTGTCCATCCTTCCCCTCTTCAGAAAGGAGCATTACATGGTCTACCATCCACTGTAGAGTCAGCACCATCAGTAGTATTCAAACTATTTATTACATTAAAACAGCGTGATGTAAATCTGTAACAGTGACAGTTCCACTGTTTCAGTCTAGCAGACCTTTCTCAAGCCGTTCAGCATCACATCACACTGACATCTAAAACCAACCTCCTTTTATAGTCCATCTTCCAATCGAGCACCAATCAAATTTGAAAATCCTCAGCCAATCAGAACTCAGCAGCTGTTCAGCGGACTTGATGGGGAACTGCTTCTCCAGTATGCTAAACTGCCACATCCCATAATAGTGTCTATAGCTCATACAATACACATCACTACCCATCTACGGTCACCCGAACCCAAAGGAAAACTCCATTTTAGAAATGCAAATTTATGCACATATAAAGTATGCAGCTATCCTTACCAGTTGTCGCTTCACTGGGACACGCCACAGGACCTCTGCCCCCAGCCGCACCTTCCACATACAAGGCGTCCCGATGATGTATCTCCCGATTATGTAATTGGATCATTCACATGTCTGCTTAGTTCACTGGGGGGCATTCCATAAGAACACTTCATCCCCATAGCGACGTATGATAGCGTGGTCCCAACTTCCATGCCGGCGCAACATATAAACAAAGCGCCGCTCTTCATTTAAAAGCTATTGAATTATAATGCAGCTAGAGTTAGAGACTCACTACCTGCCCCCTGTTCTGCAGTAGTAGTACTACACCCTTATGAGACATTATTCGTGTGGACAGCCACCTAGACAGGCAGCCTATTGGGCCAATCAAAGTGCTGGGATCATGTCCTAGAAAGCAACTGGACCAGAAAGGGCTCAGGGCTGAATTAAAGGAGCGCACACAATTCACCAACACATGCTACGTAGCATTACCACGTGTAGCATGCACAGGAAGATTTTATCTCACGCTGCTCAATTTAAGGGCAGCTTAATTAATCAGCCCCAATATCTCTATCTCTTTACGGATTACTATGAAGCATCACTTTTGGAGGGAAAACCTGTCATTATGCAACATTCACTTACACACAGGAAAGCAGTTGGACAGCAATGTCTTCTATGCAAATCTTTCCCCATGTTAGTGTCCTAGTATATTAAGTAACTATGAGTTTTGCCAGCTGATGCGCCTTTGTCAAAGTCTTTCTGTTCACAAATGACAAATAGACAGAAAACTACCAGCCACCCTGATAGACGATCTTTGGGTTCATCTTTCCTAAACTATTTCCAAAAGGGGCCCCGGGTTTAGTGCTGGAGAAAACAAACTCCTAGTGACTCTCCCCAGAGAGAGACCACATCCTATGATCAGTTGTTATGGCAGCCATACATACTGGCTATGGGCAACAACTACTACTTTTAGGGCTCATTCACACTAGTAAGTGCTTTGAAATGCATTAAAATGCATGAATAAAAACACATGAATTGGTCAGTTGGTTTTTGTGCATTTCTATGAGTTTCTATGAATTTTACTGCACTGTCAAACCACTGTGAAGTGAGGTAGAGGCCAAGGAAACCAGCTCATTCAGCTGGGCTTATTTGGTATCTGCATTATCCATGTGCTGAAACTCACATGGCATGCATTTTTATGCATTTCTATGAGATGTAATCACTCCCGACAAGTTGAAATGCACTGCTTAGCAACTCACTGCTGTAGTATGAATGATAAAATGAAAGTCTATGGACTTTCATGTTACGATGTTTAATGCCCACTATGTGCAGTGCATCAAAAACTCACTGCAACTCACGTAGTGTGAATGAGCCTTTAACTACCTTAAGACCGTCTCACGCCAATGCGCGTGACCGTGGCGGGAGCCCCATGACCGCCTAATGCCAATTGGCGTCAGGCTGTGGAGCCGGCTACTGAAGGAGATTGCGCATCTCCTTCTTCTATCGCCGCTCGGGAGACTGTTAGTCGGCGTGATCGCTGTCTATTTATACAGTACAGCGCTGCAATCGGCAGCAGCGCTGTACTGGGGACAGCCGTGTGACACGGCTGTCCCCCTGGAGGACAAGAGAGCGATAGGCTCTCATAGGCAGAAGCCTATGACAGCCGATCACATGATTGGCCGGCTGGGGGGAAGGAGGAGATTTCTAATAAAAAACTAAAAATACACAGAAACAGTAAAAAAAAAAATTACAAAAACACAAACATAAATATTTATACAAGGGGGGGGCGATTAGACCCCACCAACAGAGAGCTATGTTGGTGGGGAGAAAAGGGGGAGAGGATCACTCGTGTGCTGTGTTGTGCGGCCCTGCAGCTTGGCCTTAAAGCTGCAGTAGCCAATTATGAAAGAAACAGCCTGGTCTTTAGGGGTGCTTACCACTGCGGTCCTAAAGTGGTTAAGGAGCCCATAGACCTAACGATTATTGGCAGATTCGACAAAGAGACAAATTTGTAATTTTGTTGATTCTGCCCATACACTACAAGCCGATTCCTGTCCGATTTCAGCATGACGTCTGACGTCGGCGCATAGTGTCTGTGACAATATGCGTCAGCAGCGTGTACGGAGAGCCGCCCGGAGCTTATGGACACCGCGCGGAAGCTGCAGAAGGACAGGTAACGTATAAAGGCACACACAGGGGCACATTTCTACATTATGGCGGATGGGGTTTTGTCGTCTCGTTCCGAAATTGGCTGCCGTACTGTCGCACACCCAACCAACCAACTTCGGCCCGACATTTCGACCATGTGACCAATTTCGGCCCCCGAAATTGGTCGCTTTGTCGATCGGGCATGCACTTGGCAGCACCAATTTTGACCCAATTCGATTATAATAATTGAATTGGATGGTCAATTGGCTGCCAAGTCACCTGATGTATGGCCACGTTTAGGCCTTAGAATTCAGCAGATGACACACTATGAGACTGCATAAAATGGGCTTAATTTCCATCACACAACGTAAAGTGCATGTAAGCATGCAAGAAAACTACATGAGCACTTTAAACTAAATGAATTGTCCTGGAGTTGAGTAAAAAAAAAAAAGGAATGATCATGCTGTTCAGTGCTTCAAAACTGTTGTGTCATAAGTAGTGTTGGGCGAACATCTAGATGTTTGGGTTCGGGCCGAACAGGCCGAACATGGCCGCGATGTTCGGGTGTTCGACCCGAACTCCGAACATAATGGAAGTCAATGGGGACCCGAACTTTTGTGCTTTGTAAAGCCTCCTTACATGCTACATACCCCAAATTTACAGGGTATGTGCACCTTGGGAGTGGGTACAAGAGGAAAAAAAAATTAGCAAAAAGAGCTTATAGTTTTTGAGAAAATCGATTTTAAAGTTTCAAAGGGAAAACTGTCTTTTAAATGCGGGAAATGTCTGTTTTCTTTGCACAGGTAACATGCTTTTTGTCGGCATGCAGTCATAAATGTAATACATATAAGAGGTTCCAGGAAAAGGGACCGGTAACGCTAACCCAGCAGCAGCACACGTGATGGAACAGGAGGAGGGTGGCGCAGGAGGAGAAGGCCACGCTTTGAGACACAACAACCCAGGCCTTGCATGAGGACAAGAAGCGTGCGGATAGCAATTTGCATTTTGTCGCCATGCAGTCATAAATGTAATACAGATGAGAGGTTCAATAAACAGGGACCGGAAACGCTAACCCATCACAGATGTTCATTGTTCATGTTACTTGGTTGGGGTCCGGGAGTGTTGCGTAGTCGTTTCCAATCCAGGATTGATTCATTTTAATTTGAGTCAGACGGTCTGCATTTTCTGTGGAGAGGCGGATACGCCGCCGATCTGTCACGATGCCTCCGGCAGCACTGAAACAGCGTTCCGACATAACGCTGGCTGCCGGGCAAGCCAGCACCTCTATTGCGTACATTACCAGTTTGTGCCAGGTGTCTAGCTTCGATACCCAATAGTTGAAGGGTGCAGATGGATTGTTCAACACAGCTATGCCATCTGACATGTAGTCCTTGACCATCTTCTCCAGGCGATCGGTGTTGGAGGTGGATCTGCACGCTTGCTGTTCTGTGTGCTGCTGCATGGGTGTCAGAAAATTTTCCCACTCCAAGGACACTGCCGATACCATTCCCTTTTGGGCACTAGCTGCGGCTTGTGTTGTTTGCTGCCCTCCTGGTCGTCCTGGGTTTGCGGAAGTCAGTCTGTCGGCGTACAACTGGCTAGAGGAGAGGGAGGATTTCAATCTCCTCTCTAAAGTCTCCACAAGGGCCTGCTGGTATTCTTCCATTTTGACCTGTCTGGCTCTTTCTTCAAGCAGTTTTGGAACATTGTGTTTGTACCGTGGATCCAGAAGGGTATAAACCCAGTAATTGGTGTTGTCCAGAATGCGCACAATGCGTGGGTCGCGTTCAATGCAGTCCTAGGCCGAAGAGGTCATAGCCTAGGGTCACAAAACCTGTTTATAGGGCAATTTCAATGGTGGCGAGTCTGACGTACATAAATCGCAGCAATGGCCGTTAGCAACGTCTGAATCTCACGAAATGTCTCATGCAGGTAGAAGACATATTGTTAGACTTGGGCTCCAAAGATGGGTTCCCTACATCTCTGCAAACCAGAGTTACAGGGCTCCAAATTTGGTAAAATCCCCCATAGGCTTTCATTGGGCCTCCTATTTACAGTTCCAAAATCTCACATCTTTTCAAAGGGCAATTACTCAGCAGTGGCAAATTTTCTAGCATTGTAGGGACCCTTAGGGGGAACATGACTGGTGAGTTTCGGGCCCCTAGGCCAAAGAGGTCATAGCCTAGGGTCACAAAAACCTGTTTATTTGGGCTATTTCAATGGTAGTGATGGTGACGTACATAAATCGCAGCAATGGCCGTTAGCAAAGTCTGAATCTCACGAAATGTCTCATGCAGGTAGAAGACATATTGTTAGACTTGGATTTCAAAGATGGGGTCCCTACATCTCTGCAAACCAGAGTTACAGGGGTCCAATATTGGTAAAATCCCCCATAGGATTTCATTGCCTCCCTATTTCACTTTCCAAAATCTCACATCTTTTCAAAGGGCAATGGCTCAGCAGTACCAAATTTTCTAGCATTGTAGGGACCCTTAGGGGGAACATGACTGGCGAGTTTCGGGCCCCTAGGCCGAAGAGGTCATAGCCTAGGGTCACAAAAACCTGTTTATTTGGGCTATTTCAATGGTAGTGATGGTGGCGTACATAAATCTCAGCCATGGCCGTTAGCAACGTCTGAATCTCACGAAATGTCTCATGCAGGTAGAAGACATATTGTTAGACTTGGATTCCAAAGATGGGGTCCCTACATCTCTGCAAATCAGAGTTACAGGGGTCCAAAATTGGTAAAATCCCCCATAGGCTTTCATTGGGCCTCCTATTTACCATTCCAAAATCTCACAACATTTCAAAGGGCAATGGCTCAGCAGTGGCAAAACTCACCAGTCATGATCCCCCTAAGGGTCCCTACAATGCTAGAAAATTTGGTACTGCTGAGCCATTGCCCTTTGAAAAGATGTGAGATTTTGGAAAGTGAAATAGGGAGGCAATGAAATCCTATGGGGGATTTTACCAATTTTGGACCCCTGTAACTCTGGTTTGCAGAGATGTAGGGACCCCATCTTTGGAATCCAAGTCTAACAATATGTCTTCTACCTGCATGAGACATTTCGTGAGATTCAGACGTTGCTAACGGCCATTGCTGCGATTTATGTACGTCAGACTCGCCACCATTGAAATTGCCCAATAAACAGGTTTTGTGACCCTAGGCTATGACCTCTTCGGCCTAGGACTGCATTGAACGCGACCCACGCATTGTGCGCATTCTGGACAACACCAATTACTGGGTTTATACCCTTCTGGATCCACGGTACAAACACAATGTTCCAAAACTGCTTGAAGAAAGAGCCAGACAGGTCAAAATGGAAGAATACCAGCAGGCCCTTGTGGAGACTTTAGAGAGGAGATTGACATCCTCCCCCTCCTCTAGCCAGTTGTACGCCGACAGACTGACTTCCGCAAACCCAGGACGACCAGGAGGGCAGCAAACAACACAAGCCGCAGCTAGTGCCCAAAAGGGAATGGTATCGGCAGTGTCCTTGGAGTGGGAAAATTTTCTGACACCCATGCAGCAGCACACAGAACAGCAAGCGTGCAGATCCACCTCCAACACCGATCGCCTGGAGAAGATGGTCAAGGACTACATGTCAGATGGCATAGCTGTGTTGAACAATCCATCTGCACCCTTCAACTATTGGGTATCGAAGCTAGACACCTGGCACAAACTGGCAATGTACGCAATAGAGGTGCTGGCTTGCCCGGCAGCCAGCGTTATGTCGGAACGCTGTTTCAGTGCTGCCGGAGGCATCGTCACAGATCGGCGGCGTATCCGCCTCGCCACAGAAAATGCAGACCGTCTGACTCAAATTAAAATGAATCAATCCTGGATTGGAAACGACTACGCAACACTCCCGGACCCCAACCAAGTAACATGAACAATGAACATCTGTGATGGGTTAGCGTTTCCGGTCCCTGTTTATTGAACCTCTCATCTGTATTACATTTATGACTGCATGGCGACAAAATGCAAATTGCTATCTGCACGCTTCTTGTCCTCATGCAAGGCCTGGGTTGTTGTGTCTCAAAGCGTGGCCTTCTCCTCCTGCGCCACCCTCCTCCTGTTCCATCACGTGTGCTGCTGCTGGGTTAGCGTTACCGGTCCCTTTTCCTGGAACCTCTTATATGTATTACATTTATGACTGCATGCCGACAAAAAGCATGTTACCTGTGCAAAGAAAACAGACATTTCCCGCATTTAAAAGACAGTTTTCCCTTTGAAACTTTAAAATCGATTTTCTCAAAAACTATAAGCTCTTTTTGCTAAAAATTTTTTCCTCTTTTACCCACTCCCAAGGTGCACATACCCAGTAAATTTGGGGTATGTAGCATATAAGGAGGCTTTACAAAGCACGAAAGTTCGGGTCCCCATTGACTTCCATTATGTTCGGAGTTCGGCCATGTTCGGCCCGAACCCGAACATCTAGATGTTCGCCCAACACTACACGTGACCCGTTCGGCCAATCACAGCGCTAGCCGAACGTTCAGGTAACGTTCGGCCATGCGCTCTTAGTTCGGCCATATGGCCGAACAGTTTGGCCGAACACCATCAGGTGTTCGGCCGAACCCGAACATCACCCGAACAGGGTGATGTTCTGCAGAACCCGAACAGTGGCGAACACTGTTCGCCCAACACTAGTCATAAGTCGCAGCATTACACCACCAAGTCATTTTGAGAGAAGTTAGGAATGATATGGAGCAGTTCAGACCTGTGTGATCTCTAAGGCCAAGTTCCCACTGAATCTGTTGGGACGCATGTGCAGCACATCTCAATAGATTTATAAAAAATAGCCTTTCCCAGTGATGTGTATGTTGCAATGCAAAGTAACACATTGCAATTTATTTGAACACAGGTATAAAGTGGGCCATGTTTAGTAACGCCAGATTTGCTTGTGTTCTTACAACAGAATCTGATGCACCACGGTGGATGCGCACAGATGTGTATGTGCCCTTTGTGGGGATATTGCATCACCTAGCTGTTGCTTTTAGAGGTTTCCAGAACGTAAAGTCATAGGGCTTGATTCACTAAGACAAATAGCATGCCTTATCAGAGTAGCATAGTGAGCCCTACGAACCCGCAGGGGCTCAGGGCAGGGCGAGTGGAGCTCTTGTCATTGCCAATTAGCAGGCATAAGTTCCCTATGCTACTCAGATAAGGCGTGTTAACTATGATAAGGCGTGTTAACTTTGATAAGACATGCTATTTGTCTTAGTGAATCAAGCCCTTAGTAAGATTTGAGATTGAAAAATGATAAACGTTTAAATACGCCTGCATATGTATTTGTAGATAATTAGATGCAAACATTGCAGAAAAGAAAGTATTACAAAACATATATACACAAACATTAAAGAGAATCTGTATTGTTAAAATCGCTCAAAAGTAAACATACCAGTGCGTTAGGGGACATCTCCTATTACCCTCTGTCACAATTTCGCCGCTCCTCGCCGCATTAAAAGTGGTTAAAAACAGTTTTAAAAAGTTTGTTTGTAAACAAACAAAATGGCCACCAAAACAGGAAGTAGGTTGATGTACAGTAATGTCCACACATAGAAAATACATCCATACATAAGCAGGCTGTATACAGCATTCCTTTTGAATCTCAAGAGATCATTTGTGTGTTTCTTTCCCCCATGCACTGAAGTTTCAGGCTGCTCTTTTCTTCTTGCAAACAGCTTTGCCCTTGTCTGTAATTCCTCAGTATGTGAAAGCCCAGCCAGCTCAGAGGACGATTTATCCAGCTGATTAGAGCAGCTTCTCTCTTCTCTCTTATCTAAATAACACACAGGCAGTGTGCATAGAGGGGCCATAAAGGGTGAGTTCATAGCAGAACCACAACACTGAAGAACTTGGCAGCCTTCCAGACACAGGCCGACAAGTCTGACAGGGGAAAGATACATTGATTTATTACAGAGACTGTCATAGTAGAAAGTGCTGCAGTAAGCTAGAACACATTAGAATAGCTTTTGAAACATGTAGGATGATAAAAAACAGGATGCAATTTTTGTTACGGAGTCTCTTTAAGGCTACTGTCACAATGCATCTGTGGGAAGGAGGCATTTTGGCCGCGAGGGTGTCAGGCACACTTCAGCAGTATCATTGGCTGTAATATAAAATTACAGTTATGGTGCGCCAGGGTGTTTGATTCTGTCACGACATTTGGGGAATAGCGCGGCCTTTGGGAAGTGTTTGGGAATCAGCGCAGAGTAAGAGTAGGTTATTAGGTGCTGGCTTCAGCAAGTGTATTAGCGAAAAGGCTTAGCAATGGCGAGATTTTGATAAAAAGTGCCAGCTTTTGGAAATGTTTAGGAAGTGGTGGCAGGTTAATGGTAAGCGGCACAGGTTCAGTAATTGTTCAGCAAAGTGCAGAGAGGGATTGTTAAGTGGTACCAGCTTCACCAATAGTTGTGGTACAAGGTTCAGCAAGAAATGGTGAGCGATCATTAAGTGGATTCCACTTCGGGAGTATTAGGCTTAGGGGGAGGATGGTAAATGTGACAGGGCAGGGTTGGGGGATTATAGTGATCGGCTTCTCAATGGTACCCTACCCTAAAGATTTACTGCAAGTGTAGCCAAATATTGGTAACAATATGTTACCGTTATTCAAACTATTAAGAGTTTGCGCCCAAATTCTTTTGGGCATTGTGTGTATCTAACTTTTTCATACCATTGCGTTGTGATGACATTTTTCAGGAGGCTCAATGCTATGTGCACAGTGTGAAAGTAACCTTAATACTTCTACCAAAATATATATGTTTCAAGAGGTTACACCTATATGTATTGCTTGTATGGTGGGAAATGGGGGGGGAGGGGCAGGGTAAGTATCAAAACAAAGCTACACAAACACACACATAATTATTTAGTCTCTCGATTGTTGTTTTCTTTAAAAGTAAATTTAGTCTTTATACAAAAGCTAGTTAGATGTCTAGCTGATGTCTCCAATGGCCACGTACCATTACAAATTGTCATTTCTACTATTCTGTCAGCTCCATATACAGGATGTAGGCATTAGATCTGACTAGAGCTAGTTAATTTTCATATCTATTTGCCACATTTGTGTAAAGTCACTATAAACAGCATCTCATATACTGTAGCTACAAAAAATATTTTAATGTTCTTGGTCATTTTAATAATTAATCAAAGCTTATTTTACATCTGTAGACTACCATTAAACAATCCTAAGATTGAAAATAAAAATTCTACCAGCTACAAAGTGCTCATTGCATCTGAAACACTTCTGTTGCTTAATGTGATTGCCTGAAGCAGCAGACTAAGCAAAGCTCCTGTCTTAATTAGAGATCTCTAATGTTATTTGAATATAAGTCACCCTGTGGTCACACCATATAGATTAATGGTATGCTATTCAATTTATTCTAGCTGTTACAAACAGCAGTGTGCTAAAGTGGATGCAGGCAAGTAGATCTATTGCTAAATATTATAGAGTTCCGACTTTCCTTGTGGCTAGCTAGGTCTAAATACGACATGTAATTATTCTACAACCTAATGAGAGCTTTCACAATTCAAATCAAAACATGTAAAAAAAAAAGGAAATAAGAAGATTCTGACAGCGAATTTCCCTTTATTTATGAACACTTTTAGCCAACATGTAGATTTTCATTCCCAAGTTAGAATCCCGGCCAGGACACTATTATTGTTATTTAGTATTTATATAGCTATAGTCATATATGTATCATGTAGTGCAAGAGTGCTATCCACTGAGCCAGCATACTGCTGACACTATGCACGGTTCAGCAGGCTGTGCACCGGAAAAGTCCTGTAATTGTAGTCTTACCCTCCCGAGTTTTTAAACGATATTCTTCCTGGGCGGCAGTTTTAATCACTATCTGCTGGAGGTATTAATGCTCCCTGAACAACTCTAGAGATTGAAATAATTCCCCCATTTGGGGATAACAAATGGTATGCTAAGCCAACTAGAAAAATGATAGGCTATATGACAGTGCTGACAAACTTATCTTTCAGGGGATGTAAAGGTATACTGCAGCTTGCTACACCCATAAAAACACCTGAAGGGAAAAAAAGTGCCTTATGGGGTACTCCCCTTCGGAAGGGCGAAGCCTTTGGATCCTAAAGAGGCTTCCCTGTGTTTCCAGCATTGGAATCCCTGAAAAAAAGAGCTTGTCAACAGCTCGCGCATAAGAAATAGCAAGAACCCACTCGAACTCCAGTGGAAAAAGCCAAGCCTGATCGGGTCCTTGCTATTTCACAAGCGGGAACCATCTGCACTAGGGATGCTCATTCGGATTCCGCAGAATCAAAATTTCTGCATTTGCAATCGGAAGTTGGAAATCAGAAAACGGAACTGAAATCTAATTAAGGCTACGTTCACAGTGGGGTGTTATTGTCCTGCGTTATAAAGTCATAATGCATAACGCAGGTTACCGCACTGCAATGTTAACCCTATGAGACGTTCACAGTGCGTCTTTAACAGCTGCAGTGCATTACCTCTAAACGCAGACTTTACCAGGTACAGGAAAGCACACTTTTCATTGCCTGTATGCTCCACTGTATCCACTGTGTGTGATAGTAACACAGCGTTGAGCTACATTACGACTTTTTTATTGCGTTGTAATTTTGCATTGCAGCTTTACCGCCGCATTACAAAGCATCATCCCACTGTGAACCTAGCCTTATTGCAACTCGGTAATTTTAGCCTAATCACAGAACTCCAGAAGCATTGGACCAATCAGAGAATGCAGAATTTTACTGTAAAAAAGTCAGATTACTGGGGTAATTTTAGACCAATCCCAAGGCTCGGATACTACTAAATATTCCTCAGTCTTGTGATTGGCCTAAAATTTCCGTGGTATTCAAATGACCATGGTAAAATTCTAATAACAGTAATATGAACATTTGTATAGTGCTTTTCCCCTGTTGGATTCAAAGCGCTCAAGAGCTGCAGCCACTGGGATGCGCTCAAGAGGCCACCCTGCAGTGTTAGGGAGTCTTGCCTTGAACTCCTTACTGAATAGGTACTGACCCTAACCAGGATTCAAACCCTGGTCTCCCATGTCAAGGGCAGTGCCCTTAACCAGCACACTATCCAGTAGCCACATTCTCTGATTGGTCCAATACTTCCAAGTCAACTCAGAAGTATTTAACCAATCAGAGAATGCAAAAAGACACAAAAAGACTTCTTGGAAATCTGCAATGGCAGAAATCGTAATATATCCGCAGAATCAGAAATCTGCATTCCCAGCCATCCCTAATCTGCACCTGCATAATAACATGGACCTGATTGGGCTTGGATTTTTCTGCGTGAGCCCAAGCAGGTCCATGCTATGGGCTCGATTCGGGGGTCTCGTTGCTGGATTACCCTGGCTGAGGAGGATCGAGGAAGCCTCCTTAGGATCCAGAGCCCCCCCAAGGTAAATATATGATAAGTGATAGGCTACATTCACATTGGTACATTGTGGTTGCTTTATAACGTAGCTTGCTGAACTGCATTGCCCCACCTATGCGGTGTTCACAGCACAGCAGGTGCATTGCAGTATAATGGCGTGCCGCATCATAATGCACTGCATGTACTGATGTTGGCGCTAGTCTACTTTAGCGGGACCCAGCAGGAAACCTCATCGGGAAATTCTGTTAATGTGATTGGATGGACAGCATCCTCCCAAACATTTCGGTTTCTGATAGGTTGTAGTAATCTACACTCACACTATTTGGGCAATCGCAATGCTTCGTGGTGTAGAGGGTACTGTGAGAACTGCTCCCTATGAGGTTTCCTGCTGGGTCCCAAAAGTAGACTAGTGCTCTGATGCTTTACAAATACAGCTGTTACCATAAACGTAATTTGTACAGCATTCCTGAACCCAAGGTAGAGAATTCTACTTCTAAAAAACAGTATTACTTATCTAAAAATGTTGCAAACGACTTATCTTCAAAGGTCATCTCTCCTGACGGGATCAAAGGACAACTACAGGTGATCAGTCAAACCAGCCTCAGGAGGGAAATGGCTATAATCCCCCGCACTATGTCAGCAACCGCTTTTAACAATGTCCCAGGGTTCCACTTTCAAGTTTTACTCCCGCCCAGTTTAACAAAATAAGAAATATTGGGCATGATTCACGAATCTTTTACACCTGTTTTCACCTTATCATTGTTAATTTTTAAGTTACCAAAGAGCAAGAATATAATATAATTAAGGTAAGAAATGTACGGTAATACTGAAATTAAGTTAATCAGGAACAATTTACTTTGAGAGATTATTTTGCTTGTAAATGCACAGAAAGGTTATTTTTATCAATTAGGTGATAAATAAGGCCTCTTTTCCATGGACAGTTGAACTGTGTGCTCAGCAAGCAGTTACCAGGCAGCAGTGAGTAGTTATCAGGCAGCAGCAAGCACTTGCCAGGCAGCAGCAAGCAGTTGTGAGAGTTTTAGAGGCATTTCGCTGCCTATCAACTGTCCGTGGAAAAGAGACCTTAGTCATTTATGAGAAGTTTTGTGAATAGTGACATTGTGGGGCATTTTTATCAAGGCTGGATTTTAGGCCTCTTTTCCACGGGCCGTTGAACTGGGTGCTCAGCAAGCAGTTGCCAGGCAGTGAGCAGTTACAAGGCAGCAACAAGCAGTTGCAAAAGTTTGAGAGGCTTTTCACTGCTTATCAACTGCCCATGGAAAAAAGACCTAAATCAGAAAACTGAGGTAAAAATTAAACAAACGGTCAGTGAAGCCAGTTAAAATTCTTGCTGTTGTCAACAGCTGAAAACTGATTGGTTATAGAATGAGTGGAGGAACTTGCAGCCGATTCAATTAATTATCTGTAGAGATGGTCATTGGTCAATGAGATGGAAATAATTCTGCCTTGAGTGCAAATTATATGCAACTTGAAAATGGCCCAAGCAAACTAATTTCTTGCCAATTTTATTTTAATTTCAGGTTGCTTACAATTTGCATGAAATGTGCATGCATGCCAGAATTATCTGCATCTCTTTGACCAACTCTAGAGACTCATCAGCCTTTCCAAATCTACTTAGCCTCATGCAATGTTCCCTCAGCCCAGGTGAATTCTACTTCCAGTGGAATAAGATACGCAGCTACTGTGGTTCAGGTGACCCAGTGAGAAAGTCCATAGGGAACAGTTCTCCAATCACAGCAGTGGGCTCTATACACTAAGGGCAGTTCGGGAAAATTATTTTGGTTGGTAAAACACTGCATTCGGTATTTTACACTTTTTTTCCCCAAATTCACTAAAGATCTTCTGCATGAGGCAGAATTTTGGTAATTTACTGAACAAGCATGCCTCCATTCACATAAGCCCTGCTCGGTAAGTGTCATTTACCAGCCGTGTAGCAGGTCAGTGGTAGGCAGGGAGCTGTGTGTAGTCAGGGATTTCTGTCCAGTGCACCTCTGACATCCCTTTAGATGTGCTGCAGCCACCAGGGGGAGCTCTTCTGCATGCCAAAATACAAATTTTCACAGTGATGCAGAAAAGCCTCAAAAAATGTCACCTTCCTCTGCTCTGTGAGAGTGAAGACCCACCCGATACCCTGTTAAATCAAATCGCCATGAGAAATAGGGCTGTGTAGCACGCGTACGTTAAAAAGGGGCGATGGGAAAAAAGGGCGCCGGGTTTTTAACGGTAAACATGGATTACGTTTAAAAATGTATTTCGTTTAAAAGTAATGTTTTTAAACGTTATAAATCATTAAATAATGTGTATTAAATTGGCAATTGTAAAAACGTTAATCTTTCGTTTAAATAATGAAACGCATAATAACGTTTAAATTTTTTTTTACTAAGTAACCCTCCCTGTACCTACCCCTAACCCCTAGACCCCCCTGTTGATGCCTAAACCTAAGACCCCCCCTGTTGGTGCCTAAGTAACCCTCCCTGTACCTACCCCTAACCCCTAGACCCCCCTGTTGGTGCCTAAACCTAAGACCCCCCTGTTGGTGCCTAAACCTAAGACCCCCCTGTTAGTGCCTAAACCTAAGACCCCCCTGTTGGTGCCTAAACCTAAGACCCCCCTGTTGGTGCCTAAACCTAAGACCCCCTGTTGGTGCCTAAACCTAAGACCCCCCTGTTAGTGCCTAAACCTAAGACCCCCCTGTTGGTGCCTAAACCTAAGACCCCCTGTTGGTGCCTAAACCTAAGACCCCCCTGTTGGTGCCTAAACCTAAGACCCCCCTGTTGGTGCCTAAACCTAAGACCCCCCTGTAATTGTTTTCGTTTAAAAATAATGTAAAAAAAAAAAAAGTAAAAAAAAAAAAGTAATGTTTTTCGTTTAAAAATAATGTTTGGGAAAAATATTGTACTGGTTTTCGTTTAAAAATAATATTTAAACATGTATAAATCATTAAATAATGTGTAATCATGAGAAACAGTAACAAAACATTAAGTCTCCGGGCGCCGCTTTTAAAACGTTAGTTTTCTCCGGCGCCCTTTTTTCCTACCGGGCGCCCATTAAACGATATTTATTATAGAAGTGAATGGCGGCGCCCGATTTGTCCACTAGCCTCAGGCGCCCGAATTTACTGTTTCCGTGTAGCACTCCCTATTGGCTGCCTTGCTCTCCCTAAAGACTGTCTGTCAAAGTTACCGCACAGAGAGTGCGAGTTATCAGCTGCTATGAGCTGGAGAAAAACACCGAACACTTTTGCCCGGTTTACCGAATGCAGAAATCTTTGTGAATTGCAATTTCTTGACATTTCCTGCGGCAATTACCTCACTAGCCGGTAATATTAATTTTCTGTGTGGTAATAAGTTTAGTAAATTGTAATTTGGGAAGGTGATCAGTAAAATCAACTGTTTTCTGCATTACTGAATGCGGTAATGCTTAGTGAATAGAACCCAATGTCTGCAACTTTAAGTATTCGAATGTACCGAACAGTGTGGATGTATTATTACTTCAACCTAGCTGAAAGCTAGTAGTTCTAGAAGGTGCTGTGCAGCCAATCATGATAGCGAAATTTCTCTGTGGACTTTCTCACTGGGTCACCTTAACCATAGTAGCTCCCAAGAAACTGCTGCAAAGTCAAAATATATAGCGAGTGCTTGCTATAATAACGTTCCCTTTATTGTTTCTGTATGTGTTATTCCAACAGTATGCTTGTCAAAGACTTTAATGCACTGCGGCACATACACAGATTTTTTTATTCTTTTTATTGTGTGTAAACTTTTCATTTGCCCATTCAGCGTAGTGGTTAGCACTCTCGCCTTGCAGTGCTGGGTCCCCAGTTCAAATCCCAGCTAGGGCACTATCTACACAAAGTTTGTATGTTCTCCCCATGTCTGCATTGGTTTTCTCCAGGCACTCTGGTTTCCTCCCACATACCAAAAACATACAGATAAGTTAATTAGCTACCCCCTAAAAAAATGGCCCTAGACTACAATACATACACTACATGACAGATACATACATAGACATATGACTATCATAGGGATTATTAGATTGTGAGCCCCTCTGAGGGACAGTTAGTGACAAGACGATATACTATGTACAGCACTGTGGAAGATGTCAGCGCTATATAAAGACTAAATAATAGGCTAGGTTCATAGTGGGCATTGGGTTCCCTGTAAAAGCAGCCACGCAATGGGAAACTCGCACTGCACATTATCCACAGATTATGTTGTATGCATTAAAGCATACAGTCAAAAGTATTTCACTTTCACAGTTAACGCATGCGTTTTGTGGTAACACACTCCATGCAGTGTGTTGGGATGATGCGCGTCACCCGCCGCACTGTGAATGTCACACAGGTGGTGCAGAATGCTGCATTTCAAAGTGGCCAATATGCCACATCGCAACACACCACTGTTAACGTAGCCTTAGCCTATAATTAAAAAACAAACAAAAACCTGTTTATTCCATTTATAAATTATGCATTTTGTTTATTGTGTGTGTTCATCTGTACTTCACACAACAAAGCTGCTACCCATACAGCTGCAAAAACGCTTGGTCACATTCCTGCAATTAAAGCCCCTAACGCTATATAATTTTAAGGATGATGCTGCAGATAAATACCACATATAAAGTAAATGCAAATGTGCTTCAGACAAATCTGCTTTTCAGTAAACTGACACCATGATCTGCTGTTAAAAAGAAGACTACATAATCAGTTTCATGTCATTTATTGAGGCCTGCAAGCCTTGATAAAAAGATCAGCTTAAAACGATCAGCTTTCAGCTGCAGCGCTCTCATAACTTGCTGTTGCATGTGTGAAATGTGTTTACCTCCAATCCTGCTGTATTCTTTTTTCCTCATGTCATTGATAGTGCCTCCATAGCCATAGTCAGAGGGATCTGCACAGAGTTTCTGAAAATAAGAAAACGAGAGGAGTTCTTCCACTGTCATGTTTTTAAACTCGTTTGTCTGTTTCTGCTCCATGAAAATGTAACTAAGTCTGTAAATGAGAAACTTGTGAATCAACTCTGCAGTGGAAGTGTGTGTGAGGCGAACCAGGAAGGACATTTAACAGAGAGGGGTGGAGACTGGAGTTGACAGAAGCCTTACAAATCTTGCATAACCACATGCAGCACATGTTCTCTGTTTCACAGATCTGTCTTGGGATGTTTTGAAACAAGGAAGATTCCTGAAATAGAGTGTACGTGGTTATTATTATTTAGTATTTATATAGTGCTGCATATGCAAGAATTGATGTAAAGCATGTAATAGTCCATTAACTCAGACTCAGACATGTAACTACTTTCCTGGGATATTTTTTTTTTGTTTGTTTATACTAGTACTACATTCCTGGGCCTTCATTTACAGTATAATCCTGTGCCTATGCGGACGGACTTCAGAGAGCAGAGGAGGATGGGCGCAGGAGGATGGGCGTGCGCACGTTCGTGTGTGGTGGGGAGGGGGGTTGCGGCTGAGGCCCAGCACCTATTTTTTTTTTAATGGGCAGGTCTTTAAACTAGTATATGATTAAACAACTTCATGACTGTTCACAAAGATTTTTACCTCATGCGATATTTCAATTGGTTTTTTAACCACTTCACTACATAGGGGGTTTTACCTCTTAAGCACCAGAGCAATTTTCACCTTTCAGCGCTCCTTCCATTCATTTGCCAATACCTCTATCACTACTTATCACAATGAAATGATCTGTATCTTTTTTTTTTGCCGCCAATTAGGCTTTCTTTGGGTGGTACATTATGCCAAGAATTATTTTATTCTAAATGTTTTTAACTGGAATATAAGAATTAAGAAAAAAAAAATATTTTTCAGTTTTCAACCAGTATAGTTTGTAAATAAAACATGCTACCATAATTAACCATCTGACTACTGAGGGGTATTTACCCCTTTAGGACCAGAGCAATTTTCACCTGTCAGCGCTCCTCCCATTCTTTTGCCAATAACTTAATCACAACAACTTGATCTATCTTATTTTTTTCGCCACCAATTAGGCTTTCTTTGGGAGGTACATTATGCTAAGAATTATTTTATTCTAAACACATTTTAATTGGAATAATAAGAAAAAAATGGAAACAAATTAATTATTTCTCAGTTTTCGGCCCTTCGAGTGTTAAAATAAAATGTTCAACTGTGGATAAAACCCACACATTTTATTTGCTCATTTGTCCCGGTTATTGCAATGTTTAAAATATTTCCCTAGTACAATGTATGGCGCCAATATTTTATTTGGAAATAAAGGTCCATCACTAATTATAAGCCCGCAAATTAAAAAATAACAGTTGCAGTGGGATGTAAAAGTTTTGGCAACTGTGAGAGATTGCGGAAAAGCCGCCGCGAGTGCTAATGAGCAGGCGGCTGATTCCGCGTCCAGTGCGGCGGTTTGCACGTGGAAGCGTGTGTCTGGCGGCAGAGCGGAACGCGGAAAAGCCGCCGCATGCAACAACAGTCAGGCGGCTGATTCCGCGTCCAGTGCGGCAGTTTGCACGCAGCCGCGTGCAGCTGCTGTGACTGAGCCTGTTAGTTCACACAGGATTAGGGCTACGCACGCGCGCGCCAGAAGTCAGGACCTTTATGCCAGCAGGAGATGTGTCAGCTGATCAGGATGATCAGCTGATTCCTGCTGGACTCCTGATTGGCTGAGTGGTTTGGGCGGGGCGGCAGAGTCCTGCAACTATATATACAGCTTGCTTGTCAGTTGCTGGTTGTCTGCTGTTGCGATCACTACGTGGAAGCACTCAGACCTTTAGTCAGATCCTACAGTGTGTTAGAACCAGGTGGACCTGGGAATTCACACTTAGCCAGTTTACTTGTACTGTTAATCTGTGTTATTATTCAGACTAGTTCCAGGGTGCTGAGACCAAGGACCTCGCACTCAGACTAGGCATTGTTTGATATCTGTTATGACTTATTGCTTTTCTGACTACCCTTCTGTCTTCTGATTAGGTACCTCGCATATCTGACTCTTGTTGCCGACCTCTGCCTGATTTCTGATTACTCTTCTGCCTTCCGTTCCTGTACTGCTGCCGTCATCTCTGTTGCTGGACCTCTGCCTGTCTGACCTTTCTCCCTTCAGTGGAACGTCTCCCACTGGAGGGTTATCTCTGAGGCTTGCCTCTCCGAGACGCCTGCCCCAAGCAGACGATTACTGCTAGGGGTCGAGATTCCTCACTCTGCCTGGTTAGAGGATCTCACGCACGGGGTTCCCATTCAGAGGTAACCACACCTCTGAGGAATTGCCATGTGGTGGATATTTCCACACTTCTGTGATTTATATTACTGTCTTTATTGTATTCTTTTGCTGGTGCCCAGAGGTTAGCAATATATCGGATTATCAGTGATACTGCAGATCATCAATAATCGGGTATATATCTGCATTCTTGGTGATACTGCAGATCGCCAATAATCAGATTCTCTCTGCATGCTGATACCGATCATTACAGCAACCTTGTTAATCGTCATGATTTTCCTGTATAAATTGTTGGTTATTACAATAAAAAAATGTTAGTTAAGGGGCACATGCATGGCGCCGAGTAAGATGACTTCCTAGCCTGAGAGCTCCGCCGCTGGCTAATACAAGATGAGCTCTACTGCGTCATGTTCCTGGCATACCTGAACTTAATAGGCTCATTTCGGTCCCTTATCAAGTGCTGATTCTTATGGTACCAAAGAAGAGAGGTAAATCGGCATCTAGACGCAATTTCAAGGAATATTTCTCCCAGCCTGCTGAGCTTCTGCCTCCTACTAAGATGGCATCTCCTAAGCCTCAGCGTGGTGAAGAGCGGCCCGATACTTCAGACTTTATTACAAAGCCTGTATTGGAGTCCTGCCTTTCTGATCTCCACAAGAAAATATTGTGCACGATTAAAGAAGCAGTCTGTTTGACTCTGGAGGGCCTTCGTTCCGACATTGAGGCTTCACTCGCTGGACCGCGGCACTGCAAAAGTCAGTGGCTACTTTAGAACAATGTTGCACGTTCCTGGAGGAAGAAAATGACAAGCTATCTGACCCAGTGGGGGATTTACAACACTCTATGGAGGACCATGAGAATCAGGATCGGAGGTCAAACCTGAGGGTAAGAGGGGTGCCGGACACCGTCAAGCCCCCTGACATTAAGCACTACCTGACCGACCTGTTCTCAGACATATCCCCTGACACCCTACAAGACATGTGGCGTTTTGATTGGGCCCATCGGGTGATTGGGCCGCGCCCAGTGGGGGCTCCTCAACTTAGAGACATAATAGTTCACTTCCATTATTACGAGGCTAAGGAAAAGGTGGCTATGGAGGTGCGCAATACTAACTTTTACAAATTTCGAGATCATGAAGTGCAAATCTTTAACCACATATCCCCTATCACATTAGCTAAGTGCCGGAAACTCAAATCTGTTATGGCACTATTACGGGAAAACGACATCCAGTACCGCTGGGGATACCCTTTAAAATTGATAGCTGTTAAAGATGGCGCCTACCTCCACTCCAGAAGATGCTCCTGATTTACTTAAAGGCCTAGGATTATGCATGCCGGGGAAATCTAAATCTCAATCTCAACCAAATAATTATCCTGCTAACTCTCGGGATCAAAATGCATCTCCTCCTTGTCTTACACCAGAGGTTCCTACCACTTGAATATGGGACTGAGACGTTCTCCGCTTTTTTCAATTCAGGTTTGATTTAGATAACAGTATGTTCTCTGACGCTATGAAGTATTAGCTTTACATTATGCAGCCTGACTGTGTGGTTCTGGGTTGCCTGGTCGCAAGGCGCCAGCATGCCTTCCCTCTATAGGTGTGCAGTGGGGTGCACCCTAACAAGGGATTTAACCACCCTTGTTCTACTTAAATATGTTCTATTTGCATTGTATGTACTGTCTTTTTTCATACTGATGATGTTACACATGCAATGCCTATTCTATGCAAAAGTTTTGCTGTTTAGCCCCTGTGTTTAGGGGTTAATCTTTTCCTTTCTCTGTCTTATTCTCATTTCTCTCTTTACTCTCTTTTCATTCTATCCTTTGATTATTTTACCTGCCAGCCTCCTACCTATGTACAGTATACTTAAGTTTATATTTTGTGATGTGGGTCTTCCCTTATTGGGTTCACTGCATAACCAAAGTTGGCTCCTTTAAACTTTTTCAATGATAAAGTTGGTCACACTTAACACCAAGGGGCTTAACTCAGTTTGAAAACGCTATTTAGCTCTACGGGATCTCAATCGCATTGGCGCAGATTTTGTTTTTTTACAGGAAACGCAGTTTTAATCTAAACAATCAGGATATTTGAAAAGTAAGGCCTACCTGACTTTGTTTATGGCTAGTGCCACCGAAAAAAAGCGGAAGTAGCTCTCTTAGTTCATAACTAGTGCCCGTTTCAGATCAAAACTGAATGCAGTGACCCCAAGGGAAGATGTATTATATTACTGTAATAGAACGCGGGAACGTGTACTGACAGCAAGGCGGCTGATTCCGCGTCCAGCGCGGCGGTTTGCCCGCAGCAGCGTGCGTCTGGTGTGGCTGGGTCTGTTAGTTCACACAGATTAAGGAATACGCGCGTGCGCTGAGAGGCAGAACCTTTATGACAACCAAGGAGGGATCAGCTGACCAGGTTGGTCAGCTGACCTCAGAGCAAGTGACTATTGGTTGATCATTGATGGGTGGCGCCGGAGAGCGCCGCTCTATATATAGTTACTGCTGGTCAGTCAGGTTGTCTGCCGTTGAGAACACTTACGTGGAAGCACTCAGACCTTAGTCAGATCCTACAGTGTGTTAGAACCAGGAGGACCTGGGAATTCACACTGAGCCAGATTACTTCTGCTATCATTGTGTATATATGTGTCAGACTAGTTCCAGGGTGTCGAGACCACAGACCTCACACCCAAGATTAGGGACTTTGTGTTATCATTGTGTTATACTTCAGACTAGTTCCAGGGTGTCGAGACCACGGACCTCACACCCAAGATTAGGGACTTTGTGTTATCATTCTGTTATACTTCAGACTAGTTCCAGGGTGTAGAGACCACGGACCTCGCACCCAAGATTAGGGACTTTGTGTTATCATTCTGTTATACTTCAGACTAGTTCCAGGGTGTCGAGACCACGGACCTCACACCCAAGACTAGGGATACTGTGTACCATCATATTATACTCCAGACTAGTTCCAGGGTGTAGAGACCACAGACCTCACACCCAAGACTAGGCATTGTTTGATATCTGTTATGACCTATTGCTTTTCTGACTATCCCTCTGCTTTCTGATTCTGTACCTACGCATATCTGATTATCTGTTGCCAACCCTGCCTGCCTTTGGATACCGAATCAGCCTTCTGTCTCTGTACCTTGTCTGTCCGTGTGTTGCCGACCTGGCTTGCCCGACCTTGAGAGCTATCTCTCTCCTTTAAGAGATACTCTCCAGACCTGCTAGTGACATCCACCTTTCAGGTGTTACTCACTCACTGGTCCTTCCTACTTTCAGCCTGGGACTCCACCCCTTTGGAGGTCTCAGGCTGCTGGAAGGTTTTTGCACTTCTTAGAACTTCTTAGAAGGCAGTATCGCCCATAGTGCCAAAGACCACCTGCTCCTCGGGTGGTCTCACTCAAAGTCATTACTGTTGCACCAAACACTCACACTATATAGGTGTCCAGAGGTTAGTTATACTTGGATTATCGGTGATTCTGCAGATCATAAATAATCGGGTATATATCTGTATTCTTGGTGATACTGCAGATCACCAATAATCAGATTCTCTCTGTGTGCTGACACCGATCGTTACAATTACAGGGTTCTTTGCATGGATTGAATATTGTATTGGCGGTCGTTTATGCTCCAAACGACCACCAACTGCAGTTTTTGGAAAAAGTATTTAAGAAAATAGAACAAATCAAATGTCTGAATGCGATTATAGGGGGCGATTTTAATTTAACATGTTTCCCTACAAGGGATCACAGATCTGAGACTACCCCTTCTAATTTCTCCTCTATTTGCAAAACAGCTAAGAAATTCAGGCTGCTGCTGAAACAGTATGGATTGTGTGATGCCTGGAGAGCCTTGCATGCAGAGGACACCGATTTCACATTATTCCTTCTTCTACCTATACAAGAATAGATCACTTTTTCTTAACCTCTACCTTGTTGAACACATTGATATGTTCTGAGATAGGCCCAATCTCCTGGGCTGACCACGCCCCTTTAGATCTGACTTTGAACTTGGCTAATAACCCAAAAATTCCCTCGGTTTGGAAATTAAATGACAGTTTGCTTCTAGATGAGGAAATAAGACAAGATATCTTAGAAAATTTGAATAGTTTTTTCCAGCTAAACATAGGGTCAGTTACTCATTATACTACAGTATGGGAAGCCCATAAGGCTTGCACCAGGGGTAAACTTATAGCAATAGCTAGCAAAAGGAAAAGAGAAGCTATAGCAAAAGTTTCTGATCTTCTTAACCAGATAGCGTCATTCAAAGAATCCCACAAGAAATGCCCTCCTAAACAGGTTTTTTAAAAATTGGAAGTGTTACGTAAACAACTATCTGAATTGCAATATGCGGCAGCTGAAAAATCGTTGTTTTTCACTAGGCAATTGTTTGATGAGAGAGGCAATAGGGCCCATACATTATTAGCTAAAAAACTTTGTGATATGAGAACACGTAACGCCGTCCTCACTTTAAAAGACAAGAAGGGGATTTTACAACATGACCTTCGCCGCATTGCCCAAATATTCAGGGAGTTCTTTTCAGAAAACTATAATCTCCAGAAAAAGGAAAACTACTCCCCTCCTTCCCAAATAGAGATGAAAAATTATTTAAAATCCTGTGGGCTTCCCATGCTATCTCCTAATCAATTAAATACATTAAATGCAGGAGTAGAAGCAGAAGAGATTCTTGAAGTCCTTAAGAGGGCTCAACTCCACAAAGCCCCTGGCCCTGATGGGTTTACAATGGCCTACTATAAACAATATCCAAAAATGGTTACATTGTTCAATCATTTTTTGGGAACGGGTTCCTATTCCTGATACAATGCTAAAATCACATATGGTCATGGGCGTAGGGCCCGCCTCCTAAAGAGGCAAGGGAGGGGCCCGGGGGCCTGGACCCCCCAGGTGTTAAAATCTGGCTCCCGGAGGCAGAGCAGGATCCTGCAGCGCAGCGGAGCAGCCAGTTTCTCCCGGAGGCTGGGCTACGGCAAGATGGCTGCCAAAGCCCTGCACTAGAGACTATTTGTGTCTCCAGTACAGGGCTTCGGGCGCCATCTTGCCGTAGCCCTGCACTCTGCCTGTCAGCGAGGGAGAAACTGGCTGCTCCGCTGCAGGATCAATTCGTCGCTAGAGGAGCTGCACAGGGGAGGCTGGCTGCACGTCGGGGAGCTCACTTCAGAGGCTGGCCAGGTGAGTGAATTTTTTTTATTTGTACAGGTTAATTTTCTGGTGACTGCTCCCCACATAACGATTATTTTCTGGTGACTGCTCCCCACATAACGATTATTTTCTGGTGACTACCCCCACATAACGATTATTTTCTGGTGACTGCCCCCACATAACGATTATTTTCTGGTGACTGCCCCCACATAATGATTATTTTCTGGTGACTGCCCCACATAACGATTGTTTTCTGGTGACTGCCCCCACTGAACGATTATTTTCTGGTGACTGCCCCCACATAACGATTATTTTCTGGTGACTGTCCCCACATAACAATTTTTTTCTGGTGACTGCCCCCACATAATGATTATTTTCTGGTGACTGCCCCCACATAACGATTATTTTCTGGTGACTGCCCCCACATAACGATTATTTTCTGGTGACTGCCCCCACATAACGATTATTTTCTGGTGACTGCCCCCACATAACGATTATTTTCTGGTGACTGCCCCCACATAACGATTATTTTCTGGTGACTGTCCCCACATAACAATTTTTTTCTGGTGACTGCCCCCACATAATGATTATTTTCTGGTGACTGCCCCCACATAACGATTATTTTCTGGTGACTGCCCCCACATAACGATTATTTTCTGGTGACTGCCCCCACATAACAATTATTTTCTGGTGACTGTCCCCACATAACGATTATTTTCTGGTGAATGCCCCCACATTGCATTTATTTTCTGGTGAAAGCTCCCACATTGCGTTTATTTTCTGGTGAATGCCCCCACATTGCGTTTATTTTCTGGTGAATGCTGCGCACATAACGATTATTATCTGGTGAATGCTGCGCACATAACGATTATTTTCTGGTGAATGCTGCGCACATAACGATTATTTTCTGGTGAATGCTGCGCACATAACGATTATTTTCTGGTGAATGCTGCGCACATAACGATTTTCTGATGAATGTTGCGCACATAATAATTATTATCGGGTGAATGCTGCGCACATAACAATTATTTTCCTTCAGACTGGCATCTTGCTACTAATTGCCCTATTTCCTCTGGGTGCTGCGTATGTCTGCAAATTGAATGTAGCAGCCACGCTGCTAGAAAGCGGAATTGATATAGCCATGCCATGCACAGCTATTGGGATTTGGATATGTGTGTGCTTCGGGTGTTGCGAGGGGGGGGGCTGTTGTTGCCGGGAGGGGGGGGTCCCACATCCAGATTCCGCATCGGGGCCCAGAGGTTTCTAGCTACGCCACTGCATATGGTCGTTTTACCTAAACCTGATAGGGACCCGTTGGATCCCAAAAATTACAGACCAATATCCTTAGTGCTCATTTACACCAATGCGCTTCTGTCCGCTTCTGCGCTTATTTTTTCAGCAATAGGTGTCTGTTAACATTATGTGCTGAAAGAAAGTGGATAAAAGCGCATAAAGTGTGGATGAGGCCACTCAACACAGATTTGAAAATCTTTACCAAAGTTCTGGCAAATCGTCTATCCCCGCTCCTGCCTTCTTTGGTAGACGTAGACCAGATCGGATTTGTCACAGATCGATATGCAGGTGATAATATCCGACGTACAATAAACCTGATAGATTATATTAACCATTCCAAGCTCCCATCAATACTTCTAAGTCTTGACGCGGAAAAAGCCTTTGATAGGCTTAGTTGGCCTTTTCCTTATCAAACTTTAAGGACCATGGGCTTTGAGGGAGTTTTTCTTAATACTCTCTATAAATTATATTCTAACCCTCAGGTAGCTTTAAAAATTCCCTTCACGGATCCACATCAATATTTTTCAATATCTAATGGTACCCTTCAGGGTTGCCCCTTGTCCTCCCTGCTTTTCGCTTTATCCATAGAGCCTCTGGTGGCACGGATACGGGGCAGCCCTGACATATCAGGGATTAAGACTGGGGATTCTATATACAAAATTTCGCTATTTGCAGATGATGTATTAATCTCAGTGACTAACCCATATATCTCCCTTCCTAATATGCATGCAGAGCTCTCCAGGTTTGGCCTCTTCTCCAACTACAAAATTAATGATGGAAAGACAGAGGCTCTCACCTTCTATTTTCCCACCCCAATGGTAGAGGGTTTGAAATTGCGGTTTCCTTATAGATGGCAGAAAGATACACTCAAATATTTGGGAGTCCACCTTCCTCGTGATACTAAGAAATTAATCCATTATAATGTTTCCCCCTTAATAACTCGAATTATTAAAGATCTAAACAAATGGAAAGATTACAATATATCCTGGATTGGTCGTATGACGGCCTTTAAAATGAACCAGCATCCCTGCGCCAGCAGTCAGCACTACTTTCTCTCTCTAGCCTGGCCTGGGAGAGACTGACTGTGTCAGCGTGTGTCACGTCAGTGTCAGCCTATGCTTACTGTGGCTGACTCTACTTAGCTGATTTCAGACCACTGGCGGCGCTACACTAGGGCATGGGGAGGTACGTGCCCCCCTACTGATGGCTGTGTCCTGCCTTGTGCCCCCCTAGGACAGACACATCACAACCCAGCAACCCATAATTCACACACAAGTCTTAAAACACAATGCCTTTATTCAATTCTGCTGAGCAAACAACCCATTACCTCACTTAAAATAAGCCACATTATTTGTATAACAGCCTACAGCATACACAGCTCGCGGTGTTACTCACACTTCACATACACACTACTTGCATGCATACAACAGTCCATAGACTCCCTGGAGTAAAGACAGAGTGGGTGCCTCTCTTAATAGCAGGGTCACAGCTGTTGCTAGCACGAGTGTCAAGATCAGTGATGCCTGTTATGAACAAGCAGTGTATCTGAACTGTGCAGAAGTTAACAGTCCTGCAAGTTAGACTTGTGTACTATATCCTGAGGATTACATAGCAAGCAGTTACAAGGTAGACTGCGCTGATGTCACCAGGAAGGCTTGACTGGCATACATAAGGGTAACATGCAGTTATCTCAGATAGCTCTTACCACCTCACCACCTCCATAGGACTGCTTCACGCATACAACAGTTCCCTTCACGCCAGGCATTCTCCACAGCGAACGGCTACCTCCTCCCTTGGTATTGCGCTACCGCGCTAATTCAATTTAATTAATCCAAATCCGGGTCCTGTGTGGTGGGTGACATCACTACGCGGCTCGTACTCCGTTACTAGTATCGCCAGCCCACCGGGCTTCGTCAGACGGTCTTCTTCCTTTTAAAAGTCCTCCCATCTTTTCCATTTTGCGTATGTCCGCCCTGCTTCCACACAGTTTCCATCCCTTGAGCACAGTGTCATAGGTCAGCCTGTTTCATGCTGTTAGCATAACATAATCTCATATATCGCAATATCCTCACATCTTGGATAGGATTGGGTTTATGCATATACTGGAGTGCAAATAAATTTGATACAACTGCACTGATCACTGCTACATATACTACTATCAGGGATCATATAAGAGATGTCATATTCTCCTACATCTTCCCTGAATAGTAACTCCCCCCAGCAATAACAGCATACAAATACATCACTAATCTGCAATGCCATAATTTCAAACAGTGGTTTGCAACAATATATGTCAATCATAATCCACTTCAAAAAGACATAGATAGAACATGGAAATCGTATCCACCAATCAACTACATGCATTCTCTAAGTGAGTAGAAAAGGCAATAGTGGGAGGTCTGAATTCAATCCCTTAGGAATTACAGTCCCCAGCCTGAATATCCAGCTTGATTCAATCTGGCACAACCTCTTCTCCAGGTCTCCACCCCGTGATGGAACTTGCATTTTAACTATCCTTTGAACTTCATACAATCTGGGTTTATCTAATGGAACAATTTAAAATGCAACCCAAGCGGGCTGGTTTCATCCCCCTCTTTTATATTGCCAACATGCTTTTGGATATGTTTTTCCACCATTCTCATTGTTTTCCCAATATACTTTAAACCACACGAGCATTCAATCATGTATATTATATATTCACTTTCACAATTCATAAATGTGTGTATATCGAACGATCTTCTCGATCTCAAATCCAGGAACACATTGGCAAGATCCACCAAGTGGCATACCGTGCACCTAACACAGGGAATTTGAGATTGAGAAGATCGTTTGATATACGATAAGTTGTGAAATCACACAACAACAACACAATATCAGCCATACCGACCCCGAGACATGTAAAACATGCCACCAACATGCTGCACTGAGAGATGATTGTTAAAATCTACGTCCTGTCAGATCCGCGCTGCCACAAAAAGTATTTTCTTGCTTGCCGGTGGGTAAACAGGCATTTTATTGATAAGGTGGGAAAACACCACATAGGAAAAAAACCTAGGAGAAAAAGTGATTGAACTGATTAAGGGCTCCAGACTCACACTTGACTAAGAAATATTGCTATCAGGCGGAATCATAATCAGTTGTTTAAATTCACCACTCCAATGGCACATAGTTAAGAAAATTCTGTTTGTCCTGTTTGCTGATGAAAAGCTTTATGACATGCTTAACCCTTTCGGGACCGGCCGCCTAACCCCCCTTCAGGACCAGGCATTTTTGCAGAAGGCGGGGGGTCGCGTTTGGAGGAGGTCAGGCAGCCGGATCCCTGCAGGGTCTGGCTGGGCTGTCTTCCCCCTGTGTGGCCAGGTGTCCCCCCTGTGCGCAGCAGCCTTCATTCACCTTTCAGGCTCCAGCGATGAGCCGCAGTAGCCCCCTCTTCTCCGGCCGGCATCTCCGCTCCTTATGGCGATCAGTTCCGGGTCGTGATTGCTGCTGATCACTGAGGGGAGATGCCAGCTGTCATATGACAGCTTAATCTCCCCTCTCCAGTGCGCATGATCGTGTCGGGACGGTTCGTTAGCGAGGACATTGAATCAACGTCCAGTCAGAACGGTAGCACCACCTGCTGGACGTTAATTCAACGTACTTGATCTCCAAAAGGTTAATGCAAACCAGGACTGTAAATATACTTATGAGATTACTATTTGTAGGTGTAGTAATAATGATAAATAGAACTTAACTAAAGACTCATATCATTATTTTTAATTTAAGGGGTTACATGTTAAGTCTGAAGTGTGCACAGAACCAGTGATGTAACAAAGGAGCTTGGGGCCCCAGTGCAAGTTTTACATGGGACCCCAAACACTATTGATATGGAGCCCCAAAACTTATCAAGGAAAGCTGCAATGTCAGAAAGGTGTATTCAAAGTAGGGAAACAGTTTGTTAAGGATTACCACTATTCAATGCACATACTGTAGATGTATGAATTACCAGCATAGCACCAATGAAAAGCTAATAAGATGGATGAAGGAGGGCCCCTAGTGTGCCCCGCTGGTCCAGGGGCCCTGGTGCGGTTGCAATGTCTACATCCCCTACTGCTACACCACTGCACAGAACCCAGTCGCTGTAGTATTTATATCGCCCTGCTAGAGAAGATGTGCTATTGAAGGCCACTAGCTGTACAATGCGCTGGTCTTGCTTTGGGTCTATGAGCTATATGGACCAGATATTATGTGTATTATGCATAGTTTGTTGTGTGTGGAGTAAAGTGAGCTTTTAACCACTTAAAGACCACTCCACGCCAATTGGCGTAGATGCGGCAGCAGCCCCAGGACCGCCTAAGGCCGATCGGCGTATGGTCCTGGGGGCGGAGATTGCAGGAGATCGCGCGCTCTGATGTGCGCACCTCCGCTTGGATGACGGAGCTCCGCCTTCAGCCTCCCAGCGGCGATCGCCGCTGGGAGACTGTTAGGCATCGAAACTGCCGTCTTTTAACTTAGCACAGCGCTGTGATCTAAGGCAGCACTGTACTGGGGACAGCCATGTGACATGGCTGTCCCCCTGGTAGGCTCGGGGGTGATCCGCTGTCATAGGCTGAAGCCTATGACAGCTGATCACAGCAATTGGCTGATGGGGGGAGGGAGGGAGGAGGGAATGTGAAATAAATAAAAAAATAGACAATTTTATTTAAAACAACAAACACAGAACATTTATTTCGCACTTTTCTCCTTTCGGACTCAAAGCGCCAGAGCTGCAGCCACTAGGACGAGCTCTATAGGCAGTAGCAGTGTTAGGGAGACTTGCCAAAGGTCTCCTACTGAACAGGTGCTGGCTTACTGTACAGGCAGAGCCGAGGTTCGAACCCAGGTCTCCCGTGTCAGAGGCAGAGCCCTTAATCATTACACCATCCATCATTACACTATCAATAACATATTGATAAAAAAATAAATAAACAATGGTGGAGTAATCAAACCCCACCAACAGAAAGCTCTGTTGGTGGGGAGAAAAGCGGGTTGGGAATCACTTGTGTGCTGACATAGGCAGCCCTGTAGCGAGCCCTTAAAGCTGCAGTGGCCTATTTCTTGAAAAATGGCCTGGTCTTTAGGGGGGTTTAACACTACGGTAGTTAAACATTTAAAGCCTGAGCCCACTTATGAAGTTGTGTCTGCTTCTGTCCACTTTTCGGCATCTGTAGCACTGATGTGTAAAAAGCAGACACAACTGCGTTAGTGGGCTCAGGCCCTAACCGGTTTGCCTTTAGACTGTTTATCTTTCAGGTACACCTGATATTCCACATGCATTGCTGGATGGTACTGGAAGAACACTACCCATTAGAAGGGAGATGACTACTGAGACTTTAACCCCAAATGAAAATTGACTGAAGTGCATATGGCCTTGTCATTTGGGTTAGGCGTACCTATGAATCTGGTGTCGGGAGACTTGGGCGCAGGATAAAGTTGATATACGGCTTACTATGTTCCTGCACAAGTCCAACGGTGTTAATTACTATTCCCCCTCCAGGTCAATGTGGATGTTAGGGAATGGTATAGTTCATCTTCCAGCTATCATTGACAGCCAAATTATTTTGTTTTGAAAGTAACTGAAAGGGGCACTATGGCGAAAAATTGTAAAATGTAAAATATGTATAGACAAATAAGAAGTATGTTTTTTCCAAAGTAAAATGAGCCATACATTTCTTTTTTCCTATGTTGCTGTCACTTACAGTGGGTAGTTGATATTTGACATTACTGACAGGTTTTGGACTAGTCAATCTGTTCATGGGGGGATTCTCAGGGATTTATTTATTTCAAAAGCACTTAGTGAATGGCAGCGAGCAGGAAAGCTGGCCAGCATCATTGTTTAAATTTTTTTTAGAGAATATCTTTATAAAGAATAAAAGCCTTGTTGAGAATCCCCCCATGAAGAGATGGACTAGTCCAAAACCTGTCGCTTCTGTCAGATTTCTTCTACCTACTGTAAGTGACAGCAACATAGGGGAAAAGTAATGTATGGCTCATTCTACTCTGGGAAAAACGTACTTCTTATTTGTATGTGTTTGCACATATTTTACATTTTACAATTTTTCGACATAGTGCCCTTTTAAGCTCCTTCTTCTGTTGGCGCCAAAGTGACTCACCGTGCGCTTCTATAGCCGTAATTCCTATTACGGACTATGGTGGCGCCAGCTTCTTTGGTGATGGGACACATCTACTGTCATCTTGAACCTTGGTGGAGTTGTGATAATTGCACCCCAGAGATTTTGTTTTTATATTCAGCAACAGTGTGACAAGAAGGAACATTGACCCTGTTTGGCAGCATTCTTTTTTTGTGGTAGTGCTTCTTGAGTTATATGTACAGAAAGCAGTGAGAACTCTGGTTCATTCAGCTCTAACCAAACAGACATAATTACAGCTTGAACATTTTTAGCACTATCCTTTTATCATTTTATGTTTGTGCAGCCAGATGAAAATGTTATGGCTTCTATTTACTTTTCAGGAGTCCTTCCACTGCATTTGACTGCTTTATTTGCATAGATAAAACATTAGTGTAATTAATCCTTGTGCAATGTCACAATGGATTCAGCTCAAAATACATTATTTACTAATCTTTCTGTAATACCCATTGACAAATGACAGTTGAAATCTTTTATCATTTGTATGATTTCAGTCTTGTGCAGGCACCCGCAGCAAGAGGTTTTTTTTTTTTGGTTTGTTTTTTTATCTTATAGGCTTAGGCCATCTTGGATTTATTAAATAAAAGAAACACTTAGTGCTTGATTTACTAAGTCATCTCCAGAGATCTCCAAGTAGCAGGGATATCATATATGATTCAGCATACCTGGACTCAGGCTGAGTAACTAATCAGGACATGTTTGGAGATGCCATAGTAAATCAAGACACCAGTGTCTCTTAACACTTTAGTAAAGTCATTTCAGGGCATAGAAAAGGTCTCATTGCCTTAGCAATGAAAAGACTTGCAACATAGGATTTTCATGAAGAAGGTTCATTGGATTTATGAGTTGGAAACACAGGCTCCAGGAGGTTTCAGTGTGTCCTGGGACTTTACATTTATTTTTCTAATGGATTGGTGTATTCCTTAAATATAAAAATATATACCGTATATGTATTATTCCTTGCCTAATTTTATATTTCTAATATTTTCTCTTCTTTCAGTCTACGTTATTTAATGGGTATATTCATCTTTTTGGGTAAGTTAGGTAATTTGAAAGCTGCATACAGCCTCCTAGGTCCTGGCTGCATTACAAATTGTTTTATTTTTATTTTGTTTGTTTATTTGTCGTTGTGTATGTGTATGTGTATGTGTATGTGTATGTGTATGTGTATGTGTATGTGTATGTGTATGTGTATGTGTATGTGTATGTGTATGTGTATGTGTATGTGTATGTGTATGTGTATGTGTATGTGTATGTGTATGTGTATGTGTATGTGTATGTGTATGTGTATGTGTATGTGTATGTGTATGTGTATGTGTATGTGTATGTGTATGTGTATGTGTATGTGTATGTGTATGTGTATGTGTATGTGTATGTGTATGTGTATGTGTATATGTATATATATATATATATATATATATATATATATATATATATATATATATATATATACACATATACATATACATATACACATACACATATACATATACATATATACATATACACATATACATATACATATACATATATATACACACATACGCACATACACACATATATATATATATATATATATATATATATATATATATATATACTGTATATATTTCACATTTTCACACAATGCAATAAGTAAGGACCGCTTATAGGCCTGAAGCATATCAGCTAGGGTTATTTGTTGTGAATACATCTATAAAGATCTGAGGACATGGTATACTACAAAAAATGGCTGGATAAGATAAGATGGATGGATAAGATAACTTCATAAGTCCTTGAGGGCAATTTTATTATTGTAATGCTAAGTTTCATGCACATACTAGAGGGAACGCTGTCGAGATTACTGACGGCATCACAGATACAAATCTAGCATTTGAACAGAAGCTCTACAGTGGCACTGTTAAAGTAATGAAGAAGCAACAAACAAGTGAATTGTTCTCGAGCCTACCCTGCCTGCCAGAAGCCACCATATTGTGTGTCACCTTCCCTCCTTCCCTCTCCATTGAACAGGATGCAGGGCCCGGTCATAATCAAGCAATAGGGTCAGATGTCATATCCTAAACTATTGCCCAAACGTTCAGTGCACACTTCTTAAAGACAACAATGCATCTCCAGAGACGTGTTTACAATAATAGAGCAGCTGCCTTCTGCTAATTATGTGCATGTTAACGGGGGAGGTGAAGGTCAGTCAACCAAATAAACTGAAAGGATTTTTGTTATACTTTTTAATTCAAATAAATCGCTAATTTTAGACACAAAACACAAAAAAAATACATAAAAAACTTTTTTGTAAAATACATACATAAAGTAGATTCTATGGCCCTTATTCAATTCAAAGTTTTCTCCTAGGTGATATTTTCCCACCTTATCAATGAAATGGCTTTTAAGCCACCAGGAAGCAACAAAAATACAAATAATTTTGAGTACTTTTTCAACCTTTTTTTGGCACCTTTTCAATTGCGGAGTGCTGAAAAGTTATTTTACACAGGAAATGATGAAAAATTATCTCCTTGGAGGAAAAGTGAATTGTATAAAGGTCTATTCATCATTGCGATTTCCCAGTGTAGTGAATTGACTGATAAACTGAAACAACACAGTGATTATTCTGGACTATGTTTTACTAAATACTCAGAAAACAAAGAAGATACATGATCAGGATGGATGCTATGTTTAGTTTGTGTAAAGAACACATTCGTATAATCAAGTTAAACAGTCATGAGGTTTAATTTACACTATGAGTACACACAAAGTCTGTGTGATTACCGTATACAAAGGTTTACCTTGCTGCTTCAACATCTTTGCGTTATTTTAAAAGATCATGAGAACAACCGGTTTCCATGAATAAACTTGTGACTTGTCCCACAAAATGTTTTATGTATGTAGTTGTGTAGTCTTGAATAGGACACTGATAAAATGATTACTTTCATGAAAAAAATCGACTCTTTGATAACTCGATTCATTTATTAATATTTGTGTTAATATACATTTTATTGTCCATCTTCATGTTAAATATTTACATAGATTTAGAACATGAATGGTTCTGTGAAAAAGCAGCTGGAATGTTAATAGAAACAGTCTGTTTTTAAATTAAATGATAATAAATAATAATAATTATCATTTATGTGGCAGGGACATTTTTCTCAGGGCTTTACAAACAACCTAAAACAATTGATGTCACTAACTGTTCCTTTGAAAAAGCTCAAAACCTATTGAATATTTGGTGATGCTCCTCCAAGTATGCTCAGGCACGGAATGGGTGAGTGCACCCTATCATAACATCTTTCTTCAGATATGTGTACATTTTTCTTCTTCTATATACATCTATCTGCAGTCAGCAGCTGAGGGGGTCTATAGCTGCTGTACAATCTCTGGATTCTTGGCAGAGGCAGACATTATCGATCAAGTATCATCTTGTATATGTATGGGGCTAAATTCATACTGAGCTGCAAGATATTTTAGTTATAAAGGTTTGTACACATGATAGAACCGGATCAGTGAATAATGGCGCAAAGCGCCTATACATAGAAATGGCGCCGCATTAAAAAGATACGCTTATCGATATTTATCATTAGTACTGCATAATAATGGCGCACAGGGAAAAAAGAAGAAAAACGGCACACACTAACGTTATTTATCAATAGTGGCACACACTAACGTTATTTATCAATAGTGCCGTTCATTTGCCAAACAGCAGACGTTATTGCCCACAGTAACGTTATTTATCAATAGCGCCCTACATAAGCCAAACTACAGACGTTATTTAACTGCAAAACGGTGAATGGATTTAATGTAACACTGTCAAGGTTAGGGTTAGGCACCACTGGGGGGTCTTAGGATTAGGCACCATCAGGGGGGTGGTTAGGGTTAGGCACCACCAGGGGGGTGGTTAGGGTTAAGCACCACCAGGGGGGTCTTAGGGTTAGGCACCACCAGGGGGGTGGTTAGGGTTAGGCACCACCAGGGGGTGGTTAGGGTTAGGCACCACCAGGGGGTGGTTAGGGTTAGGCACCACCAGGGGGTGGTTAGGGTTAGGCACCACCAGGGGGTGGTTAGGGTTAGGCACCACCAGGGGGTGGTTAGGGTTAGGCACCACCAGGGGGGTCTTAGGGTTAGGCACCACCAGGGGGTGGTTAGGGTTAGGCACCACCAGGGGGTGGTTAGGGTTAGGCACCACCAGGGGGGTCTTAGGTATAGGCAGCACAAGGGGGGGGGGGAATTAGGGGTTAGGGATATGTACAGAGAGGGTTCTGTGTGTTAACGCTAAATAACGATAAGGCTTTAACGCTAAACAACAACAAGGCTTTAACGTTAAATAACAATAAGGCTTTAACGTTAAATAGCGATAAGCGGCAAACGGATTAGCGGCAACACTGTGCGCCATTATTCGCAGGCGCCATTTTCAGATGGATCCTGATAGAACATGGCTCATGATAGATAACCATTCTGTGAGCTCTTGGCCCAGACAACCTTTCTGAATAATCTGGGCCAAGAATCTGGCATGTGGAAAGGTGGCTCACAATTGTTTTGCTACCTGGAATGCTGGATCGCTAAAGGAGGATGAATAAGCGATAAATTAGTGTTTTGTTTTAAGATATTATTGCCCACAAGAAGCCATTCACTCATGTGCCACCACATTGTGCCTCCTCTCCTCTCTCCTGAATATTGTTGTTGTTCTTCCATCATTGTTGATAAAGACTAATGACATCACATTGAGGAAGTTAACACTATGGTGTGTCCGCTTGGAAGAACAAAGAGAAATCGAGAGCCCAATATAGTGTAATATTGTTAAGTTGGTTGTGGTTTAAAGCAAAAAATCTTAGATATACTCACAAACATGGGTTACCCATAAGCAACCACTTCAAGTGCAGGTGGGGAGTATTAGAACCTGACCCCACTCAGGTTTTTAAGATGTCGCTCTCTGTAGATAGGAAACGGGGTAGCACCCCTCCACCGAGGATGGAATCAAGATTTCAGCAAAGCTTGGTGTACAGAGGCGCCAGAGTAGAATAAAACGTCTAAAAGAGAGGGAACATCCCCCTCTTTTAGACGGTTTTTAAACGGTTTTATTCTACTCTGGCGCCTCTGTACACCAAGCTTTGCTGAAAACTATGGTGTGTCCAGCTGTGGCTGATCTTTCTGATGCAGGCTTGGAAAGTTTTTGCCACTCATCAGGCACAAGTGTTCTACTGAGTTGAGTGATGATGAGCATGCTTTGGCCTTGTGCAGCTCTCACTTCTTCTACGCCTCTGAAAACCTGCTCTGCTCATAGGAGGTAACGCCTTTAGTGGTGCAGCTCCGCCAGGTAGGACAATCTTGCACCAAGGTTTCCCAGGAACCCTGGGCGATGCCAAAGCCCCTCAGAGAGATGTTAAGTATGTCTTTGAAGAGCTTTTTTTACCCACATAATCTGAATTTGCCTTTGGCCAGCTCACCATAGAATAATACTTTGGGAAAGCGTTTGTCGGGCATATGTATGAGGTGGTTTGCCTGTCTAACTTGGTTCTCCTTTGTTCAGCTTGAAAGAGGATATCTGCTCACAAGGATAGGGCTCTCTCCCTTTTATGTCTAGTAAAATGCTGTATGTTTTGTATACAGTTGTCACTGTAACTTATACTGTCTACCAATTCTATATTATGCACTAATGTCTATATTTTTATGTGTACCAACATCTTTATCCGATGTACCCTTGTTTGTTTCTTCCATTGTACAGCACCATGGAAGATGATTGGGCTACTTATCGGCAGCCTTCTTAAGCAGTTTATGTGGAAGCGATTCAGCTTTTTGTCATGGCACTCATACAACATCCATGTCTTACATGCATACACTAGTATGGGCAGTACAATTGACTTGATACCTTCAGCTTTGTAGACACTTCTTTCTCACACTGACTTCTCCAGCATACAAGCACATTGCTTGCCTCGGCGGTGCGTTAGTCCATCTTAACATAAATATTCACACATCTGTGAGCTGCCAAGGTATGTAAATTTGTCAATCGAATTAGTCGAGCCACTGGTCCAACCACATCTGATTCAGACCTAAAATTATAAATATAGACAAGCAGGTTTCCTCATAGCGAGTATTGCTTCAAAACAGTGCACCCCAGTGCTTAATCACACACTGCGTGAGAGGAAACGCTATCACCAGAGGGCAGGGGATCACACACCCCCCTCTCAGTCCCCGCTCACTGGATGGCTTCTTTCAAGTTTGCACATCAAGCATCAAACATTAAATCCGGCTGCATCTAAAAACCAAGGACAATTCATTGCATAAAACCATTTAATAAGGCTCCCAGGCCCCTAATTAAAATCTGTGTACATAAAACACTCTTGTGTATTAGCATATCACAAACCCGTCCGCCGACGCTGGTCACCTCTCACATGCCCCTGATGAGTCACAAGCATGACGAAACGCGTAGGGCGGAGCTTGGAGTACGCACGCAAACTGAACACGGAACTAGACGCGGCCTGGGCATGTGAGAGGTGACCAGTGTCAGCGGATTTAATGTTTGATGCTTGATGTGCAAACTTCAAAGAAGCCATCCGGTGAGCAGGGACTGAGAGGGGTGTGTGTGATCCTCTGCCCTCTGGTGATAGCGTTTTCCCTCACGCAGTGTGTGATTAAGCACTGGGGTGTACTGTTTTGAGGCAATACTCGCTATGAGGAAACCCGCTTGTCTATATTTATAATTTTAGGTCTGAATCAGATGTGGTTGGACCAGTGGCGCGACTAATTCGATTGGATTATTTCACTGGGATTATCTCTGTGTATAGTCAGCAGCCAGCATTGGAGTACTGTGAGGACTGAGCGCAACATCACGGTGAAAATGTAAATTTGTCAATCGCCTTCAATATTTCTCCTTCAGCAACAGTCCAACGACTTACATGGTGCAGGCTGATACAAGATGTTTGCTGTAGGACACTAGTATCGAGCAAGATGTGCTTCATAACTTAACTTAAGTGGCTTGACAGTGAAAGGGAATGTGCTCAGTCCTAGCAGCAACCTCTATTAAGGAGAATTAAGCTGGGCATGGCATGGGACAGTAAGGTTTATACAAGGGCACACATCTAGACATTTGGTTGTGCTTACTTACTTACTTACTATAGATAAATTAGCAATAACAGTAAACATTTTTAACCTTTTCGGGACCGGACGCCTACCCCCCCTTAAGGACCAGGCATTTTGCGCGGGAGGGGGGTGCGCACGTTTGGGGGGTCAGGCGGCCGGATCCCGTGTGTGGCTGGCTAGATTGGTGTCCCCCCATGGTGGCCTGTGCCTCCCCCTTCTGCCAGCAGCCTTCATTCACCTTCCAGGCTCCAGCGAAGAGCTGCACGGGACCCTCTTCTCCGGCCGGCATCTCCGTTCTGTCTGACGATCAGTTCCGGGTCGCGGCTTGATGACGTCATCAAGCCGGGACCCGGCGCTGATGTCAGACGGAGCGAAGATGCTGGCCGGAGCGGAGTGCCGATCGTCGCGGGAACGGCAGGGAGGTAAGTGGATCCTCTTCTTTCCCCCCTGCCGCCGCAGCTGTCAAACTGATCACTACGATCCGACGGCGATCGTAGTGATCATGTGATCAGCAGCCATACGCGATGGCTGCTGATCCCTGGGGGGAGATGTCGGCTGTCATATGACAGCTTAATCTCTCCCTCCGGATGCGCATGATCGCTTTCGGGAGCGGAAATTGCGGGCCGGCGTAGATTCTACGCCGCATCAGGCTAGAACAGCCACAAGTGCGGCGTAGAATCTAATGCACGTGGTCCCGAAAAGGTTAAGCTACCAAGAAAGGGGATGCATCCATTTATTTATTTCATCCAGTACTATGCACTGCAGTTGGGTTGTGACAGACCTGTTTGGAGCGGACAGTTGGCTGTCCACTCCAATTGATTTTTCTTGCCCGGTTTGCATATACATTTCCTCCACTTCTGACTTCTATGAAAAACACATCCACTATTTGGAAAAACGCTGCAGGCCGGGACTTTGCTTTCGGTTTACTGCAACATACTGAACTCATTCATTTAAAATCAGTGGAAGTAGACCCTAGTTTTTAACATTACTGTAGATCCCTTTACTGTGTTTTGCTGCACTGCAGAAAATGTACAGCAGAAACATTTTCTGTGCAAGTGGGAACTGAGCCTTAGATAACATCATAATAATCATCATTATCTGTATCATCATCTTCTTTTGTTTACTCTCCTTTATCCTGGTTTTCTTCTCCTCCAGTTTTTCCAGCTCTTCTCATGTGTCAGTAACCTAAACTTACACATGATTTAACAAACTGTTTAGTATTAAATGACAACTGAAGTGAGAGGTACAGTATATGGAGGCTGTCACATTTATTTCCTTTTAAGCAATACCAGTTGCCTGGCTATCCTGCTAATCCTCTGCCTCTAATACTTTTAGCCATAGACCTTTGACAAGCATGCAGAAGATCAGGTGTTTGAAATTTTTGTTGAATCTTACAAGCTTAGCTGCATGCTTGTTTCTGGTGTGATTTAGGCACTACTGCAGCCAAATAGACCAACAGGGCTGCCAGACAACTGGTATTGCTTGAGGCTAGATTCACAGCTGGATGTTGCGGAGCTGCATTATAAAATTTTATAATTAAGTTACAATGCCAAAAAGAACTAATCACGGAATCACAGTAAAATCACCCCCAAAAAACACTAGTGCTAATCGCTAGTGTTTTGCATTTTCAAGTGAGAACAGGCCCTGCCTGAGTAGTATATGGACACTTATAGAGTTAGGATAGGCGTTTGCTTTGTGAGCTCCAAAAAATCCTGGGTACTGATATATTATCACTAAAATATTATGGTATATATTGCTGCTGTTCTGAAACCATACTTTTGGTTGTTTTTCATACTTGCTTTGACATTAAGCACAAGGCAGGCAGTATTGCTTGATCAAAGCTTTATTAATACAAGAAATGTGAATCAGCAGACACAGTGAGAGTAAGGGCTCATTTCCACTATCGCGAATTCGCATGCGTTTTTCGCATGCAAATTCGCATAGCAATACAAGTGAATGGGACTGTTTCCACTTGTCAGGATTCCTTTGCGTTTTTCTGTGCAGAAAAAATTCGCATGGCAGAGCCATCAGAATTCGCATACCGCTATGCGAATCGCATACAATGCATTTAATAGGAAATTCGCATGAGGTTTGGGTATGCGAATTTTCATGCGAATTCGCACAGAAACAATGGAAAAGCACACCAGCACTGCCATGGTTAAATTCGCATACATCGTCATCCATGCGAATTCGCGTGCGAATACGCATGAAAATTCGCATGGACCCGCATGCGAATTTCGCATCCGCATGCGAATTTTTACCGCGGCGATTCGCACCGCACAAGTGGAAATGCAGCCTCAACCATTTATCCTGCAAAAAATTGTCATTTTGGTCCAGCCAGTTAAATTACCCGGCATCAGACCAATTGTTTACAACACAAGGAGCACAAATTAAATGAAATTGTGATACTATTGAGCTAACCTGTAATATTTCACTCCCAGGTGAAAAACAATAAAATAAATGAGCATTGTAATGGGAAAAATTAAGGGTAAATGGATTACAAATAACATTGTCTAGTAGAAGCCAACAAAATCTCAGAGCAATTTTACTCCTTACTTTCAAGCACTGTTTTCCAATGTTTATATTGTTTGGAAAGCTCATTGCATTTAAACCATCATTGTTTTTTTTTTGGTTTTTTTTGTTACAGATCCATGCAAATGTATTTTTTTTGCCAAAAAATAGCTGGTGTAAAAACCTCATTTCTTTGTTTGTGTTCTAGCATAACCACATGAGCATATGTTTATTGCTCTCAGATTTAACTCATTTCTCAGGCTTTGACAAGACCACATCAATCCTTTTTTTAGCCTCCTGTGGAACAGTATATGTATGTAGTTGCTTGCAGTAGTTGTGCATCAGATGTTGTTTTAACATAATGTAACACAGCATCTCTTTGCTGAACAATGTGTGACACTATGGTAAAATATAAACTGATAACTCAGCCAAAAGTAATTCATGCATTTAAACCATAGGGGTCTACTCCAGGCTGTCATAGCAATCAAAACCAACTGTGTGTTTAGTATTACAATATCCTTTAATGAAAAGGTGAAAACAGGGTTTTAGCAATTTTTCTTTCATTTTTTTTTTTATTACAAACTGAAATGGTATACTATATGGTATAATTTACCCTAAATTACAGTGTATGCAGAGCGTAGCAACAGGATTGTGTCCACTGTCCAGGTACAGCTGTGGGAAGTCCAAAATACCCCCAAACTTGTAACGTGAGAGGTTTTGAAGCTAGCGCCCTTACCACAGTTAAGTGGAATATTTTTTGGAGCCAACACTTTTTAGTGCTGGTCACATGATCAAACTGAACTGGTGGAGAAGCACATTGGTAAGAGAGGTGACCAAGAACCTAATGATCACCGTGGCAGTGCACCAGAAAACTTGTGAGTAGATGGGAGCAACTTGCAGATGGTCAACCATCACTGCAACCCTCCACCAATCTGGACTTAATAGCACAAAATAAATCCATTCTTCTCAGTAAAGCAAATGGAAACTTGGAGACTTGATCAGATTTTTAAAAAAAGGCACCTTAAGACCTACCTTCCTACACTATGCTGCACACAGCAAAAATCCTAGCCCTGTATTGCAGTGGCATAGCTAAGAAGCAATGGTCCCCAGAGCAAGTTTTACAACCCCCCCCCCCCCCCCAAGCACTCTATACATAACAATTGATATAGCATACCAAACCTGCCAAGGACAACCACAGTATCAGAGATCCAAAAAGGGGATGGGGAACAGTGTGTTAAGGATTACCAGTACTCAAAGCATCTATAGAAGTGATTATTACCAACACAGGACCAATAAAAAGCTAATACTTTGATAGAGGGTGGAGTGGACCCTTCGAGGCCCTTCTGGCTCAAGGCCGCTGATGCGGTCACTACCTCTGCACCCCCTATTGCTACGCCACTGTGATGATCTTACCTTCCAGCGGTGGGTCCCGCTGCGTCTCCGGCGGTGAGACTTCCGCTCCGGCGTCTTCTGAGGGCATCCCTCTGACGTCTTCTGAAGGCATCCCCGGCATCCCTCCGGCGGTGCATCAAAGGTCTTGCGTGCACAGTTCCTCCTGTCGGGCGCGCGCGGGGCAGAGTGGCTTTTACAAGCTGAGGAAGCGTGTCTGACAGGAGGGGCTGTCATCCTGGGGGCTGGATGTGCTCTGCCTCCTGGGTATATTAGGCAAAGTGAGTCAGTTGCTCACTGGCCTTGATACTAATCAGTTCACTGGTTCTTGGCCTAGTCAGTGAGTTTCGAGAGCTAAATTAATATATTGTGTAGACGCACAATATTTAGTCAGTCTTGCCATTTTGTAATTATTTTATATATTATCGTAAAATTTTGAAGTAACATCTTATTGTATATTTATCTGTGTACCGACCTCTTGCCTGCCTTTTGACCTTGCTCTTGACTTGTTCTTCTGTACCTCAGCCATCTGATACACGTGTTTGACTCGGCCTGTCCCTGACTACGTTATTATCTGATCCTTCCAATACGACTGACATTTGACTTATGTGTATGACCCTGCCTGTTTATTGACTACGATTTTGCCTTGCTACCCTTTACTTCGATACCTCTGACTTTGTGTATGACTACGGCCTGATCCTGACTAAGCTTTACGCACTACTGTTTGTGTTTACATCAGTACGTTACCTTATTACGTATCAGCGTGATATTATCAAGGTCCAGTAAAATTATACAGGAATTGCGAGACCAGATTCTGACACTTGCAGGTGCAGTCAATCACCTCACTAAGCAAGTGGCCACTCAGCAAACACAGTTAATGCAGCTGTCCAACACACTCGCTCAGATGAACATACCTGCTAATGTCAATCAGCAGGCTCCGCCACCGGCTCATATTCCAGCATTCATAGAGCCTAAAATGCCATTACCTGAAAATTTTTCAGGTTCTCAATCTGACTTCAGTAATTTCCATAATCATCCTATGTCATATTTTGAGGTTAGGTCCAGGTTCTCTGGAACAGAGTCCCAGAAAATTTCTCTGATTAAGAACTTACTGCAGGGTGACTCTCAAACTTGGGCCTATGGGTTAAGTCCGGATCATGTAGATCTCACTTCTGTAGAAAGTTTTTTGGATGCTATGGAAACCATATACGCGGATCCAGATATTTCAGCCACCGCTGCTCGTAAGTTACGAGATTTGCGTCAGGGAAAGCATACTGTTGAGGAGTATGCGGCTGAGTTCAGGAAATGGTCAGTATCCCTCAAAGGGGGTGGGGCAGCACTCCTAGACCAGTTTCTTTTTGGGTTGGCGGATTCTGTAAATGATATGCTAGCAAGCCATCCTGAACCCAAAAATCTGGAAGATGCTATCTCCTTGGCCATAAAGGTTGACAGACGGATTAGACACAGACGTCAGAATAAAGTCTATTCCGTCTCAGGGAACCTTAGGTCAGGTAGCTCTTCTACCAGTGATGAACCCATGCAACAGGGCTTCTCTCGTCTCTCCCCCACAGAGAAGCTCGGGAGAAGGCAATCAGGGCTGTGTATTTATTGTGGTGAAAACAGTCATTTTGCTCAAACTTGTTCTGCAAAAAAGGACCCGGAAAACTCCAGCGCCTAGGTGAAGTTGGGGAACTTCACTTGGGCGGGCCAATCCTTCCCCTCAAAATAAAAAAATTCTATTGCCAGTCACCATACATTGGGGCGATAAGTCGTTTCAATACAAAGCCTTTATTGATTTTATTTATACCATTTTTGCGGCCAATGTGGGTATTCCTGCCATCCCTTTGCAGAACAAGCTTTATTTGACGGCTATCAATGATACTCTGTTACAGACCTAGCAACCCATATCCATTACACCTGAACTTTCACTACATGTGGGGCATTGCATCACGAAAAGATCCAGTTGTATATGTTCAGAATGCCTTCTAGTCCTCTTGTATTAGGGTTACCCTGGTTACAAAATCATAACCCCCACATTGATTTGTGTACAGGACAACTTACCGGTTGGTCACAATGTTGTCAGGACATATGTTTAAAGGGGATTCCTCTCCTCAGTCTGGGGGTTGAACAGATAGCATTACCACAACCCTACACAGATTTCTCTGATGTGTTTTCCCCTCAGTCAGCCAACAAATTGCCACCACACAGATCCTACGATTGTCCCATTGACCTGTTGCCCGGTACTATGCCCCCGCGAGGTCATCTCTATAGCCTCACAGGCCCTGAAAAGTTGGCAATAAAAGAATATATCAATGAGAATTTAGAGAAAGGGTTTATTAGACCATCCACTTCACCAGCCGGCGCCGGCTTTTTCTTTGTGGAAAATAAAGATGGAGGTTTGCGCCCCTGTATTGATTATAGGGGGCTGAGCAGATCACCATTAAGAATAGATACCCTTTACCTTTAATTGACGATCTTTTTGAACAGGTTTTAGGAGCAAGAATTTTTTGTAAGGTAGACTTGTGGGGTTCTTACAATATAATTAGGATTCATCAGGGAGACGAGTGGAAGACAGCTTTCAATACCCAGGACGGTCACTATGAATATTTGGTGATGTCCTTTGGCCTATGTAATGCACCAGCTGTCTTTCAGGATTTTGTAAACAATGTGTTTAGAGATGTATTAGGAAGATTTGTGGTAGTCTATTTAGATGACATTCTAATATACTCTAATTCTTTCTCTGAGCATCGGGGACATGTAAGATTTGTGTTACAAAAGCTGAGGGAGAATTCCTTATTTGCCAAGTTTGAGAAATGCTTGTTTGAAGTCACACAGGTTCCTTTCCTAGGTTATGTCATTTCAGACACAGGTTTATCTATGGATGATAAAAAACTGTCAGCAGTTCTGGATTGGCCACCACCTAAAGGCCTCAAGGCCATCCAACGGTTCATAGGCTTTGCTAATTACTACCGTAGATTTATTAAGAATTTATTTTCTCTGGTTGCCCCTCTGACTGACTTAACAAAAAAGGATGCAGATCCTGTCATTGGTCTTCGCAGGCTTACAAGACTTTCTCTGATCTCAAAACTGCATTCTGTTCGGCTCCTATCGTCACTCACCCTGATGTTAACTTATCTTTCATTGTCGAGGTTGATGCTTCTTGGTAGATGAACTAGGAAGGTTGTTAAAAACAAATTCAAAAAAAGGTAAATAATCTAACCATGACTCCTGAGAGTCAGATTCAAAACAGCGGAGATACTGCTCCAAACATTGATATGTTCTCTCTGTTTGCCAGTTGGTTTCGGGGTGTAACCCGGAAGAAAAAGAGAGATTTATACCCAGGAGATTATTGAAAGCACGCCAGAAGCGTGAAACGAACTGGACCCCCCTGTCTGACACTATGTTCTCAGGAATCCCATGCAGGCGGAATACATGTATAATGAATAACTTAGCCAGTTCTTGAGCTGAGGGTAAGCCAGGAAGAGGCACAAAGTGTGCCATTTTACTGAAACGATGGACAATGACCCAAATTACTTTTTTACCCCCAGATGAGGGCAAGTCCACCACGAAATCCATCGACAGATGAGACCAAGGTCTCGATGGAATGGGTAACGGCAGAAGATGACCTCGAGGAGCCACCTTATTCCTGGCACAAGTAGCACATGCTGCCCCGAATGCTTTGCAGTCCTTACTGATAGTAGGCCACCATACATGATGGGACATGAGTTCTAAGGTTTTAGTTTCCCCAGGGTGCCCTGCCAATTTGGATTCATGAAATACCTGCAATATCTGGAGTCAAAGGTGCAAAGGTACATAATCTACATTAGGAGGCTTTCCACAAGGGCTGTCTTGTTGGAACGACTGTAGGGAATTATACAAATCAGTAAACCCCTGAGTGTGGGTGGCAGCCAAGACACAATGTGTGGGCACAATTTTTTTAGGAGATACAACCTGGAATGTTTCAGGTTCAAAGGTTCTAGATAAGGCATCCGCCTTCACATTCTTGGACCCGGGTTTGTATGTGATCACAAAATTGAAACGGGAAAAGAATAATGCCCATCGTGCCTGCCGGGGATTTAGATTGGTAATCTGGATTTTGCATAAGGTATGTGAAATTACATCCATGGAATCCACAAGTTTATTTTCACCTAACTTCACCTAACGAAAGTTAGGCTTAGTTTCACCTAACCTTCAGCTAATGTGCGGGCAGCGGGCGGGACTTACCTCTCCTCGTTCCGGCGCAAGCACTCCACTGCCGTAAGTCTGGTCTGGTCCAGATCAGAGCAGCAGCACACAGATCCGGCACCAAAAAGAGGAGAGGTAAGTCCCGCCCGCTGCCCGCACATTACTTCTGGAGGGGAGAGCGAGGGATGGAGAGCCCCAAGGTGAGGGAAGGGGGAGATGCTCCCAGCTGCTCCCAGCTCTCCTTCCACTGCGCTGCTCCCCTCCGAACATGGCAGGGTGGACGGCGTCCACTCTCTGGAAATAGTAAGTGGACGCCGTCCACCCGTGTCCACGCACCACTCGACCCCTGTTCGTTACCAATATTTTATATTATCTATCCAAACTCTACTCTAACAAAGAACCCTCCCTTTACTGATGCTTAACCCACCTCCACTACAATGCCATGATTAGCAGCATTACAGGTAAACGTGGGTGTCCAGAGGCTTCAGAGATTTTCCTATTGAGACTATCTATTGCCATTTAATGAATTTCCCTAATTTTTTTTTTTGTATTTTTGTAGACTTCCACTATATGATGTTAGTACTATTGAGTCTTTCCTTTGCCATTATATAAATTTCCCTATGGTTTTCATATTGAGATTTCCACTATATGATGTTAGTATTGAGACTTCCTATTGCTGTTAAGAAATATTGTGCGCTCTTATTATACTGTGGGCGCTGCAAAAGCCACTAATAACATTGTGCTCTATGCTGCACCATTTTTAACCACTTGCCATATGCACACTTTTTACCTGCTTCAGCCATGTAAAGCCAGATACCAGTGTTACAAATCCATATGCCCTCAGGTACCAAAATAAATGTCACATGCCAGTGGGTCACATGAGCACTGACATGGCTGTGTAGATCCATAGAGACCAGATAGAGATCAATAGAGAGGCACCAGACAGGAGGATCCAAGAACACACAATTGGACAGGTGCATTAACACTTCTTTCATGCATTGCACACAGCTATGCTTTCTGGGGGCTTCATGGGGGCATTATCAGCTGCAAGCCTAATGGAGATTTTCAGTGGGCTGCACATACATATATACATACATTATATATATATATATATATATATATATATATATATATATATATATATATATATATATATATATATATATATATATATATATATATATATATATATATATATATATATATATATATATATATATATATATATATATATATATATATATATATATATATATATATATATACACAAGCTGTTTTGTAATGAACTCTTATTTTTATTCAGAAGTCAACCATTCTCTTTTATACATGACAGATGTTTATTTACAGCCATAACAGTGTGAACACTCAAATTTCCATTTGCAGAGACTATGCAGATCATCCATAGACAGACCTCGTTTGCACTCTCTGGGCTTGATTGATAGCAGTTTGCGCACGCTATAACGCATGCAACTTTCCGCAGCCGCTTTTGCACAAAAATCAGCGTTTGCACACGAAAACGGCCAAGAACGTTACACGCGCCATAATGCTAGCACGACCGTGATAAGAGTTATCACAGCTTTGTGAATCAAGTCCTCTGTGTTAAAGGCCTAATTCCATGAAAAATGTTGTTGTAGTTCTGCATGGTGTACTCAAAATGTTATTGCTGTTCTAACTTCCTGTCTGCATAACGGGCTCGATTCACAAAAGCATTTTAACTGCTATCACAGCAGTTATCACGCGATCTCTCGCACACGGCACTTTGCGCACGCAAGGCATTACTCCGCGTGATAAGGGAACATTTTGAAGGATCACGCACGTGCGCAAACTTTTTGTTTATCACGTGGAGTAATGCTTTGCGTGCGCAAGGCGCTGCGCGTGGCAGATATCGTGATAACTGCTGTGATAGCAGTTATCACGTTTTTGCGAATCAACCCCAAAGAGTGAGGAAATCACTTCAAAAGTGACAGCATCAGAAACAAAGAAATCTTTGTAAAGTACAAGTGCTTTAGATTAGTCATTGCTTCCCCCCCCCCCCCCCATTTTCTCCTATAGCTGGAACAAACTCACAAATGTATAAAAGGGTCCCCA